>NC_091956.1:56296435-56648935 GCF_031021105.1 Erythrolamprus reginae | reverse complement strand
TCATAGTCACTCATGCCCTCATCACCTTGAGGCTCGACTATTGTAACGCTCTCTACATGGGGCTACTTTGAAAAGTGTTCAGAAACTCCAGATCATGCAGAATGTACCTGCGAGAGCAATTATGGGCATCCCCCGATATGCCCATATTACATCAACACTCCGCAGTCTGCACTGGCTGACAATCAGTTTCCAGTCACAATTCAAACTGTTGGTTATGACCTATAAATCCCTACATGACATAGGAGCAGAATACCTTCGAGACCACCTTCTGCCGCATGAATCCCAGCAACTGATTAGATCCCACAGAGTCGGCCTTCTCCAGTTTCCATCAATAAAACAATGTTGTTTGGTGGGACCCAGAGGAAGAGCCTTCTCTGTGGCAGCCCCGGCCCTCTGGAACCAACTCCCCCCAGAGTTTAGGACCGCCCCCACCCTCCTTGCCTTCTGTAAACTACTGAAAACCCACCTGTGTCACCAGGCATGGGGAAATTGATTCCCCACCGGCTGTCCCACTTTATGTATGGTATGTTGAGTTGTGTGATTGTTCTTAATAAGGGTTTCTTAATTGTTCTGCTTTTTAACATTGGATCTGTAGACTGTATTGTTTGATGGGAGCCGCTCCGAATCCTCGGAGAGGGGCGGCATACAAATCTAAGAAATAAATAAATACATACATACATACATACATACATACATACTTCCAGCTCTATTCAATTGGATGTGATAGTTGGCAGAATTAGAAAGGTATGGAGAGATGCTGAGAATGATGTTGGTGTAAGCTACATTTAGCTCTGGTTTCTTTTCTTTTTCATCTCATAACTTTGATATATATATATAATTTTAAAAATTAGAAGATTAAGGGGGGGGGGAATCAAAGCCCTAGAGAGATTAAGCAGTAGCTTGGTAGCTTTTCATCTTAACAATAGTTTCTGGAAATAGGTTGAACTTGCACACACAAAAATCATTAAAGCTTATGCACAAATACATTGTTAACCTTTAAAGTACAAATATATTTATTGTAGTTCACTGTCAATTTGACAGCTTTATATTAAAAAATTAGATCCACCAAACATAACTGCTAGAGATTTTCTTTTTAAAAAGTTAGCCTAATTTGTATTTACTGGACTATTATCCTTGGGCCTTTATAGGTCTTAGACTACTTGTGAATACATTTCTCAGCATACAAAAATAAGTTACTTAGAAAACAATTTACTTGATGTATATATCATTTCCCATTCCCAAAATTGTTCATTGGAGATATTTTGTATAGAGAAAATGATAGGCTCTCACATATCTCCACTAAATTTACTTCTATAGAAAGAATGGCAGATCCAAACAGCTCCAGCAATTCTCATCCCCTTCTGAAAATTTTCTCATATTTAAAGATCTAAATTCTGGACAATAACTTTCTAACTCGCCTTGCTTTCAATATCTTTGTCTTTGTGGAATAAAGTAAGTTGGCTAGATATATAGTTAAATATTACAAACATCCACTAATAGGATACATCAATATTTAAATTAAGGCAAACCTTTAATACAATGATATACAGGAATTCTATTGCCAGCTTTAATAATGCCTCATGTATATATAAGTTGGAAAGAAAATGTGAGATTTCCTGCATGCCCTGAGGTTTCATGGACTAGATCCAGCACAAGCCCAGACAATATAAAAGAAAATAATGATAACAGGCTAATGAAATCAATAAAACTGTGTGCAGTACAGCTCAATTCACACACTATCTCTTTTTTTTTTCCTGGGAAATGAAAAGTAGATAAAATGGATGTAGAGATACCATCTTTTTCTCCTGCCTAAAGAACATATCCAAAGAGCAACTCACTATTAAAAATTGAGTTTATGAGTGCTTTGTTTACTGAGCATATTTGGAGGATAAAGAGAAGCATTTAAGTTATTCATCTGCAGAAAAATGGGAGATCAAGATGCACTTGTTATCCTTTCACAAAGATTAGACTCTAATGCATCATTTTGGGTTCTATACTCTATTGTGTTTGCTAATCGTTTATTCTCAGCTAGTACTATTAATGTGACAGAGTTCACCATGGTTACAGCCACAATCATATCATAAGTGACAAAGTTCTTCACTTGGAGTGAAGTGATTGAAAAAATAAGGTCTATAAATAAATGTGACTGTCTAAAGCTTTTGTTTACTCCTCTTAAGGTTAAAATGGCTTACCTAATTCTGAAGTATAGCATAGTTGCTTTCTCAAATTCATAGTTACTTTTGTAATCTAGAGATGATGTCTTTATTTTTACAATGTTAAATGGCTCTGGTTCAGCGTTAACCATTAGCTTCGGGGTAAATACATTGTCAGTATTGTACCACATTTTTTTTCATTCAGGTTATTATTAATCTTTGTCAACGATACGGAATGCCTATCTTGACACTATATTGATTAAACAAAGACTCTGCTCTTTATTCTATTTCGAGTAAAGGTCCTCATCTCTTTCTATTGTTCTATTTAAGGCAAAGGTTACTTACTTGGCTCTTTCTATTCTTCTAGATAAGAGTAAAGGTTAAATACAATCACACACTCACCTATACATTTGACATGAGCTGTCTGTATGCTGTATGTTAACCATTTATCCATTGTTATTAGTTAGCTAACTTTGAGGTAAATCAATCATTGTAATTGTATACACAACACATTTGCTATAAGAATAAATGCCCAGTCGGTGGCTTAAACCGCCAGTCGAAATTACCCCCGGAGCCGGGGGATGCTGCTCTGAGCTCTGCGGAGCTCCGAACTTCCAATTTCTGGTGAAACCAGAAGTTCAGCTTTTGGCAGTGCCCCAGGGTGGCGTGCTGCATGCAGGCCCTAAGGGGAGGTCCTGGATCACCCTATTTAAGGGCGGTCCGAGCAGGACCTCCTCCTTGCCCCTGCTGGATCCCAAAGTGAACACCCACCCGGCGCCTGCCCTCCGCTATCAATAGTGTGTCTGAAGGAGGTCATTTTGGGGCCGAATAGGAATTTTTTGCGGCTTCCCCTTTAGAGGTGGCCGTTTTTTCACCTATTCCACACTGACGGTACAGATGGAATGGTTAAGGGGTGCGGCGCCATGTAGAATTAATTAGGCTTCCCTCTGGTCACTGGGGTTGGCAAGTTAGGGGTGGAAATGGGCAGTAGAAGTGACCGTGCATGCTCCTTTGGGCATCTTTTAAAAGGATGATGGACCGCCTCTCTCCAGGAATTATAGGTTATTACAACTTCAGGGATTGGAGACAGGATTCCCATGGGACTCACCGGATCCAATTTCCCTTGGGGATTGGAGGGTGAGCTCCTCCCACACGCCAAGGGGTGTGGCTTGGATCCAGGTGAAGATGGATACCTTCACCTGGTTCAGCAAGGAGTTTTTGCTCAATGTTGCCCAGGAAGGCTTTGGCAGGAATTTCCACCCCGTTAGTTTTTGGCCTTTAAATATTTAAAGTTACGTATTTAAAGTTACTTAAATTTAAAGTTATTTAAATTTATGTTAATTTAATAAAGTGACCCTATATTTAACCCATACACTGTCTCAGCGTCTTTACTCCGCTTCCGGGGCAAACTGCAGCTGACCGCGGGAGAGAATTCTTCTTAGCTTGGAAAAGCTTTGCTCAGAAATATGTCCACATGTCAACTATTACTACATTCTCAGGCTTGACAGGGGTCTGTAAGACATTGCAATTCTTAAATCCCTTTTAAATACTTTAATTTTTTTTATTCACGAATATGTGTATGTGTGTGTGTGTGTGTGTGTGTGTAAGAGAATGAGAGAGAGAGAAAGACAGAGACAGAGAGACAGAGATGGAGAGAAATATGTAGTACGGATGCATCTGAAGCTTGTTCCAACATTTTATTCTGTTTCTACAGCTGCTCATCAATGATTCTGGGCAGCCAACTGGTCTTTGTGTGCGCTGGAACACCTGAAACCCAAAGACCAGTGGGCTTGTGTGCATGCGTGCACCAGCCACCTGGTCTTGGGTTTCCGACACTCCAGTGTGCAAGAAGACCAGCTGGATGGCATGAATGTGTGTGCCAGAAACCCAAAGACCAGGTAGCTAGCACACACAGGCACATCGGCCACCTAGTCTTCAGGTTTCTGGCGCTTTGGTGCACACGCATGTATGCGGACATGCACACACTGGTTTGGACACTTGGTGCTGAAAGGTTCCCCATCAATGGTCTATGCCTTATGAGAATAACTGAGGCCCTTTCTAGATGTTATAACCAGTCAGATTGTTTCAGTTCTGGCAATGCAATGCTTGATGCATCTGGATGTCTAGATCAGTGTTTCCCAACCTTGGCAACTTTAAGGTATTTGGACTTCAACTCCCAGAATTCCCCAGCCAGCAAACGCTGGCTGAGGAATTCTGGGAGTTGAAGTCCAAATATCTTCAAGTTGCCAAGGTTGGGAAACACTGCTCTAGATAATCACTAGTGCTTTGAATTGTACCAGAGTGCATCTTTTCTCAAGAATGATACATGAGATAGTAATAAATATCCTAAAAAGCCAATATACAAATATTTTGCTTGCCGTGAAAATACATGTTTCCATGTAATTATTAGTCTTGACTTATGTTTACCTACATATTTACATCTGCTGAATCTAACTTGATGCAAAGTAATCAAATAACTGGCTAATCAAATGATTGGATAACTGTCACAGTTCATTAAAAGCGCATTAAATTTTTTGAGAAATAAAAGCAGTGCTTCCTCGGTAAGTAAACCTTTTTCTCCATTTTCATCCATTTTTTGCAACTTTGTCCTGAAAAGTTGGCAAAAGAGACTGTCTAGTTCATGAAAATTCACATCTTAGATTCAGGTCTAATAAGGATTTTCTCAAAATATAGAGAAGCAAATGAAATTGCATTCCAGCTCCCTCTTCTGGCATAGGCTGTCTTATCTACAGTATATAATAAGGCTATTAAAAATACTGCAAAAGTCGGCATTGACACAATAAAATGTAAATAATTCACTCTTAGTAAACCATCTATTTTAGGTTACCTACTGCCAAAATGGACTATCAAAACTGATGGGACCTAGAAACAGTAAATACTGAAACTAACAAATACAGTAATACCTTGTCTTACAAACGCCTCGTTATACAAACTTTTTGAGATACAAACCCGGGGTTTAAAAAATTTTAGCCTCTTCTTACAAACTATTTTCACCGTACAAATCCACCGCCGCTGCTGGGATGCCCCGCCTCTGGACTTCTGTTGCCAGCGAAGCACCCGTTTTTGCACTGCTGGGATTCCCCTGAGGCTCCCCTCCATGTGGGGTTTCCCAGCGAGGGGAGCCTCAGTGAAATCGCAGCATCACAAAAACACAGAGGTCCGGAGGTGGGGTTTCGAGGACTTCGGTGTTTTTCCGATGCTGCGATTTTACTGATGCTCCCTTTGCTGGGAAACCCCACCTCTGGACTTCCGTTGCCAGCGAAGCGCTCATTTTTCCCCTGCTGGGATTCCCCTGCAGCATCGCAAAAACACAGAAAACTGGAGGTGGGGTTTTCCCTGGAGGGGAGCCTCAGAGGAATCCCAGCAGTGCAAAAAAGGGCGCTTCGGCTGGCAAAAGGGTGAATTTTGGGCTTGCACACATTAATCGCTTTTCCATTGATTCCTATGGGAAACATTGTTTTGTCTTACAAACTTTTCACCTTAAGAACCTCATCCTGGAACCAATTAAGTTTGTAAGACAAGTTATCAATGTATTAATAAATAGGAAACCATGCTAAAAGGACAGAATGTCTTCCCTTTCTGTTAATTAATATTTGGCTTACACAACATGAGGATTCTGTTCTAACCTTCTGCAAAATCACATCCCTAGAAAAGTCAAACTGTCTCGTTTTGCAATCTGTAACACTATCTCCCATCTACCCGCTGTACTTGATACTCCTGTGATGTCTAACTGCAATATTGCTGTGGAAGGCATTTGAACATCAATTTGTCTCAGAGGAATGCTAGGTCATTTAAAGACTTAGTGATAATGGGTTTGTCAAAGACTTTCCTATGAAAGTTGCACCCTCATTTTCGGAATGTCATAATTTATTTTATTTATCAAATTGTATGCTGTCTGCATTTCCAGAGTAACTCCAATAAAAGATATCCAAAGAATTGAGATGACCTACGCAGAGCTTAAATGAACATTACTACTGATGTGGTAGGAAATCTATAAGCGGATGAAAAATCTTATCAGGTCTTAGTAGATTCATCCCAATAAATCCCTTTTCCGCTTCTGGGGTGTGATGTATTTATGAAAGGAGTTAGACATGTTTCTAAAAGCAAACTCAGTTTGGAAATCATGCCTATAAAACCAATCAGGGTATTTAAATTGACTTTCGCGCAAGTTATCAAGGTTTAAGACAGTATCTGCACATAGGTTTTCACAGCAGGAGAAAGAGTGTGCTACTCTGGACAACGTCTTTAATGAAAGAAAATAGGGATGACCTAACATTTGTGGGAAAGCGCAAACGATTTTTACAAAAAGAAATAAAAGATATCCTACTGAAACTGAATTATTTTACTGTTTCCCATGAACAGAGATCACTGTTGGATCTTTCAAGACAAAAATAATGTTTTGAAGTGTCATGGAGCTATAATGGTCAGATTCAAATAAAGCATATTCTCAGTCAATTTACACACTTGTATCCAGAGCCAGCAGGGTTCAGCTTTTCCATAGGTGGAATACAAAAAGAGAAAAAGAAAGCTCTGAGATTGTAGACAAACTCGGCAACACTCAGAGTACTCTTTTCAGCCCTAGGGCTGAAAGAGTTTTATTAGCAAATTTTCCACACAGTGGAAAACTCAGTCAGGCAGCAAACATTCCAGTAACTGCAGCTTCTGTTACAGAAAGAATACACACTGATCCCCTATAATTAATCCACAAGAATTAATTTTTAGTAAACAAAACAGTCTTTGCAGAACTTTCAGTAAAAAACAAATATTGGATTTATGGGAAAGAAGGAAGTCTGTTTTTTTTCAATTTCTCTACCTTTAAGGTGGGCAGGAATCTTAGTGGTGTTGGTGCAGTGTGTTGAAGTCCCAATATGACTATGAATCATGAGGAACCTTTAAAAAAAACAGGTCGGAAGGCTTGGATCCTACAGAGTCTGTGGAGTTAATCATCCATGGGAAGTAGCCATGTTGTACCCCTTTTGACATGGAAATTCAAGGAAGTAGACCAGTAGATTAGATTAGATTTAGATTTATTGGATTTATATGCCGCCCCTCTCTGCAGTAACGGGTGCCACAGGTGGCACATGGAGCCATATCTACTGGCACATGAGCCATTGCCCTTGTTCAGCTCCAACTTGTATGTGTGTGCCAGCCAGCTGATTTTTGGTTTGCACAGAGGCTCTGGGAGGGTGTTTTTGGTTTCTAGAGAGCTTTGGGGGGAGATAAGGAAGTGTTTTTAGCCTCCATGGAAGCCTTTGGAGTCTGGGGAGGGTGAAACATGAGCCTATTAGGCCCATCAGAAGTTGGGAAACAAGACATTTCTGGCCTACAGAGGGCATTTGGGGGGATGGGGGAAGCTATTTTCACCCTCACCAGGCATTGAATTATGGGTGTGGGCACTTACATGCATGACAGTGCACATGCATGCTATTTTGGCAAAAAAAGGTTCACTATTACTGAAGTAGAGTATTAGCTGCCTTCCCCACCCACAAGGTAGCCTTTAAATGTTGTGCCCATCTATGGCAGGAGAATCTGACTAAAAAGAATAGGATTTTCATTCTGTAATTTAGAAACACTGTGACATATGTCATTTCCAGATTGCAGGCAATTGAGCTAGAAAGCATTTATTTTCCTTCTGGAGTATAAGAACTGAGTGGGTGGAGCAGGAAAGCAATGATGATGTCCTTTTCAGATGACCCCAATTTTTAGTTGATATTGAGGTTGTTTCTATGCCTTGATTAGACTCAGTGAGAGTTGCCATAGAATCAGTTTGATTCTATATACCTGTGTCTGCTGCAATAATTATTGCAGTGGGTTGTCGGGATCTTAGGAACCACTGAGTGCAGAAGCACATGTGGATTAAGGAGTGTGGCAGGTGAATTCAGAGCATTCAAGTTAATACATGGATGTTGGATATGAACAGAATCACTGCAGTGGTTAATAAATGGGGTATTTGACCCCCCCCCTGCTGTAGTAGATGGAAAGGGGTGTTGTCTTTATTTATTTTTTATTTATTAATTGTACTTATATGCCAATTATGTTAGCAGCAACTGTGTGTCCTCCCTCAGGGCACCTTTTGGAAGGTGATGGGTTTCCCCTCTCCAGAAGTTCCGGGCATGTAGGGCCTGAGTGATGAAGAGGGGGTGCCCTTGGGGCTCACCTGCTCAGGCCTTCAGAATGGGATATGGGGGTGAGCCTTCCCACAGGACATATGGTGCGGTGGAGAGCAAGGGAAGGGCCACTGTACCCTCCCCTTGCTTAACAAAGAGCTCTGCCCACAGTTGCTTAGAAATATTATTTGATAGGGAATTCTGCCCCATTTAGGTTTTTACCTTTGTAGGTCTAAATTATTTGTATCATAATAAAAGTCATCCATTAATACCCAAAAATAAATAAATAAATAAAATAAATGGGGTATTGGATGTTATCCTCGGACCTAGAGGAGAAATGGCAGGAATTGGCAAACTTGGTAAAGGAGAGGTATGGACAGTCAGTAATAACATGGTGGTGATAGTAGAGGGAGATATGACAGGAAATGAGAAGTGCGGTGATATCAGCTTCCCCCCCCCAAAAAAAAACAACCAAGAGAGACACACTGATGTTCCTCTAAGCAATTTCCTTTATTCTCACAGATAGACAGAAATTTTGTCAAAGTAAAGTAGACTACTTGCACCATTAAACATATAGTCTGAGAACCAATGTGGAAGAACCATCTTAACTTTATTTTTTCACACATAAGCTATCTAAACTTCACTGCCTCTAAATATACTCCCTCCCTCCTGGGAAGCCAGACTACTTTCCATGGTATCTGTTCTCTGGAAAGGCATATCTAATATCTAGCACTGGTTCTACCTGTAATGGTCTCAAATACTTACTCAATGGATCTGCAATGGCCCTGGGCTCAGGTTACTGTAGCTGCTTAATGTCAAGTTAGGTCAGGAGTAGGCAAGTTGGCTCTTCTATGACTTGTGGACTTCAACTTCCAGAATTCCTGTACTAGCATGATTGGCTCAGGAATTCTGGCAGTTGAAGTCCGCAAGTCATAGAAGAGCCAATTTTGCCTACCTCTGAGTTAGGTTGTAATAAGCTGCCCCTTGATATAAATTAGAGGGCTGGCTTGGCATGTTGAAACCAGTGAGGCATGGAGCGGGTTCCCATCTTAGAAAAGTACCCACCTACATTGCCTGTGAAGGGAGAGGAAGTGACTCTCATATGGGAGATTCTTGGCCATTGCTTGATTGAATATTTATTGTCATTGAGGCTTCAATCTATTGTGAAGGTTTTTTATGTAATTTTAGACATAAAGAGGGTTTTGGACACTTTTTGTTCAGTGTTTGATAAGGGGCCATTCAGCACATGATGGAATCAGTGGTGGGATTCAAAACTTTACTACCAGTTCTGTGGACGTGGCTTGGTGTGTGTGGTGTGGCCTGGTGGGTGTGGCTTGGTGGGCATGACAGGGGGAGGAGACTTTAAAATCTCTATTCCCTCCCCACTCCGGGGGAAAGTTACTGTAAAATCCTCATTTCCTCCCAATTGGCTGGGACACAGGAGGCAGAAAATAAATGTTGGGGGGCCAGTCAGAGATGGTATTTATAAGTTCTCTGAACTTCTCAAAAATTCTGCTACCAGTTCTCCATAACTGGTCAGAACCTGCTGAAATTCCTCTGGATGCAATTCAGGCATGGAATTCGATTGTGCAAGTGGATATAACTCATGCCCTCATCACCTCGAGATTCGACTACTGTAATGCTCTCTACGTGGGGCTATCTTTGAAAAGTGTTCGGAAACTTCAGATCGTGCAGAATGCAGCTGCGAGAGCAATCATGGGCTTCCCAAGGTATGCCCATGTTACACCAACACTCCGCAGTCTGCATTGGTTGCCGATCAATTTCCGGTCACAATTCAAAGTGTTGGTTATGACCTATAAAGTCCTTCTTGGCATCGGACCAAAATATCTCCGGGACCGCCTTCTGCCGCATGAATCCCAGCGACTGATTAGGTCCCACAGAGTTGGCCTTCTCCGGGTCCCATCGACTAAACAATGTCGTTTGGTGGGTCCCAGGGGAAGAGCCTTCTCTATGGTGGCCCTGACCCTCTGGAACCAGCTCCCCCCTGAGATTAGAACTGCCCCCACCCTCCTTGCCTTTTGTGAACTCCTTAAAACCCAACTTTGCCGTCAGGCATGGGGGAATTGAGACATCTCCCCTGGGCCTATACAATTCATGTATGGTATGTTTGTTTGTATGTCTGCTTTAATAACGGGTTTTTTAAAATGTTTTTAAATTATTAGATTTGTCATGAATTGTTTTATTGTTGTTGTGAGCCACCCCGAGTCTACGGAGAGGGACGGCATACAACTCTAATAAATAAATAAATAAATAAATAAAATAATATGTGTCTGCAATGTTGGAAGCATGATATTGCACTTCATACAATTGCAACCACAGCTAAAACCTATTTATTCATTGTTCTTCTCCTGTGCTTGGAATTAAAAAGTTGCTGGGAGTTTACCAAACTAGATTTCAAATCAGAGAACACTTTCATTTTAGAGAATAATCTAGTCCTTCCAATGACTCCATTTCTTTTTTTTTAGAATTGGGGTGAATTTTTAAACTTTTTTTTTTTTAAGGAAAAAAAATGAGAGAAGAAACATAATTGCTGTGAGGCAAGCTAATTGCTGCTCAGACACAAGGTTGGTGCAATACTCCTGTATTATAGGGCAAATAATGAATATGCAACACGTTGCAAGGAAAAGACAAAGAGTATTGACCACAGACTGATTTCTTGAAAAGGGTTTTGAAATAAATCTTTTGGTGAATAAAACCAACACTGGATTAGAATTATCAACATTCATTAAGCAAAACAGCACTACCTTTGGGGAAACGAAGCTAATCCAAATTAGTATAAATTTAGCCCTGATTATTCTCATTAGACAGTTGAACATCAAACATTCAAATGGGTGTCAGGTATAGAAACAGACACCTTCAACATTATTTATACTTTATGCTCTGTATTATTGACTAATGTGCAGCCTACTTTATCATCACTAATGTTCTGCGGGCTCTGATAGGAGCCTCCCGAAAATTCAAGGGTACAAATTTCAGACACACCCACCAGTGTTCCCTCTAATTTTTTTTGGGGGGGGTGGAAAAGTATAGTGTCTGAGCAGCAGTCCCTTCGGGAGTGGGCGACACAGAAATAATAAATAAACAAACAAACAAACAAACAAACAAATAAAAAAACCCACCCTGTTTTGCCTCAGAGAATTTCAAAATAAAATACTGTACTGTGTGTCTATAACAGTGAGCTCATAATAGGGCAACTCTATCAATATCAAAATGCCACTTAAATAGTTGAGCTAGTTTCAAACTAGATTTTGATTTTCTTTCTCTCTTCCTTATTCCCATTCTTTTTCTTTTTCTTTTCCTTCCTCTCTTTTTTCTATCTGTTTCTCTCTCTTCCTCTCTCTCTCCTTCCCTCTCGGCTTCCGGGCAGGTTTGGAAAACTCTGAGTTGATGATGATTTTTAAGTGAGCGATTGCTCACTGCTCAGCTTAGAGGGAACTATGACACACACATTTGAAAATTCAAAACAATGTTCTTTATCACAAAATTCAAAATAAACTAAGCACTCTTTTTGTATTGCAAAGAGCACTCATCCCAAAACAACCGGGTAGTCTGTACAATTAGCCTTAAGCAGTCATTAAGTACTTAGCTAGCAGCTGTGAAGAAACTTTACACCCCTTCTTCTTCCAATGAAGTGAGACACACACACACACACGTTGCTCTGCTTTGTTTTCAAAGACGTGAAAAATCAACGAAGTCCAGAAACCAGCAACACAGGATTCCTGACGAACTGCGATCAGATACTCTTCCACAACGGCCAAACCCACATGCTGCTATTTATAGCGGCAGCCCTAATTACTGGAGCCCCACTCAAACACAGGTGGCTGCTCTTATCTCCTGTAATATATCCTTACTTGGTCTCTTCTATGCATAATTATGCGCTCACGTGGGTCCAAAACGTCTTCATACGAATCAATGGAAGATAAGGGAGATTGACTGCCTGGGCTGTGTGCCAAGTCCCCCTCTGCCAAATCACTCCCACCTTCTTCTTCGTCCGACGAAACTAAATTCTGAACTGACTCTGTCGGCAATAACACAGGCCTGTGACATGTTGAAGTTTCCCTGCATCCACCTCCACATTCCCTGGGGCAGGAGCTGGGCCAGAGCCAACCACAACAACTAAGGGCAACAGATTGGTGCTTGCGTCCCTGACTTTTCTTTCTGTTTCAAATGCTAACTTCAGAAATTCCACTTAGGGATGCAGCAGGTCAGGCAGGATGTTGGGGCTGGTACTCCATCCATATAATGGCCAACACTGATTGGTCGTTCCCCTGCTTCTTGATCTTCCCAATCATGGAGTGAAGCAGGCTTGGCTGGCTGGCTGGATCTTATTGGGACTGGGGTACAAGTGTCTTCCTTTTCCTCTTTAAGGACTGTCCACTAATTTCCTGGGCTTTTCCTTTGCTTTTCCCTTTGCTTTGCTTTCCAAATGTTGCCTTTATATTCCCCTTCTCCTTTGATGCAAACTTTTTCATTCTGTTATGATAACATCATAACAAAAGAAAACAGGTTTCTCTCTTTTTCTGCAGGTCCATAAAAACTAGCAAAAACTAGTATCTCAGTTTCATAAAAATAATATGGCAACATTCCTAGATTGCAACTTAAAGGGATTTTTAAAAATTAATGAGAAAAGCATCTTTGTAATACCATGGGAAAAACAGAGAAGCATTTTTCAGCCAGGATAGAAACCAATAGGATGTCCCCATGTTGAAGTAATGATTGAATGGTACATGAGCTTCTAAGGTTAAGCCAATTCATTGATTCAATGAAAGCAATGTTGGATCAACTATAAGATTATTTTTTTAATGACTGATCAATAGAGAAGAGAGGTCCTGGCATGTCAAGATAAAATTAGTCATTTGAAGGCAGAGACATTTCAGCTGTCTAGAACTGGGGTTGCTACTAGAATGGAACTAAGTTCTGGAGATAATCAATTCTAAAAACTATCTTGGTCAGAGCAGAGCAGTTTTGAATCAGAACTGGAAAAATTAGCCGCAGACATTTCAAATGAACTGGGAATGGGAGAAGGACATAATCTATTCCTATCCTCAGAAAGCAGTGAGTGACTTGTGCTGGTAAAGGGCCAAGCTGAAAATGCACATCTGCTATAAGCCACCTAACAATAGTAGTTGTTGTTGTTTTTAAAGGAAAAAATAAAAATATAGTTAAAGATTAAGTAAAAACACCACTATAGCTCATTTTTAAAAATGGCACTCATCCAACTCTGTTTAAATCAGGGCATTAATCACTGACTTGGCTGAGTAGAAATATTTAATAATTGGCATAGTATCTACATAAGCTGTGCTTCTTCATGCTGACATTGTAGTATCTTCTTTCTGCTTTTTTGGAAGGCAGCAAAGCAAGTATATTAAAATGAATGAAAAAGCAAGTCAGCAAAGCAAGTAGCAAGTAACAAAGAAAATGGTTAATTGAATCACCTGTCCATTTCAAAGACAGAAGTTTATAAGAATGAACTATTCTTCATTGGGTTCAGCATCTATACAAAATCAGGAAATCAACCAGAGCTTCAGAGTTGGTATCATTACTATGTTGATAGAACAAATAACTCAACTGTCTATTCCCATCGAATTCTAAGTAAATAATCAGCACAAATGCTGCCTATATTTGAGGCAAACAAACTGAAACTATATCCAAAGAAGATAATGATTTAGAAGGAAACTGAACTTGGGCTTAAAGAAGACTACCACCAACATAGAAATAATTCTTGAATTTCAGCTGCTAGTAGAGCCACAGATGGCAACTATACATTTGTACAATTACAACTAATTGGCTAGCTGAAACCTTTCATGAGCCATCTGGATTTGGCAAAGAATTAGCCAATAGTTGACCACATCATGGCTTGGCTATCACATCTCCTTTCACATAAACTGAAAGGTGCATCACTGCAAATGTGGGAGCCTGCAGTTTTTCTTTCATTTTTTTTTTAAAAAACCCTTTTTATATAGTACGCTAAAAAAAATCAGAACTGCAAAAAATTCTCTGTTCCAGTGCAGGAAATTGATTCTTCAGAATCTAATTAACATTATTTGATCATTTCAGGATCAGAATCATAACGAGATGTTCTCCAAATTAAAGAAGTCTAGATAGAAATATATTATGAAAATAGGTACAGTTGACAAGGTAGATTTCTATTAGCTCCTAACTACTCCCCCCCACCATAGCTTTTGCTTGTATTCTCCCATCTATGTGGGATCTATGTGGTCATTCATTCGGCAAATTGTAGAGAAGTCCACAAAAAAACCAGGAATCAGACCTTGGTATGGTTGGACATTCATTTTAATCTCATTGATTCAAAAAGCCCTATACCTGTCAGTCAGCCTATTAAGCCCTTCCTTTTTGTAGACAACTTTTGAGAAAATCTTGACTTGGAAGGGTATCAGATTAAGTTTTCTTAGTTGTACATCAGAGATAATTTAATAGTGTGGATAATTTCTTTAGCCCTGGTACAGTTCAGATCCTATCCCCAATCATTATCAAAATGATTACCTGTTCTCATTCCAAGGTCTTTGGAATGGGAATTTTGCCATCAAATGTCTATTGCAACATATGTCTCTATAGTATTATACAGCCAAATACATCAACAATTCATTACATCTGGGGAGTGGAGAGTCCCCAGCTATAATGCATAGTTGAAGTATTTGAATAAATTGGGGGTCATCATTAGATTAACTTTGAATAGACATTTGAATATGTGCCTATCGGTCATTATTACTATGACCCTGTTTATGCTTAACTTAAATATGGTTTTTGTTTTGCCTCTTCTTGTTTCTTTTTGATCTGACTCTCCAATTTTCAATTCAATTAAACTTTTTTTAAAAACTCCCACAATTTTTAGCCAACATGCTCTAGCTTAGTGGGTATTATAGTAGACTTTAGTGATGTCAAACTTGGTAGCTGTACATATATGTTGGTAGCTGTACATATATTGTGAAGGTAAATTAACTTCAAGATTGTAAGAGTTAAAACCAATGAGAATTTAAAATAAGACACACCAACCTTTGTTCTAATTGAGGCCAGGGGGACTCAACCAGGAGTGGGTTCCATTTACATTTGCCACTGGCTCGCTCAAGTGCACACACAGTCCCTCATGCAATGCAGCTGTGAGAGCAATCATGGGCTTCCCTAAATATGCCCATGTCACACCAACACTCCGCAGTCTGCATTGGTTGCCAATCAGTTTCCGGTCACAATTCAAAGTGTTGGTTATGACCTATAAAGCCCTTCATGGCACCGGGCCAGTTTATCTCAGGGACCGCCTTCTGCTGCACGAATCCCAGTGACCAGTTAAGTCCCACAGAGTGGGCCTTCTCCGGGTCCCATCAACTAAACAATGTCGGTTGGCGGGGCCGAGGGGAAGAGCCTTCTCTGTGGCAGCCCCGACCCTCTGGAACCAACTCCCCCCAGAGATTAGAATAGCCCCCACCCTCCTTGCCTTTCGTAAGCTCCTCAAAACCCACCTCTGCCGTCAGGCATGGGGGAATTAAGATAATCTTTTCCCCTAGGCTTCTACAATTTATGCATGGTATTTTTGTATGCATGATTGGTTTTATAACAAGGGTTTTTAACTGTTGTAGTATTGGATTTTTACATTCTGTTTTTTGTCACTGTTGTTAGCCGCCCCGAGTCTACGGAGAGGGGTGGCATACAAATCCAATAAATAAATAAAAAATAAAATAAATTCTGCTTCTGCACATGCTCAGTAGCTATAATCAGCCTGAAACACAGCTGATGAGCTGATCAGCTCTGCTTTGGGCGAAGGAATAAAAATAAGAATAAAGCTGGACGTGGGTGGGAGGGCCCTTTTTCAAGCAGCAGCAGAGGGAAAACTTCGAAACAGTAAAAAATTCAGAAAAAAAATCCCAAAACAAAGATGGTGGCACCCACGGACCAGTACCAACCGAACCGAATCCGTGACACCATTGTTATGTCACCAGTAGGGTTGCTACCAGTTTGGGCAATCTGGTCTGACCCAATCACCCATTATGCAAGAATAGTATCATAAATCAAGGCAATTGTGCAATTAGTGTTAAATATTAAATAACAAGTGAAAACTAATATAAATACACCAAGGCAAAGGGGATGCTTTAATTATAAATAAATATAAATAAATATTAATGAATATTAATTGGATTTGGGTGATATTCATGATTAGTTATATTATGCCCCCAAGAGTACGATAGGTTAAAATGGAAATGAATGGAATAAACATGGATGATGAATTTCAGAATTTGTTTCATATTTGAAAAGTTATTAAATTGAAGTTATGTTTAAAGAAGGCATAAATTGAATATTAAATACAAGCAAATGTGGTTTTACTATTGGATGAGGGTTTTTAGTTATTAAGAAAGTAAATAAGGATGAAAAGGAGATATTACAACTTGGATTTAAGAAGCAAAAATATTTTATTAAGCACAGGAAGGTAGACTAGCACTAAATTTAAATAGAGGTCTATCTGGATGACGAAATTAGAAAAGGAGATATTATGGGATAAATGATGTATACCAAAGGAAATAGATATGGAATGAAGAATTATTAATTATTATATTTGGTGATTTATATATGCTTATTATATTGTATTGTATTGAAAGTATATTACCCCCGGAAGTCGAGTAACGACGCTGAGACATGTTGTGGATTAAATATGGGTCATTTATTGAATTAACATAAATTTAAATAAATTTAAATAAATTTAAATACTTTAATTTAAATATTTAAATTCAGAACGAACTAAGGACCTGCAGAGGCCAAAACTAACGGGGCGGAAATTCCTACCAGAAAATTCCTTGGCAACTTTGGGCAAAACTCCTTGCTGAACCAGGTGAAGGTACCACCTTCACCTGGATCCAAGCCACGCCCCTTCGTCATGTGGGAGGAGTTCACCCTCCAATCCCCGTGGGAAATTGGATCCGGTGATTCCCAAGGACATCCTCTCTCCAATCCCCGACGTTGTCCCAACCTCTAGTTCCTGGAGAGAGGCGGTCCATCACCTTTAAAAGGATGCCCAAAAGGAGCATGCACAGTCACTTCTAATTACCCATTTCTGCCCCTAACCTGCCAAACCCCAATGACCAAAGGGAGGCTTATACCACTAAGTGCGCCGCACCCCCTAACCAATCCAGTCCGCGCCGTCAGTATGGAATAGGCGAAAAAATGGCCACCTCTAAAGGGCAGGGCGCAAAAAATTCCTATTCGGCCCCGAAGCTACCGCCTCAGGACACACTGTTGATAGCGGAGGGTGGGCGGGTGTTCGCTTCAGGAGGGAGCTGGAGCAAGGGGGAGGTCCTGTCCGGATCGCCCTTAAATAGGGCAATCCAGGACTTCCCCTAAATCCCAGCAGGCAGCGCGCCACCTTGGCGTGCTGCCAAAAGCCAAACTTCCGGGTTCCAAAGGAACCCGGAAATACATAGCTCAGAGAGCTGCCAGCAGCGTCTCCTGGGCTCCGAAGGTAATTTCGGCCGGCGTTTTAAAACGCCGGCCGGGCATTTATGTATGTGTGGGGAAAATGTAAAAAAAAACTTTTATAAAAAAAGCAATATTAGTGTTTGTGTATGGCAGTTAGAATTCTTCAATATATTTTGATTATCTGTGGAAAGAACATTATCCCATTACAAAATTACAGTAGGCAATGTTTATTTATAAATATTTTGAAAGCTTTTAAGTGAACAAAATTATTTTCTATAGATCTAGCTATACTAATTCTGATGGAAGTTTCATACATAAGAAATATTTGATAATGGACTCTTTCTCTCCTCAGTCCTGGAAACTTATCAATTTGTTTTTAAATAAGTGTCTAGTTTTAATATTGAACTTGATTTTAACTTTATTTACATGTGAACTAGAAGGCCTACCTTTTTCTTGTTCTATTTTCCCTCTTTCTTTCTCCCGTGCCTCTATTTTCCTCTCTGACCAATCAACCTCAGAACCAGCTTTTCAGGCCAGTAAAAATTGGATCCAGCTAAAGTGGGAGTAATTCTGTTTTCTAGATTAAGTCAAGAGCCACGTCAAAACTTGGAGGAAAGAAGATGATAGGTAAAAGAAAGAAGGATTTAATATAAGAGTTGGTTACATGCCTCACCCCCTTCCTGTGCTTTCTTCTAAAGTCCCATAAATGGAGAGGGTTTTTTTACAGCAAAGCTTGTAAGAATAGAGAGTTATATTGAATGGCATTGTAAACTAGTTTTAATTAAATGTCCTATCTTATGGCTTTAATTTCTTGAACTTGTTATTTCCTGTTCCTTTTTCTCACTCCTTTTAATGTTTCCAGTCCCTAAAGGGAATAGCAAGATATTTTGGAGTATTTATTGAGAAAGGCATCAAAGTCTTTTCTTTTACTATAAGAAATGGAAACAGGTTGAACAATAAAGATTTCTGGAGATGCTCTGTCCATTTGATAAAGAAATATCTCTATGGAAATATTATCTCAACCTACCTGGCTTTCTGTTGCAGATTCAATTGTACATATTGAGCCATGTTACTCCTAGGGAGTATATAAAATGAAAATGAATATTCTGTTATTCATGGGGGAGGACAACAGAATCTTCTGGGACTTCCAAGGAATTCCAAGTAACTTGTGGCATCGTATGTACCCCAAGTTCCAAAATTTTCAAATATTTCCAAAAGTATTCCAAAGTTCCAAAACTCCAAATAATCTGTGAGATAGTATGTTCTGCTTAGATCACCTAATGGGGTAATGCCTAGACGAACTTATAATCTTTTCAATTAATTAGGTTTTTAGATGATTTTGTTACTATTTTGCAGGCTTCCAGTTCTGAAGCTATTCTGACAGATTCCAAATTAGGATGGTGCCCTTTTTCAGCAATCTACTGGAGGTTAATAATTAACTTGAACACTTCCTAAACCATATTAAGCATTTTTGATAGGTTCAGCATGAAGCAATTTCTTTTTCCAATGGACTTAACCAATTCCATGCCAATGCCAAGAATTTCAAAGAATTAAAACCGGTTCTATCATTAATACTTGCTCCATACCAGCAGAAAGTAAACATCTTAGACTGACTGGCAGCTAAGATAAACTTTATATCTGTATAATTAGCACAGACACTAGCCAGGGCTGTGTGGTCTCTTTCTACTACCCCTTTCTCTCTATAGCAATAACTGCATCTCAAAGGATTCCTCTGTTAAAGTACTGAAGTTTGAAGAAGATACAACAGTGATTGATCTCATTCGAGATGATGATGAATCTGTATAAAGATGGGAAGTTGAACAACTGGCCCTGGGAAACAGCTGGAAAAATCTTGAATTGAACACATTCAAAACTGTCGAGATGATTGTAGATTTTAGGAGAAGCTGCCCTATTCTACCATCTCATAGGGTAGGGTAGGGTAGGGTAGGGTAGACTAGAATAGAATAGAATAGAATAGAATAGACATTTTTATTGACCAAGTGTTATTGTATACACAAGAAATTTGTCTTGGTGCATATTTATTATTCATTCATTCATTCATTCATTTGATTTATATTCCATCCCTCTCCGAGGATTCAGGGTGGCTTACAACATATAAAAGAAACAATATAAACATCCTAAATCCAATTAATTTAAATTAATTACTCTAAAAGCCCCATTAATATTAAAAATCACTCCTTCCCATTCAAACAACAGACATACATTATGTTTGTCAGCCAGGGGGCTAGAAGCTAATGACCCCAAGCCTGGCAGCATAGATGAGTCTTCAGACTCGTGTGGAAGGCGAGGAGGGTGAAGGCAGTACAAATCTCTGGGGGGAGCTGACTCCAGAGGCTGGAGCCCCCACAGAGAAGGCTCTTCCCCTACACCCAATCAAGTGACATTGTCTAGTTCAGTGATTTTCAACCTTTTTTGAGCCGCGGCACATTTTTTACATTTACAAAACCATGGGGCACATTTGGGGGGGGGGGATAAAAAAAATTTGGACAAAAAAGTTCTCTCTCTTCCTCCCTTTCGCTCTACAGTATTTCTCCCTCTTTCTCTCCCTCTTTTTCTCTTTCTCTCTCTCTCCATCCCTCTTTCTCTCTTCCTTCTTTCCTCTTTTTTGCTCTCTTTCTCTCTCCCTCCCTACTTCCCTCTACGTCTTTCTCTCTCCCACCTTCCCTCCCTCTCTTTCTCTCTCTCTCTCTCTTGCATTCTTTCTTTCTCTCTCTTGCTTTCTTTCTCTCTTGTTCTCTTTCTCTCTTGCTTGCTTTCTCTCTCTTGCTTTCTCTCTCTTGCTTGCTTTCTCTCTTGTTTTCTTTCTCTCTCTCGCTTTCTCTCTCTTGCTTGCTTTCTCTCTTGTTTTCTTTCTCTCTCTCGCTTTCTCTCTCTTGCTTGCTTTCTCTCTTGTTTTCTTTCTCTCTGAGCTTCGCGGCACACCTGACCATGTCTTGCGGCACACTGGTTGAAAAACACTGGTCTAGTTGACAGGACCTGGAGAAGGCTGACTCTGTGGGACCTAACCATTCACTGGGACTCATGCGGCAGAAGGCAGTCCCACAAGTAATCGGGTCCAATGCCATGTAGGTCATATGCTCTCAGAGTACATAAAAGAAAAGTTCATCGAGAACCATAAGGTACAACACTTAATGATAATCCAAGTACAAATAAGCAATCAAATCATATTAGGAACCAGTCAATATAAATTATAAGAATACAAGCAACAAAGTTATAGTCATTCAGTTATTAGTGGAAGGAGATGAGTGATGGCAACGATGAAGATTAATAGTAGTGCAAATGTAGTAAATAGTTGGACAGTGTTGAGGGAATTATTTGTTTAGCTGAGTGATGGCATTCAGGAAAAAACTGTTTTTGCGTCTAATTGTTCTTGTGTGCAGTGCTCTATAGTGCCATTTTGAGGGTAGGAGTTGAAACAGTTTGTGTCCAAAATGTGAGGTTTCTAAATGTTTTCACAGCCCTCTTTTTGACTTGTGCAGTATACAGATCCTCAATGGAATGCAGGTTGGTAGCAATTGTTTTTTCTGCAGTTCTAATTTTCCTCTGAAGTCTGTGTCTGTCTTGTTAGGTTGTAGAACCAAACCAGACAGTTACACAGGTGCAAATGATAGACTCAATAATTCCTCTGTAGAACTGAATCAGCAGATTCTTGGGCAGTTTGGGCTTTCTAAGTTGGTGCAGAAAGAACATTCCTTGTTGTGCTTTTTTGATGACGATTTTGCGATATGGTAGAACCTTGAAATTTGAAGGTCACTACTTTTGATACTGTATTGTCTAGTACTGTAAGAGCTGGAAGTATAGGCAGGTTTCTCCTGAAGTCTACATAGTTTTCCTAAAGGTATTTCTACAGTTTTGCAAGTATTCAGTTCCAGATTGTTTCGGTCACACCACAAGGTTAGTTGTTCAACCTCATGCAGATTCATCATTGTCTCGAATGAGGCCAATCTCTGTTGTGTCATCTGCAAACTTAAGTAGTTTAACAGATGGATCATTAGAGATTCAGTCATTGGCATAGAGAGAGAAGAGAAGTGGACACCCTTGGGGTGCTAATTGTACAGGTATCTGACATGATTAT
The DNA here is from genome assembly GCF_031021105.1 of Erythrolamprus reginae. Classification (NCBI taxonomy): domain Eukaryota; kingdom Metazoa; phylum Chordata; class Lepidosauria; order Squamata; family Dipsadidae; genus Erythrolamprus; species Erythrolamprus reginae. The sequence continues at coordinate 56,627,117 of NC_091956.1, read as the reverse complement.
GCTTAGCTTTACCTACTGCTTTCTGTTTGTTAGGGAGCTTATGATCCACTTACAAGTGTGTTCAGGTACTGCTAGCTGGTTCAGTTTAGTTAGAAGAGAGTCTGGAATGAAGGTATTGAATGCTGAACTAAAATCTACAAAGAGAACCTTGCGTAGGTCTTTGGATATTGTAGGATTAGTGCAGAGCCATATTAACAGCATCATCTGTTGATCTGTTTGTTCAGTATGCAAATTGTAGGGAGTATAACAGTGGATCCATGATGGCTTTCAAGTGGGACAGCACTAGCCTTTCAAAGGTTTTCATAACTACAGATGTTAGAGCAACTAATCTGTAGTTATTAAGTTCATAGATGGAGGGCTTCTTTGGCATTGGATGATAGTAGAATGTTTGAAGAATGAAGAAACATAGCCCATCTCTAGCAATTTATTGACGATTCAGGTGAAGATGAGGTCCAATTGGTCAGTACAGATTTTTAAGCAAGAAGGTGTTATCTTGTCTAGTCCTTGAGCTTTTCTGGCTTTTGTCTGGATTTTCATTTATCCCTGAGGTTGTGAACCCAATGGGATGGGGTCAGTTGTAGAGGGTTGGCTATTTTTGGTGTGTCTGAGCTGGGAAGTTGTGGAGATACAGTGGGTGGCTGTAGTTTCCTTTCAAACCTGCAATAAACCACATTTAGATCATTTGCCCGTTGTTGATTTCCTTTAGCATGGGAAGATGGTTTACCATAACTAGTGATATTTTTAAGAATTCTACACACGTTTGCTGATTCATTTGTTGAAAACTGATTTTTTTTAGCTTTTCAGAGTAGCTTCTTTTTGTTCTTCTGACCTCCCATGTTAATATATTTCTGGCCTGATTGTACAGCATTTTATCACCTTTTCTTAAGCTTCTTCTTTGGGATGATGTAGCTGCTTAAGTTTAGCTATGAACCAAGGTTTGTTGTTGCTGTGTATTCACAAGTTCCTGGTCCATACACATACTGTAGGTATGTGACATATGATGTTACAATATTTGTGAGTTCATCAAGGTCTGCAGAAGTATCTTCAAAAATATCCCAGTAAGTTCAGCCAAAGTAGTAGTAGTAGTAATAATAATAATAATAATAATAATAATAATAATAATTTATTAGATTTGTATGCCGCCCCTCTCAGCAGACTTGGGGCAGCTCACAACAATAATAATAATAACAATGTGCAATGTAACAAATCTAATATATAAAAGAAAGTATCTAAAAAACCCAACATTTAAAAAACATACAACAAAAGCATACCATGCATAAAACTATATAAGCCTGGGAGAGATGTCTCAATTCCCCCATGCCTGGCGATATAGATGGATCTTAAGCAATTTACGAAAGACAAGGAGGGTGGGGGCAGTTCTGATCTCTGGGGGGAGTTGATTCCAGAGGGCCGGGGCTGCCACAGAAAAGGTTCTTCCCTTGGGGCCCACCAGATGACATTGTTTAGTCAACGGGACCCAGAGAAGGCCAACTCCGTGGGACAGAAGACGGTCCTGGAGGTATTCTGGTCCGATGCCATGTAGGGCTTTATAGGTCATTACCAACACTTTGAATTGTGACCGAAAACTGATCGGCAGCCAATGCCAGCCACGGAGTGTTGGAGAGACGTGGGTGAACCTAGGTAACCCCACAATAGCTCTCGCAGCTGCATTCTGCACAATCTGAAGTTTCCAAACACTCTTCAAAGGTAGTCCCGTGTAGAGAGCGTTGCAGTAGTCGAACCTCAAGGTGATGAGGGCATGAGCAACTGTGAGCAATGACTCCCTGTCCAAATAGGGCCGCAACTGGTGCACCAGGTGAACCTGTGCAAACGCCCTCCTCGTCACAGCCAAAAGATGAGTAGCTTTAACTTTGCCTCCTCAATCCAAGTCTTCACTGATTTAATTGTTGATTTTGTTGTTTTAAGTCTTTGTCTGTAACCAGGTACAAGGTGAATCATGTAATGATCAGAGTATCCCACAGCTGCTCGTGGTAAAGGCCGATAAAAATATTTTACTGTTGTGTAGCAAAGTATTCTTGCCTCTGGTGGGACATTTGACATGCTGAAAGTATTTCCTTAAGTTTGCCTTATTTAAATCTCCCAAAATAATGGCCAAGCTGTTGGTATGTCTTGGTATAGTTAGGCTATGAGACCTTTGACATACCCTGAGCAGAGATTAAGGAAAGAGTGTGGATGTGTGATACAGCCAATAATGACACAGACTTAGTATGCTGAATAAGTATTATTTACATATATACATAAAGCAGAAATAATCTACAAACCGCACATAGCAAGCACTAAGCAAAATACACTCCCCCCTCAAGGTAAAGGCAAAAGGTGAATGAGCAATCCAGCATCATCATCAGGAGAGAGTATTGGCACCCTCTTATGGCTAACCAGCCAAAGTCCTTAAAGTGATGTTACAACTGTAAATATATTAAGTACAATAGGCAGTTTAACAAACATGGCAATCCCAAATAACAGTATGTACCATGTACTAACACAATCAATTGGGGTATTTGGCTGCAGCCTTCATAATTTGGTAAGCTAGACTTTTTTTACACAGGATTGTGGTGGGACATACACAGCAATTAGTAGAAATGATGAACAAATATATCACTTGTTGCTTGTCTGTACACTGAGAACCTCTGCACAGTAATGGGCAGCCAAAATTTTTACTGCCACACTGTGGGTGTGGTTTATTTTTTGGGTATGGCTTGATGATCATGTGACTGGGTAGGAGTTGCTTGCCAGCCATGTGACCAGGTGGGAGTGGCTTGAATGATCATCATTGTTCAAGTGAACTATTAAGTCCTCAACTTACAACCTTATCAGTGTTGCTCTCTGCGGTGACAATTTGCTTTGTGTTTCCCGCACTCTCCTTCTTGAGTCACCTCTTGTCTCAGGCTGGGTAGTTAGGTGAACGGGTGCCAATCAGTTGTTGAGAAAAGAGGGGGGAGGAAATGGGCCCCCTGCAACTCCTGCTGGTGCTGGTCTCCCGGCCGCTTTCCAAGGAGGAAGATGAGAAGGGAGAATGGTCAGCTGGCACACAGTTTCATTTTCACCGGTGGAGCTGCATTCCACCCCATCCTGCCTGCTGCCCACCCCTGCCTGTGCATCAGAGACAAATTAACACTTGACCAATAAATAATTCAATTCTGTTCTGTTCTATTATAATTTCTCCCAGTTACTGCTTTTTCCATAGATGCTTGTATATTGATAGGTCTTGTGTGATAGCTACAGTATATTATTACAGGTCCTGAGAATTATGTGATATGAAAAATTAAATCCCCATTTCTCTTCAGAGATTTATGGAATAGGTTTGGTCTGGTCACTTCCATGTGGACTACGTTATCTCACTCAGATATTGTAGAGGGAAGAAGAGAACCATATATACTACCAACTTTGGAGCTTTAGGAAGAAAACTAGGATATTAGTATAATAAAAAATAAAACAGTAAGTAAGAATTCACATAATTCCAGAAGGATATAGAAACAAGACCAAGAAAGGAGCAATTATATCAGTTGTACAATACTAAAAGAAGTATAAGACAACAATTTACAGATTTAGAACACAAAGGGTGCAAATATCATCTCTACAATTCTCTTAAATTGCCTGCATATTCTCCCAGGATCTTATTACTGTCCTTCACAGATAGGACATGCAACATGCAATCTTGGAATAGAAATGTTTTGTTTAAGGAATTGCTGACTGCTGCAATGTTTACAACATAACATTCTCCAAAGCCCTGCACAGTCCTCTTAGAGATCCTAATAACAATCTTATCCAATGCTACTTAGAAAATTCTGGTACCTCTGGTACTTGTCACACCTGGATGGCTGACCTGTCTCTATTATATTTCCATGAGCAATGCCTTCTCAACATCCTTATTAACCAGCAGTGATATAAAATATTCTACTATACAAGTAAAAAAATAGTCTATTCCTTATTTGGAAGCCATCCAAGTTTGCATTAAAGAAACAATAGGAGTGAGTAATTCCTCCTTTAAGATTTAAAGTTGTTACATGCGAAAATAGGAGAGACTGCATAATATATACCCATGATATATAACCTATGGCACACATGCCAGAGGTGGCATGCAGAGCCATCTCTGTGGGGACGCATGCTGTCACCAGCTGGCTTGGTTTCCAACATGCGCATCCACACCAGCCAGCTAGTATTTGGATATCTGGTGCTTTGGCATATGCACGCATATGCGTGCACATTCCGGTTTGGGCACTCCATGCTGAAAAGGTTTGCCATCACTGGCATAAATTGTATGTCATTTGTTTGCCAATATTTATTTAGTCCCCATCTTAGGACAGCACGTGGACTGTAAAGTAATTGTTTGGTGGTTGGGAACAGCCTCTTTTACTGTTATAGAATGCCTATTAAGGTATTAAGAAAGTAGTATATAACAGCTCTGCAATTCTCTATGTTATGATTTTTTTTACACTGTATTCCATGGATTCCTAATATTTCAAAAAATTGGTGTAGTTTCATAAGAAACTAGCAGAAACAACAGAAAGTTCATTTGAATGCAGACAACCATCCAAAGCAATTAAAAGCAGTTGTATCCCAATTGTTGAACATTGATTTGTTTGGTTAAAAACATCAATGTCCCAAGATAGTTATGAAATTTAAGTTCCATACATTAACTTTGCATATTATACTTAATATACATGAAATAAGTGGAAAGATTTTCCAGAAAAAAATGTAAACATCTATTTTTGTGAAATTCAAATAACTTTAATATTTAAATGTTATAAATAAATTATAATCACAGATTTCACTTTATTGCTAATTGTTATAATTATTTGCCACTAAAGTTGTGTATCTTGATCATGAATTCAAGAATTTTTTAACACATTCCACAGCCTGAAAATATTTAAAAACCCTGACCTATACCATTGCATTAGATTATTATTTTTTCCACGCCACCCCTTAGCCTCCCTCTTAACCATTTAGGTAACCTCAGGTGCCACTGCTTTTTTTTCATGCACAACTCATTTTGTAAGAAAAACTGCTGTCATAATTGTTGCCTAAAAGAGATTGAGCATCCTGGATCATATGAAACGTATTTGTTGACTGCACATTGGACCTTTACAATAAATCATTGAAAACTGCTGAGTGAAGGATGGAAAAATAGAAAGGAAGTGCTATGCTTCTCAGTTCCACTGAGAAATTACTCTCTTAGTAAGTTGGTAGTTCATCCCTGTCTTTAAATCCATCCAGATCAGACAAGCAATCTGATATCCAGAAGTATCCTGCTACTACCACTAAACTTCAAGTTCTATTTACCCAAGTCATAGAAAAAGCTATTCCTCCATGAATCATTTAATACTTAAAAGAGAAACTCAGTTTATACAGATCCTAAAAGTAAGGAACAATCAATAATTCCTATTTCCTACCTTATTTTCAAACCAAAGAAAAATCAACCAATACTTGCTTCTCCTGGTTGATGAGCTTTGAAAAAGTTCTTACCAATATGAAGTCTTTTTCACACTTCTCCAGTCATGCTTTGATAGCAATGAACCAACAGGGAAGAGGGTGCCCTGAAAGAACTGTGTTTTCTTTCTTTCTTTCTTTCTTTCTTTCTTTCTTTCTTTCTTAGGTTTTCTTTTCTGGTGTAGAACGCCTGTGATTGTCAAAAGAGTGGATTTTTGTGAAATTTAGTAGAAAAATAATGATCTGAAAATTAAATTCTGGCTGTACCAGATCTTTACAAGGTTATACAAAGTGGTAGATTAATGGTAAAATCCCTGGATCCCAAATAGCATCGGTTATTCGAACTAATTAAAATGTCCTAAAATTGAATAATAACTTTTTCAATAACTTTTTTTTTGTTTGAATTATTGAGCAAAGAAAAACAGAACAAAAAATATTACAGTAAGATGATTGAAGGAGAAAGGGCCATTACACCAAATGTTCATTCTCGAGAGAGTTACCTTCCTGGAAGGCTGGCTCCTGTGCTGTTCCACTCTGGTCAGAATTTTCTTGACCTGTTGGCGTCCATGCAGCCTTACCACTGCCAGCCTCCAGGGGATGAAGGTAACCATCGCTGCAATCCTGAACAGGCATCGGTGAGTATTCTGTTTGGCCTTCTGTTATTATTGTTTCATTTTCTGGAAAAGGTAGAGTGTTTGTATTAGTATGTTTTGTATTTTGTTCAGTTATACGTTTCCTTAATTGATCTATATGTCAGTGCCATACTCTATCGTCGTTTAAAGTGATGGTATAAGATTTCAGGCCGGTTTTGTCCTGTACTATCCCTTCTTTCCATTTGATGTCGGAATCGTATTCTTTGGCAAAAACTGGGTCTCCGGTTTTGAAGCTTCTTTCTGGCTCACTAATTGGTTCATCTTTTCCATTGTGATAGTTCAGATGAAGTCTGTCTAATTGTGAGTGGAGATTTCTCCGCATAAGGAGCTCGGCCGGGCTCTTATGGGTTGAGTTTGATGGTGTGATGTGTTGAATTAGGAGAAAATCATCTCTTTGTTCCTGCCAGTCTCCTGGTGTAGATTTGCTAAGGACTTCCTTCGTAACCCTCGCCATCCGTTTCACTTGACCATTGGCTTGTGGAAAATGAGGCTGTATGAGTATATGTTTGATTCCCAGATTGGCTAGGAATAGCTCCATTTGGTGGGCCATTAGTTGTGGGCCATTGTCTGACACCAGGACGTCTGGGATGCCATGTGTTGAGAATAGTCATCGCAAAACTTATATTGTTGCACTGGTTGTGGTGGAATTCATCAGGGCGACCGCCAGCCATTTAGAGTAGGCATCCACAACAATCAGGAATGACTGGCCCCTTATTGGACCCGCGAAGTCAATGTGGATGCATGACCACAAGCCTCTCGGTGTTGGCTTAGTTCTTGGTGGATTAGGTCTTCTCAGCTGACACAGGGAGCAAAAGGCTTCCCAGAGTTCAATGTCTTTATCTAAGCCTGGCCACCATAAGTGACTTCTGGCCAGGCTCTTCATTTTTACCATGCCAGGGTGGCCATGGTGAAGTAACTTCAAAGCTGAGTTTGCTTGCCTGCAGAAATATGCAGAATTTTGACATATACAATGTCCATGGTTCGAGATGAGGGTTGTAGAAAGTGGGTTCCTGAGCCATAGCTGAGTTCATTTTGCCCAGTGGGAGTTCGACCTTGTCGCCACTGTAAAATCAGTGCACTGGAGACTGCTTCAATGGAAACAATTTATTCAGAACTGAATTAGAACAACCAACAACCTTCTGTAATACTGAATACCAACAAGGACAACGGCTACTCCATTGCCCTATTTATACCTTTTCTTAGCGCGGGAACTTTTTGAGATAGCTGTTTATTTTTGGTGGCTTTTTTAGAGCTAGTCGCGTCTGAGCCAATCAGCGGCTTGCTTTGGCCAGACATAACAGGCAGAGTGAAATGATTGCCTCCAATTGAAATACTTTTAAAAAAATGACAATAAAGTTTGGAGAAGAAATTGTTTCATGAAGTTTATGCCCTCTAAACAGCTGGCTGTCTCCAGAGCTGGTGGCCTCACTAGTGTTGCAAAGAGACCCAGTGGCTAAATCATTCAGCTTTTGTACAGGGAATTGAATTTTTTTTCCCCCTCCTTTGCTTCAGGCAGTGAAATGTCCAGAATTGGTCCTTATTGCAAAGCCCATATTTACAGTTTATAGCACTCTCAAAAGAAATAAAGTAGATGTCTCATAGTCTTATAGCACATTCCTATAGATGTCTTCCCAAAAGTAAAATCAAGATAATTCTGGGATTTTTTCCCAAGAAAGTGGACAACTGGGAACTTTAATTGGGTTATACTACACTCTGTTGTAACAATGAAGCAGCTAGGTTCCTCTCCCTTTCTGAAAATACAAAAATTAACTTTGTTATGATTCTCTGGATTTTGAATTACATAATGCACAAGTTGTAAAGTACACAGTGTACTGCCAACAAGGAACTAAGATCAACAGAACCATGAAGCACATGTTCCCCCTAATGGGCCATAATTGGAGAAAATAATGAAATTATCATCAGATTCATATACTAAAGAGGCAGTCCATTAATGCAAATTACATTTTGATAAGGTTTGCAGGGACTACACTATCTAAAATCCGAGACACCTGAGGCAATTTCTTCAAACAAAGGTATGTATTAAAAAATTATAGAAATTGAGTAAATTATGTGAGGTAGATGTCTTTAAAATATTAAGTACTTGGTTGTTAAAACAAAAAATAAACTCCCATCACCTCATGAAGCAGTCCAATTCACATATCCTAATATCTTATGACCAAATAAATAACATATTTTGGAACAGTATTGAACAAGTCATTATCTAGGTCTTTGACAGGCATGATGACTAAAGAGAATCATACTTAACTCATTTAATTAATATAAAGGCAAATCAAATCAGACTGTCCTGAAAGATGAAGCCAAGAAAAAGAAAAAGAATGAAATCTATTGTCTTGCCTTCAGCTGTTGGAGTGCTGCTTAAGCATTAAAAATAGCCTTCAACCCAGCATAATTGTACTTTAAGGTACAAAGACCTAGAAAGCTATGCCACTGAAGTCAAGGAGCCCTTTCTCTTCCACCCAGCACATGCACCAAAAGTCTGCTGTTCTTCCCCATGAAACTGAACATGAATAGTAAGATTCAATAGGACATAAACCAAAATGGAGAAGCAAAAAAATAATAATCCAGGACTAAGTGACAGTATTAAAAAACTGAAAGGATTTCCTTTTCAATCATCTGACTATGCAATTTTATCACTCATAGGGTCTTTTAACAAATATAACTGAGGAGGTGTCGTTTCTCCATCTACTGATTATTAGTTCTCCTTTGGACTTGGGAACAGTTATACCGTAAGTCTCATTTGCCTGAGCTGCTGAAAGATTTTTCAATGATATTTCTCCCCTCTGTTTGTCCAAACCAGGAAAGTATCCTAAACTAAGCTAAATTGAGCTGCCCCACTACAAATTACTCCTTTTCTTCTGCATTTACTCCATATCTGCTTAATTCTGATTCAAACTGCACCAGATTTCTATTCCTATAATAGATAAGCATTTTTTGTATTTGGAATAACATAGTTATTTTCCATCTATCATAGGCACTTTTTAATTTTATTTTTTATAATTTATATCGTACTTTTCTGCCTGAGCAGAGGTAAAGACGTGCACCTTCCATTCAGAAGGTTGAGAGTTTAATCCTAGGTAGCAGCAGATGTTTCTCTATCAGCCATATCAGGTCACAAAGAGAAAATATTTGCTGCAAACTCCACTTAGGCGTCAGGAGGGCATCTAGCCGGTAAATGCTAAGCTCCACTCAGTTGTTCCTAATCCACCCCAAAACAAAAGAATTAAAGGGTTGTAAAAAGAAAAAAAATATCATACTTTCCACCCATAAAGAATTGAAGTTAACCAATAAAAAAGATGTTATGCTTTTCTACCCATAAAGAATTCAAGTTAATCAAATCAGGTTCTGGTTAAGCTGGTTTAACAGAATTGACAACTAAGGAACTAAGGAATTTGATTCTATTTATATTTTAATTCAACCCGCCACCCAAAATCGCTTGTTGAAATGGATAGTCGCATACATTAAATTAATAAAATAAATAAACAGGTATTTTCTTATAAGTTATAATTTTATAAATACTCTCTCGCCTAAACCGAGACTCAATGAGTTTAAATGAAGCTTTTATATTATTGAGACATGGTATCGTAACTCAATTTTAAAAGCCTGACTGTGTTTTCCTTTTTATTCTTTGTATACTATAGTGAATTAATGTGGAGCAAGTCTGGGACTCTTTCTTATCCTTTCTCAGTTTCCTGGGCTTAAAACATGCTTTTGATTTTGTACCCATTTCTATATATTTTCCCCAAGATCAATTCTGCAGTTGTCTATATTTAGTATCTATGCCAGAGTGCTAAGGAATAGGCTAAGCTAGATTCTAGTAAGAGACCATTCCACAGGACAGATTGGAATTTCGTAAACTACTCAAGACTCATTTATACTGCCAGGCATGGGGGAGTTGAGATATTCCTTCCCCCTAGGCCATTACAAGTTTGTATGGTATGTCTGTGTGTATGTTTGGTTTTATAATAAGGGTTTTTAGTTGTTTTATTATTGGATTGTCACATGCTGTTTTTATCATTGTTGTTAGCTGCCCCGAGTCTACAGAGAGGGGCGGCATACAAATCCAATAAATTATTATTATTATTATTATTATTATTATTATTAATAGTCACTGCAGAGAAATGTTGCTGGACATCAAGCTTTTTTACCCCACAAAAGTGGGGAGCTGTCAGCCATTTCTCCAGAAAGGGATGCATTGGATAGATTGATGGTGATTGAAGAAGGCAGTTCTGCAGGTTTGTAGGCACCCTGCTGTATTGGGCTTTATAGATTTCTAGATTAAAACAGCACCATGAATTGCACTCAAAGTAGGACCTCTCAAAAGGCAATAGTAATGTTGATAAAAGTGTGATGGTGAATGAAAAATCAACTCAATCTTCTTTGGGCTCAATGCTGGTTTATTTCAGATCCTAACACCAAGGCAAATTCCTCAGGGAAGCCACAGGGCATGGGGATTGAAATTTCCTGATATTATAAAGATTTAAAGGAATTTAGTCAGGGACATTGAGCTAGTGCTAATCACATCAACTATGTCATTGGAACTGAGAGAGTTAATTGGGGCAAGGTCAGTAGCAAATTTTGATCACGTTGAACAGCAGCATTATATATTGCTGGGGCATACTCCACGCACTTCTGCATTTTCATATTCAGATACTGTATATCTGTCATTTGAAGGGCATTATTCAATTCATCATCTGCTATTTCCACTGCCTGAAACATACTTTAGGCAAAGGGTGTCCTTTTATGCTGCTCTATTTGTTGTAAGAGCTTCACTGAATCTCCTATGCATAATCCGTCGCTTTTAGCCTAGAAACGAACAGTACAAATAAAAAGAAAAAATATTTGATGGAATGGAGCATGATGTTCAGATTTTATCTAGTGCTTCAAATGTAGCCTTTAGACACACGAAAACATGCGCGGGCACATGTAAGCATTCTGAATTCCACTGGTTCCATTGGACCAGAGTACCTCCAGAACCACCTGCTACCACACGAATCCCAGCTACCGATAAGGTCCCACAGAGTTGGCCTTCTCCGGGTCCTGTTGCCTAAACAATGTTGTTTGGCGGGCCCCAGGGGAAGAGCCTTCTCTGTGGCGGCCCCGGCCCTCTGGAATCAACTCCCTCCCGGAGATTAGAACTGCCCCCACCCTCCCTGTCTTTCGTAAACTACTCAAGACTCACTTATACGGCCAGGCATGGGGGAGTTGAGACACCTTTCCCCAAGGCCCTTTTATATTTTGCTTTATATTTGGTATGAATGTGTTGTTTGGTTTTTTAAATATGATAGGGTTTTATATGTTTTTAATATTAGATTTGTTCTACTATAATATTGTTTTTATTATTGTTGTGAGCCGCCCCAAGTCTTCGGAGAGTGGCGGCATACAAATCTAATAAATTATTTTATTAATTATTAACAGCATTAAGTGAAGAATCAATACACATAGCAAAAGTAATGCTAATTTTCCAGATTGGTAAGTAAAGTAACAGCCAAGTTTCAACTAGCTTTTGTCTAGATTACACGACTGCAACCTTCTGAACATCATAATCATTCTTTTTGACATAAATTGCCTTGCCTAATAATAAATATTTCAGAACAAAAAATATTCTCACACAGAACAATTGCTCCGGTTCTAATTTAAATTACATAATCACAATGGAAAAATATAGCTGATATATATGACAACTACATGCTGTTCTAGTTAATTCAAGTAAATTATGCTTAAATTAAGAAAATTACTATGAACAATCAGTGGATGCAACCCCCACCCACAGGATAAGGTTTCTTATCAAGGCTGGAAAAAAAGAAGGATCTATTTCCTTCTCAAAGTGGTTCGATTCAGTTGTCATTTGTTCCAACAAAGCAATTCAGATGCAAAATCCAACCATGAAAGATTCTTTTCATCAAAAAACCTAGCCATGTAAGGTTCCAGTCTGGATCAAAGGCCCATTTCTGATCAAGACTTCATACTGATTATAATCATGTTTTGTGTAAGTGTGTGAAAAGAGGGAATATATATTATATAAATGCATAAATAAAATGTGATTTGATTGTTCCATATTCATGTTTATGTCATTTTCATTCTTACATTTAAAGCCCTTCCTGGCATGAATTCGGGTTATCTGAGGAACTGTTTAACTCAGAGGTGTTCCTGGAGATGTTCCTGAGGATTGGAGAATGGCCAGTGTTGTGCCTATCCACAACAAGGGCAGTAGAGGAGAAGCTGGTAACTACAGGCCAGTTAGCTTGACATCAGTTGTAGTTAAAATGATGGACACTCTACTCAAAAAGAAGATAAATCAGCAGCTAAAAACCAATACCTTGGACCCAAATCAGCATGACTTTACTGAAGGCAAATCATGTCAGACTAATCTCATTGATTTCTTTGACTATGTCACAAAGGTGTTGGATAAAGGTGGTGCCATGGATATTGCCTATCTGGACTTCAGAAAAGCCTTTGACATGGTTCCACATAAAGAGCTGATAGATAAATTAGTGAAGATTGGACTTAATCCCTGGATAGTCCATTGGACATGCAGCTGGCTGAAGCGTAGACATCAGAGAGTTGTTGTTAATGGCGAGTATTCTGAGCAGAGATTGGTTACATACGGTGTGCCACAAGGGTCTGTTCTGGGTCCTATTCTTTTTAATATGTTTGTGAGTGACATAGGGGAAGGTTTGCCTATTTGCCGATGACTCTAAAGTGTGCAATAGGGTTGATATTCCTAGAGGCGTCTGTAATATGGCAAATGATTTAGCTTTACTAGATAAATGGTCAAAGCAATGGAACCTGCAGTTTAATGTTTCCAAATGTAAAATAATGCACTTGGGGAAAAGGAATCCTCAATCTGAGGATTGTATTGGCAGTTCTGTGTTAGCAAAAACTTCAGAAGAGAAGGGTTTAGGGGTAGTGTTTTCTGACAGTCTTAAAATGGGTGAACAGTGCAGTCAGGAGGTAGGAAAAGCAAGTAGAGTGCTTGGCTTCATAGCTAGAGGTATAACAAGCAGGAAGAGGGAGATTGTGATCCCGCTATATAGAGTGCTGGTGAGACTACATTTGGAATACTGTGTTCAGTTCTGGAGACCTCACCTACAAAAAGATATTGACAAAATTGAATGGGTCCAAAGACGGGCAACAAGAATGGTGGAAGGTCTTAAGCATAAAACTTATCAGGAAAGACTTAATGAACTCAATCTGTATAGTCTGTAAGACATAGGGAAAAGGGGGGACATGATCGAAACATTTAAATATGTTAAAGGATTGAATAAGGTTCAGGAAGGAAGTGTTTTTTTAATAGGAAAGTGAACACAAGAACCAGGGGGCACAATCTGAAGTTAGTTGGGGGAAAAATCAAAAGCAACATGAGAAAATATTATTTTACTGAAAGAGTAGTAGATCCTTGGAACAAATTTTCAGCAGATGTGGTTGGTAAATCCACAGTAACTGAATTTAAACATTCCTGGGATAAACATATATCCATCCTAAGATAAAATACAGGAAATAGTATAAGGGCAGAATAGATGGGCCATGAGGTCTCTTTCTGCCATCAATCTTCTATGTTTCTGTTTCTATGTTAGTTCCTCCCAGTTCAGATCAGTTTGTCCAAACCGGTAGTGATTCACTGGTGCTGTGAGCAGTGTTCCCTCTAATTTTTTTTTGGGGTGGGCGGAAAAGTATAGTGTCTGAGCGGCAGTCCCTTTGGGACTGGGCGGCACAGAAATAATAAATAAATAAATAAACAAACAGACAGACAAACAAATAAAAAACCCACCCTGTTTTGCCTCAGAGAATTTCAAAATAAAATACTGTACTGTGTGTCTATAACAGTGAGCTCATAATAGGGCAACTCTATCAATATCAAAATGCCACTTAAATAGTTGAGCTAGTTTCAAACTAGATTTTGATTTTCTTTCTCTCTTCCTTACTCCCATTCTTTGTCTTTTTCTTTTCCTTCCTCTCTTTTTTCTATCTGTTTCTCTCTCTTCCTCTCTTTCTCTCTCTCTCCTTCCCTCTCACTCTTTCCCTCTCGGCTTCTGGGCAGGTTTGGAAAACTCTGAGTTGATGATGATTTTTAAGTGAGCGATTGCTCACTGCTCAGCTTAGAGGGAACTATGGTTGTGAGTGGTCCTCAACCAACTCTGGTAATAATAGATTCTGAGAAGGATGAGCCAGCCCATCTTGGTACCCTGGGCCAGTGGTTTTGCCAGCTGATTCAGAGAGTGAGAATGAGGGAGAAATAGACCTGGATGAACCTGAAGGACCACCAGAGGTGGCAGTTATGCCAATGACAATAGGGTCTGACTTAGAGGAAGAGGAGGAGGACCATGAGCCTTTGCTGGATGCGCACTTTGGAAGACTAAGAAAAAGACAAGAATACTTGTATGGGAAAAGGAAGTAGTCTGTAGTTTGTTAACTCTAGGGAATTGTTGAACACTCCCCATAGGTATTTAAGGGTGCAGATGGGAAAATTGGGGTGGAGTTTTCAATGTTTTTAATAGAGTCGGTTGATGTTTGAAGTTTCAGCCAGGTTACGCTAGCCAACTGCTATTTCACTGCTAAAATCCTTGGAGTAAAAGTGCCCTGTCTGCGGAGATGCTGGAAAGCTGTAAATGTAAGTCAGTGAAACTGGAGACTCTTTAACTCATAAAGGAATTCACAATTAGCTTTGATCTTCTGCAGCAGCCTAGCCACTGGACTATTATCTTTTAACAGTTATCTCTTACTGAGAAGCTGCCAAGATGAACTCACATGCATGAATTTGGCTTGTATAAATGAGGCTTTCTATATAAAAAGATTGATTTGAAATATCAGCATGTGGATTCCTCCTTTGTTTTCAATTTACGTAGGCCCGGAGTAGAATAACTGGTGATGTCATGATGACATCACAAAACTGGTTCGGGTGGTGCCAGTCTGTGAGTGCTGCCATCTTTTTTTTTAATTTTTCAATTTATTTTTCTTCTGAGCATGTGCAGAAGCTGAGTTTCCAGCACTCGCATGCAGTCAATATCTTTTTTTATTTATTTTTTTCAGATTTTTCTCCCATGAGGTGCCAAAGGAAGCCAACAAGAAGCATGATAAATTAGAATCCACCCCTGGTTTAACTCCAATGGGATTGGCCTGTCCCATCCAGCAGAAGAGACATGTGAAGAGGACCCCCATTGGTCAATTCTGGCAAGGTACAGGAAAAGAGCATTTTTAGTCATGGCACTCACCCTCTAGAACAGTGTTTTTCAACCAGTGTGCCGTGGCACACTAGTGTGCCGTGAAACATGTTCAGGTGTACTGTGGGGAAATTAAACAAGGGTCCCCAAATTAGGGCCCACACGTCGGATACAGCCCGCAGAGGCCATTTATCCGGCCTGCCGCCAGCTGCCTCCATCCGAACATAAACATTCCCCTCACAATCCCTCCAGCTATCAGCGACAGGAAGAGGCAGAGGGAACCCTCACTGACCAATTACCTTCTAGGATTCATCCCGACCACTAGCAATGAACCAATAGCAGGCCACCTCTCAACCACACCCAGGAAGGTAAAGTTTACTGATATTCCTTTGGACAGTTTTTGGTTATTTGTTGCCAACGAGTTCCCCATTCTAGCCAACAAAGCTATTTTGACATTGCTCCCATTTTCAACCACATATCCATGTGAGCTGAGCTTCTCAAACCTGACTGCGATAAAAACTAAAAACCAAGAGAGAGACTGAGAACTGTGGGGGAACAGGTTCTTGTGTGTCTTTCTACCATTCCTGCCAGGATATCCCTTTTGTGTTCATCAAAATAGGCCCGGGTTTCACTCTAAGTGAGTATAAATACATTTAGAAACTATATTATTAACTATCTGTATAATAGGTACTGTGTTAGAGTGTCATTTTGTGTCATTTTGGTTAGTGGTGTGCCCCAGGATTTTGTAAATGTAAAAAAATGTGCCGTGGCTCAAAAAAGGTTGAAAATCACTGCTCTAGAACATCATGCCCCTCTGAGATGAGATCTGCACCTACTCTTTTGGCTTGAAGACCTGGTTCTGCCAACTGGCCCAGATCATTAAGAAAGTGGTTCATAGACTAAGATAAGACCATGCTGCTCCCTTCTTCCCCATCTTTGTCCATTTTAAATTTAATTTAATGTTACTTTTTATTGTTTTAACATTTATATTGGCATTTTAATGATAGTAAACCACCCATCTTTAGAAAATATGGTGTCATACAAGTTTAAGAAATAAAATAAATATATTGTATATTGTATACTGCTCAAGTAACACATCCTAGATCTGAATGAATGAAATATTGTCATTGAATATTTCATTTGCACAACTATTCCATTTGCGCAACAGCATGTGAAATTGACTATCCATCAGAGTTGGTTCCTAAGTGAACAGTTTGATTACACAGAAGTTTGATTTACTTGAAATTATATTCTGTTTTTTAAGTGTTCCCTTTATTTTTTATTTTTTTTTGAGCAGTGTATATGGGCTAAGTTAGACCTACTATTCCTGCATGGGAAAAACATAAATGACTACTAGATAATAGGAAACAGACATGGAATAATAGCAACCAGCCAGTGATTAACCAATTTTCTACAGTCTAATGTATTTTATTTGAACAGGACTTAGTACTTTTAATTTTAAATGTATACGGTTACAACCGCAACCAACGTGATTGCATTACTTCATTCTATTTTATTGAATTAAGATTCAAGAATTTGAATAATGTCTGAATGCATGAGTTCAAGGGAACGACCTATTAGTGAGTTTGTGCTCTTTTGGGCATATTCTATAATTATCTATTATAAAACTTTTCCCAGTTTAATATATGATTTCTTTATAAGGAGTCTGAACATATTAATCATGTTGTAATATAAATTACTCAAGACCCACCTATATTGCCAGGCATGGGGGAATTGAGACATCTCCCCTAGGCTTTTATATTTTATGTTTTTGGTATGTATGTGTTGCATGGGTTTTAAATTGTCGGGGTTTTATACATTGTCTCTTTTAATATTAGATTTATTGCAATGTTATATTGTTTTTGATTATTGTTGTGAGCCGCCCTGAGTCTTCGGAGAGGGGTGGCATACAAATCTAATTAATAATAATAATAATAATAATAATAATAATAATAATAATAATAATAATAATAATAATAATAATAATTACAGTGGGAAAGAACTGGTGGGATCATAAGCCCGAAAAAGTTGTCAAAAATTTGCACGCAAAACTACTGTGGGACTTCCGACTTCAGATTGACCGAATTCTGAAGCATAACACACCAGACATTGTGATTGTGGAGAAAAAGAAAGTATGGATCATCGACATCGCAATCCCAAGAGACAGCAGAATTGAGGAGAAGCAGCTAAAGAAATTAGTGAAATACGAAGATCTAAAAATCGAGCTGCAACGACTCTGGCATAAGCCCGTGAAAGTGGTCCCAGTGGTACTTGGCACGCTGGGCGCAGTACCAAAGGATCTCAGCGGACATCTGTCAATTGCAAAAGGCTGCTTTACTGGGATCGGCAAACATAATTCGCCGCTACATCACGCAGTCCTAGGTGCTTGGGAAGCACCAGACTGGTGATGAAATACAAAATCCAGCATAGTGATCTTGTTTGCTGTGTTGTACTGACATAATAATAATAATAATAATAATAATAATAATAATAATAATAATAATAATAATAAATAGCATTCAGACTTATACATTGCTCCATTGTGTTTCGCAACCTTCTCTGAGCAGTTTACAGAGTCAGCACATCTGGCTCCTCATTTTACCAACCTTGAAAGGATGGAAAGCTGAGTCAATCTTGAACTGGTCAGGATCAAAGTTCCATACCGGGCTGAGTTCGGCTGCAATACTGCACTCTAACCACCAGGGCAGTAATGGTACTGTGACAGATGATCATCTGATCACATTTACTTGTTTATTCTGTTCTGTAAATCATCACTACTACTAAAACATTGTACATTGACACCTCGTCTTACAAACACCTTGTCATACAAATTTTTCGAGATACAAACCCAGGGTTTAAGATTTTTTTGCCTCTTCTTACAAACTATTTTCACCTTATAAACCCACTGCCGCCGCTGGAACGCCCCCCCCCTTCGGATTTTGTGCTTCTGGGATTTCCCTGAGGCTCCCCTCCATGGGAAACCCCACCTCCAGACTTCCGTGTTTTTGTGATGCTGCAGGAGAATCCCAGCAGTGCAAAAACGGGTGCTTCGGCTGGCAAAAGGGGTGAATTTTGGGCTTGCCCGCATTAATCGCTTTTCCATTGATTCCTATGGGAAACATTGCTTTGTCTTACAAACTTTTCACCTTAAAAACCTCGTCCCAGAACCAATTAAGTTTGTAAGACAAGGTATCACTGTATCTGTTTTGTTGTCTGTAACCTTCAATTGGGCATCATCGGGCATAATTTTTGAATCAACATACCTCTAATGGGCTATCTTGCAGAATCCAGGAACCAGGACTCCCATGGAATTGAAATTTGGCAAAATTGTGCCTGCTCCATTGCTACTGCATTGCACATAATCATTTCCTATGCCAAGGAAAGTCAGCAGGAAGCTGGAAGGAAGCTGGAGGTCCCACAGGCCATCAGGCAAGAGAGTGTTGGGTGGGGAATGTGCAAGAGTTTAAGGAGATGTGTGAGAGGGAGATTGTGCGGGTCAAGAAGGATACACAAATGTGCCACATCGATCAGAGAGAATGCAGGTGTGGTTTATGTTGGTGTGTGTGTGCAAGGGTGGGATGCAATGGATGCAAGGAAAGCCTAGAACTACGGCGCCTAAAACACGATTTGAGTATTGCCCACAAGATCATATGCTGCAACTTCCTACCAGTCAATGACTACTTCAGCTTCTACCGCAACAACACAAGAGCACGCAACAGATTCAAACTTAATACGAACCGCGCCAAACTTGACTGTAAAAAATATGATTTCAACAATCGAGTTATCGAAGCGTGGAACTCATTACCTGACTCAATTGTGTCAACCCCTAACCCCCAACACTTCTCCCTTAGACTCTCCACGATTGACCTCTCCAGGTTCCTAAGAGGCCAGTAAGGGGCGTACATAAGTGCACTGGTGTGCCTTTCGTCCCCTGTCCAATTGTCTTTCCTTTCTTTCACCTATCTTATATATTCTCTTCCTTTCATATATCCTCTCCTCTAAGTTCACTTTCACCCTATTTTATATTATCACATGTCTATTTTTCTTCCTATGTATTTGTGTATTGGACAAATGAATAAATAAAATAAATAAATAAAATAAATATATGAGTGTGCAAGGAAATATATGAGTGTGCATTGTTTTCTCATGCTTGCAACTTTTATCCTCCTGGTTGTCCCCCTGAGCCATCATTGATGCATGTTTTGTAAGTCTACCCTAGTGGTTTTGACCCATTTCAACAAGGTGCTTTTCACTGGAAAGGTGAAGTAGTTCCCCTTCTCAGGGCACACAAGCAATGGGTTTCTCTTTACTCACCATACAGATGGAGGACAATGGGGAAGGGAAAGTAGATCAAGAATGCTATCAGGGAATGAAGTTTTTGTGGAAGCAAAACAACTGGATATAGTTAAGCCAAAATACACTTTAGTCACAGAGTGCGAGTAAAAAATATGTGCTATATAAAACAAAGCAATAATTGGATTATTTTACCAAGCAAGTTGTTTTGCGAAAGGTGAAATCTTGAATGATAGGACTAAATGGTAGGTAAGCCTGACAATTAATTTATGCAATAAAGCATGTTCAAATTATATGTACAAATCCTTTATTATGGATGATACTATTATAAAAGGATATTAGAATTTGTCTATATATTATGACCATAATAAAGATTTGATTTGACGTACATCTATTAAAAATCCAGTTTATGCATCTGACATTGTTTTATCTTGTCTTTGAAGAACAGTTCAATTCCTGTTTTACAATCCTCATAAAGTCACACTATCTATACAATTATGAAAGATAGAATGCCCAATATAATTCAATACGATTATTTCAACCATAGTTAGAATGGCTTTCAACAGCAGTTTTAAAATATTGCAATACAGGTTCTGGAATTCAATATCCTCCCTAATAATTCCATATTGTTCTATTTTATTTTTGAAAGTTAATGTTGTGTAGTAACTAATACCACAATCTTACATGCAGTTGCTAAGAGGTAAGTCCATTAGTAAGTAATAGGATGATTTAAAAGTGCTTATCATTAACTAGGATACCTTGTGTTAACCATAAATGCACTTGGTTGCTTTAGGCAACCAGGCTAAGTAGTAACTGCCTTATATTTGTAAAATGGCTAATGCACTATTCCAAGATAGCTGTAGATGTGTCAGGTATAATATTTGGGAAACACTTTTAATAGTCACTTAAACTATATAAAATAATAAATGTTATTATTGCATTGGTTGATGTTGTGCATAAAACACCATTTTGTCAATCTAAAACTCAAGAATTTTTGTAAGGTTTCACATCAAAAATAAGATTATTTATTTCTATTTACTTATTTATTTAGAAAATTTATATTGCAACCTACTTGCACCTGCCGACTCATGGCACCAATCTGTTATATGAACAGATTAAGATTTCATCGAAAATTTTAAATTCTGATGAATGCTGTTCAGTTCTTATAATCAGAAGTGTTATTTAAAATAACCAAGAATGCAATGGCTAATAACTATTACCTGAGATTCCATTGAAATAATAGTTTTTAAAAGACTGAAGCAAATTAGAAAATTAGTTTGCACCAATCCCTAAAAGTATCATTAGTAAACTCATTTAAAAATATGGGAAACTGACTTACATTTCCCCAAAGGGATTTCCATTGAACATGAATGGTGATTAGATGCCACTTAAGTGCTATATGTGTTAAATGTGACCTAATAAATGTATCGTGACATAATCTATACAGAAGGACCATAAAGAATATGTTCTCTTTTTTTGCACATAAAGTTATAAGAATGATTTAAACTTTTAAAAAAATCAGAAAAAATCTTGCATCCATTCTACTTGGATTTGCTTGCCATTAGACTTCTAGACTTTTTTTGCAACCTGATGTTCTTTAGGACTATAGCAATGAACAGAATTAAAAGAATTTGATTGCTAGGAAAAATTATCAGATTTTTCTCTTTCAACCCTATCTCTGCAGAAAGTTTCTCTAAACAGGCTTTGGAGCAGGGGTCCTCAAATTACGTTCTGCAGTCCGCATACGGCCCACTGAAGCCATTAAACCAGCCTGCGCAGGACCACAAGGCTGCCCTGTCCACGTTGCCCCACCCACCTGCTGGTCCCCACCCTTTGACTGAGCGCAGGACTTACGTTTGCGAGCCCTGTGGGATAGAACTGGAAGATACAACCAACATTTCTGGTCTGCAGAGTGCTCCTGGAGGTGTGGGGGGGGGATGAAAAACAAGGCACATGGATAGCCTGGATGGAAAAAAAATGAACCTATCTTAGCCTATTTTTGTCAAAATGGGCCCGTTTTACCCAGTTTTTGTCCTGCAGAATTCTTCTGGAGGCTGCGAGGTGAAAATGGGCTGTGCGCTTCCAGTAGCACTCTGCAGGCCAAAAATGGGGTGCAGGGCATCCGTGTGCCCCGTGTTCTACTTCCCCCATCTGAAGAAGAGAGACAGAGACAGACATAAAGAGAGAGAAAGAGATAGAGAGGTTGATAGTAAGCTCCTTGGGGCTGAGAATTGCTGCAAAACTGAGTTTCCTGAAGTGGACCACTACACTCTTAGACAACTGAAAAAATGATCTAAAGAAATGACCAAAAGAACATGTAAACAAAAGGAAATAAAACACCCCCAGGAGCAAAGTTGTGTGCATTGTTTAATGGACTGCTAAATTGGCCACGCTCACTTAGTCACATGACCAGCCAGCCAGTACCACCCAACCAGTTCAGGGCTCCAACAGTCTGAGGGACCATGAATTGGCCCCTGTTTAAACAATTTGAGGACCCATGCTCAGGAGTGTGCGTGTGTGTGAGAGAGAGAGAGAGAGAGAGGGGAGGAGACATCTCCATTTTCTCCACCCATCACCACAAAATCTACTGGAAGGGTATGAAATCTGAGTTAAAATAAGAAATGCAAAGCAAAATGCTGTTCATTGGGACAACTTCTCTGTGGCGGACCCGGCCCTCTGGAATCAACTCCCCCCAGAGATTAGAACGGCCCCCACCCTCCTTGTCTTTCGCAAATTACTCAAGACCCACCTTTGTCGCCAGGCATAGGGGAGTTAGGATATTCCTTCCCCTAGGCCATTACAAGTTATGTATGGTATGTTTGTGTGTATGTTTGGTTTTTATAATAAGGGTTTTTAGTTGTTTTATTAAATTGGATTGTTACATGTTGTTTTTTATCATTGTTGTTAGCCGCCCTGAGTCTGCAGAGAGGGGTGGCATACAAATCCAATAAATAAATGAATGAATGAATGAATGAATGAATGAATGAATGAATGAATGAATGAATGAATAAAATAAAATAAAATCTTAAGAGATAACTCGGGATGTATATTGCCCCAACCCAGGCCTATATCTCAGGTTCTTTTAGATTTGGAAGCAGTGTTCACACAGTATTTCTAGCTTTATTCCAGGGCAGTATAATAACATAACATAACAACATGCAATTATAATCAAAAGATTTTAATACTGAGTAATATTTTCCATTCATTTTTTTCCAGTTCTCACAGATCACCTGGAGTTTTCTTGGCAAGTTTATTCAGAAGTGTTTTTCATTGCCTCTTTTCTAGGTCTCAGAGAAAGTGACTGCCTCATAGCATAATCCATGACAGCATTTAAACCAGTGATTTTCAACCTTTTTTGAGCTGCGGCACATTTTTTACATTTACGAAACCCTGGGGCACATTGAGCGGGGGGGGAAGGGGGCGGCTAAAAAAAGTTTGGACAAAAAAATTCTCTCTCTCTCTTCCTCCCTTTCGCTCTATTTCTCTGTCCCTCCCTCTTTCTCTCCCTTCCTCTTTCTTTCTCTCTCTCTCCATCCCTCTTTCTTTCTCTTCCTTCCTTCCTCTCTTTTTTGCTCTCTTTCTCTCTCCCTCCCTACCTCCCTCTATGTCTTTCTCTCTCTCTCCTTCCCTCCCTCTCTTTCCCTTTCTCTCTCTCTTTCTTTCTTTCTCTCTCTTGCTCTCTCTCTTGCTCTCTCTTGCTTTCTTTTTCTTGTTCTCTTTCTCTCTCTCTTTCTTTCTCTCTTGTTCTCTTTCTCTCTCTCTCGCTCTTTCTCTCTCTTGCTTTCATTCTCTCTCTCTCTCTCTCTTGCTTTCTCTCTCCCTTTCTTTCTTTCTCTGAGCTTCGCGGCACACCTGACCATGTCTCGCGGCACACTAGTGTGCCGCGGCACACTGGTTGAAAAACACTGATTTAAACAATATGAGAGACCCTCACTTCTGCCAGTCAATGTACCACAGAAAAATGATGACAGATCCTTTTTCAAGCCAGTAAATGTACATAGTCTCTCAGTTTATATGGGCTCTGAACCATAATTAAGCAAACCTTTTTTTTCAATGGTCCCATCTTTTCTGGATTTTATCAGGGACAAGGAAGACAAGTATACCTTATCTTGGAATGTTTCGCCTCCCTTGCCAAGAATATAACCATCAAGGCTAATATAATGGAATGTGCTGACAACTAAGGAGTCTATTTATGCCAGTTGGCCGATGACATGATCCCAAGTTAAGGAGTTTCTCAAGGTTAACTGGATTAAAGATGAAGAAAATCATCCTACCTGCACTAGTGTCCCATCAAGGGCAAGTCAGACCAAGTATAATCAAGTATGACTAAAATAAATGCTTAATTTTGCATTACGCTGCCAAACTATGATGTGAATATATAAAGTTATACAGAGACCTATATGCTACGCACATAAGGGAAAGAAATAAATATCACTAATCAATGTATCCTCATTAATCTTCTGGTAGGACTACTAGCACTACAGGGTAAGGAAATAAATCATGCCAGTTATGGTGACTAGCAAAAGGACCTGTTAGGCTAACTTGGAGAATTCCTTCTGTTATTGAAGAACATTTTGTGAAAGGCTTAGAACCTTTCATTTTATTCTTGCAAGTAGGAAGGCAAAATGTCTGCACCAAATCAAATATGCAGAAACCTTTGCAATTAAAGGCAAAATTAAGGGGCACCTTTATTTTTAGTTTTTTATTTTTTATTTTTATTTATTTGTCAAAACATGTACAAGATAGCAGGTATTGGTATGAACTTAAGCATAATAATAATAATAATAATAATAATAATAATAATAATAATTTATTAGATTTGTATGCCACCCCTCTCCAAGACTCGGGGTGGCTCACAACAATAATAAAAACAATATTATAGTAGAACAAATTTAATATTACAAAACATATAAAACCCTATCATTATTTAAAAAACCAAACAACACATTCATACCAAACATAAAACAAAATATAAAAGAGCCTGGGGAAAAGGTGTCTCAACTCCCCCATGCCTGGCCGTATAAGTGAGTCTTGAGTAGTTTACGAAAGACAGGGAGGGTGGGGGCAGTTCTAATATCTGGGGGGAGTTGATTCCAGAGGGCCAGGGCCGCCACAGAGAAGGCTCTTCCCCTGGGGCCCACCAAATGACATTGTTCAGTTGACGGGACCCGGAGAAGGCCAACTCTGTGGGACCTTATCTGTCGCTGGGATTCGTGCGGTAGCAGGCGGTTCCGGAGGTACTCTGGTCCAATGCCATGTAGGGCTTTAAAGGTCATAACCAATATTTTGAATTGTGACTGGAAACTGATTGGCAGCCAATGCAAGCCACGTAGGTACAGGTAAATTTGGACAATATGGCAGTAAGACAGGGAGAGTAGGCACAATGGTGCACTTATGCATGCCCCTTACAGACCTCTTAGAAATGGGGTGAGGTCGACTGTAGACGGTCTAAGGTTAAAATCTTTTTAGAAACCAAGAGTAGATGTAGAATATGTAGATCTTGTTTGGGACAAAGTTTGGGGTCTTGTACCTTCTGTGTGTTTCAGAACAAGCTCATACAGTTTCTCCCCTAAGTGTTGTTTCTTCATAGGAAATTAGTAAATAGATACATTGCATAAAAATCATATTGTGGGAATAATACTAAAATAAACTTAATCTCAGCCTGATTCCCACCAATAAAACATCAGAATTAAATTCTTCAGCCCAGCATTAGGAAAAACTGAATGAACCCAACCAAGAGTGAAATATTTGGAATATGGTAAGGGGTGTATTTTATATTATAAAATCAATAAAAAAATATTTTAAAAAAAGTAAGGGGCAGGAGGATCAATATAACGGAAGCAGCATATGTTTTTAAAAATGAGTTGAAGTTTGGATTGACTTTTTTGTCCATTCCTGCAGGAACTCTTAGGCTTTTATTATCTTTTAAAAGAGTGTGGTGAACATATCCAACACACCTTCCTCTCCTGTTTTCGCCACAACAACTCTGTGAGGGGGACTGAGCTGAGAGAGAATGACTAGCTCATAGTCACCAAGCTGGCTTTCATGGCTAAGGTGGGAATGAACTCATGGCCTTCCATTTTCTAATTTAACCAATGGCTCTCATTCCCTGAGATTTCTGCAGAGCAGTGCTGCATGAAGCAATCTGTGGTACACATTCCTATACTTAATAATGTAAACAACGTTTTCCTTTGTGTGATATTGTCCTCATTTTATGCTGTTTACATAAGAAAAGCAAAAGGACAAAAAAAGAATATATTAAAAGGGAAGACAGCAAGGTGAGTGAAGCAGCTCTGAAGAAAATCTTTGTCCCATAAAAAATTTTAAATGTTAATCTGGTATAAGAACAAAACTATTAAAAACATGATTGTAATATATATACATAGTTTTGATGACTAATTCCATTCTAAGCACAAAGGAGAGAGATAGATGCAGATATAGATACACATAAATATTTTCATATATAGTATTCCCTCAATTTTCGCGGGTTCGAACTTCGCAAATAGCCTATACCACGGTTTTTAAAAAAATACTTCACAGGGTTTTTTTCTATACCACGGTTTTTCCCGCCCGATGACGTCATATGTCATTGCCAAACTAATAATTTTTGCAAATAAATAACCAAAAAAAATTATTATCGTTAATAAATAATTATGTTTATAAATATCAGGATCACTAAGTGTCTTATTCAATGGTGAGTACCAGTAATAATGGTGGGTAAATGGTTGTTAAGGGAATGGGAAATGGTAATTTAGGGATTTAAAGTCTTAAGGGATGGCTTGTGATACTGTCCATAGCCAAAAATGGTGTATTTACTTCCGCATCTTTACTTCGTGGAAATTCGACTTTCGCGGGTGGTCTCGGAACACATCCCCCGCAAAAATCGAGGGAACACTGTATATACCAGAAAATGTTTTTGAAAGTAAATCTCCCTATGTTAATTTTTTTAAAAAAATTTAGAGTATAGCTTTCTATATGTTTGTACATTATACATTAGACTTCTGAAACTTCTGAAAACCTCGCTTAAAATAGTTATTGATGGTTATGAGTCTGGACAAAGATACAAACACCTGGTAATAGACATAATTTTGAAATAGAAAAGATTTGGGGCAATAGAAATGATTTGGGACTTTCTGTCAAAATCACCTCAAGAATAAGTATGAACTATTTGCTAATTTTTAAAATATATTCTAAACATCTGCACCTATGTCTTGATTAAATTTTGTGTTAATGACACCACCATCAGAAAAAGATTCCATAAAAACGGGATTCATAAAAGAGCAGCAAAGTCATTGTTCTTTTGTGTTCAGTTCAAGTTTTACAAAAAGCATGTGATGACTATCCAGATTTCTGGAGAAATATTTTAATACGTAGAGAAGACAAAATATAAACTTCATTTATTTGACCATGATTGAAGAAACCTTTTTGTCTAAATACACACATTCATAAACCATGGCTTATAAAGCATAATGTTCAGATTCATGCAACACATTAAGATAACACAAACAAAACATGCCACGAATTAGTGTAATATATCAAGACAGCTACTTAGAGAAGGATCACATAGCGATTATATGATTATGAAGTGAAGGGGCCCTAGGTTTAATGCTTTACAAAGTCTATTTTCCAGGGGAGCTGGATCCTTGCTTTTGCTGTACTCTAGTACAATTCATGAACAACCTTATATTGGATGTTGAAAATGGAATGGCAGCTTGGAACAACTTGAAATAATGAATACAGAGAAATGGTGGTGCAGGAATACAAAATGTCAACTATATTTCTCGACATGCTGAGCAGGGCAGAAAAGAAAGCACAGATTTTCACAATAACTCAGATTTTCCCATTCACGTGGGTTTTATTTTGATATTCCACACACAGTGGGAGAAAAACTTTCATGTAATTACCCTTTTTATAGATATTGTTAAATAAATCTGCCCAGCGTTAAGCTATCACAGCGGAAATAAATTTGTCCCTAATGACAATAACACAAAGTAAATTAAGTTCTCAGCTAAGCATGAATAGTCCTAACCAAGAAATAAAGTTTATGAACATATTGGCCACCCTAACATATAGATGAGACAATAACTGGTAAGTCTTTCTAGGATAGACTTACATTGTTTTATTTTATCCCTGTATATAAGGAACTCAGTAGGACTTCATTGTCAAAGAATTAACAACTTTCTTCAATCTTTGGTTCCTCCAAGGGAGAAAACAAAATATTTTTGTATGGTGGCATTTCTTACAAGTATGAATGCTTTTAAATGTTAATATTATATTATATTATCATTATCAATATATTAATGACTTCAAAATACAATGACAAAGAACCCCAGTTACCAATGCAAATTATTATTGGTTATTCTATTAAATTTTTCGCTAACATCCCAAGAGGAATTGAGAACCAAAATGGAGTAACTTAAATAAACTAATCTATTTTTATAAGGAATGTAAAAGAGCTAATTTCACTTTCATGAGTTAAACCTATAAAACTTTATTGCCAATGGAATTGTAAACATCAGGTTGAAAAAGGATAATAGCTTTTCAGGAGTATTAATCAACATTTAATAGAGAACCATTTATTACTCATACATACCCATTACTCTTATTACCTGCTAGTTAGCTAACATCAGATTGCAGAATTTCATAGCCCAGGATAAGTTCTAAGTAACTAATGTGGACAAAACAAGAGATGGATTCACAAATGCCTTAGATGAATTTAAATTAATTCAGATTTGATTTCAGTTCAATTTAGTATTAATTCATGGTAAAATATCCTTCTATGGCTAGTAGCTCACAAAAATGTATAGGATTGTGTATAAAAAATATTGCAAGAATAGGCTAACTATGCAAGAATTATCTAGCTTTGGATGCCAAAACAAATATTTAGCATAGTAATCACTAAGCTTGTTGAACCTTGCTTCAGTGTTATTTATTCTTCATTTATTTATACAAATGAATATATATGCCACCTGTCCAGCTGCTTGAACTGCTTAAGTAAACAATTCAAATGAAAGGAGATGGCTGTATACAGTATGCGTGTGTTTTATTTATATTGAAATATCCTCATAAACTTTACTCATAAATTCCTAAAATGAAATAATTGCCTTCGGGCTATCACCTGAGCTGTCCACAGCTTCCTTAACTTTTATTCTATATATACAAAAATATCACAACTTTAGGAGGCAAGATAAGTGAAAAGTTATCTTTATATTCAAACAAGTGCCCGTCCAAGAAGCCATCTTTTTCTTTGGAGCTTCTGGGCTGTCACGTTTAGTGCCTGGGAAAATGGGAGGGGAGATTTCAAGGAGTTGGTGGAGAATGAGCCATAACAACATTCCTTTCCCTGGGAATCAAGGATAATCAGCCTGCGCCTGGATGGGTGTGACTGGAGGTTTGTCTCCAATTGGAAAGTGAAGTTATTGGATGGTATGATGAACATGTGAATGCAGGGGATAGAACTTTGACTTTCTTTTGGATGGGGAAAACTGGAAGCTTTCAGATTCAGGTTTTCCCACGTGTGCCAATATGACATCTCAAATAAAATGGAACTTTGAGAAACTTCAAGCATCTTTTGTTGGGGGTGTTAGTTGGAACCCTGACAACAAATTGTCCCCGGAGAGGGGCGGCATACAAATCTAATAAATAATAATAATAATAATAATAATAATAATAATAATAATAATAAATTCAAAAGACTGATATATTGCCCTATCTTTAATGTTTTTTAATGCAATAATTAAATTGTTCAAATAGTTTATAATTGATGACTTTCAAAAATATATGATCTTTCTCACAGAAGTATGGTAAAGAAAAGAACTAGCTTTTCAGAGCATAAGGAAAGCCACTCGTTCCAGAAGATCTGCAAAGTCTGCTTAAATTCAAACTCTAAAAATAAGAACAAATAACCTATCTTCTTCTTTGACATCTTTGTTTATTAAAAACTTGTATTAAAGAACAGCAAAAATAAAAGTTTATCATTTATCCTTTTAGATTGTAGGCCTTTAGTCTACTTTTACAAAATGATATTCTGTCAGGTATATCATTTAAACTGAGGATTTAAACCAAGTAATGAAAGTTAGAAATGAAGAAATGTTACTTTCTGATTTCATCACAATGGTACTAATTGGGTGTCCCTTTTTTCTTTGCTAAAAATATTTTTATTCATTTTTTGCAATTGGCAGTTAAAATATTTTTAAAAATGAAAAGTAAAAATAAGAAAAAAAGGAAAAGTAGAAAAAAGAAAACCGTTTTATTTCTGCCTTCTTTCTATTAAGTAAATGCCATCTTGCTCAGTTCTCTTCCACTTTAACCCTTTTAACCCCCAAGTTCATAAATTATCAGTTCAATCTTTTCTTTCCTCAGCAAAAAGTCCATCTAAATCTTCCAACCTTTTTTAAAAAGCCATTATCTTTTTTTTCCTCAACCAAACTAGTGTTCCATTCAAGGCAATATAGTTAACAACTTGGCCAACTTATGCAGGACTTCCAGTTTCGCTGAGGACCGCAGCGGAGTCTCTTGGCAGGGCTCTGCCTTGAGACCCCTTCAACCCTCCCAGAGGTCGCTCCAATGCGATCGGATCGAGTCCGGATGGCTCGATCCTAGAACAGGGGATTCCCCTCTGTCCGGAGAGCCATCGCCGAGGCTCCGGGGACAGAGGGTTTGTCCTGCAGCTCTGGTGCAGGGAGCACCGGTCCTCTTCCAAGAGGACACGGCCATTGCGATCCCACCAAACCAGCGGGAAGCAAGAAACATCAGAAAGTAAAAAGCAGAGAATTAAGCAACTCTAACTGAAAAAGGAATATTTCAAAAGAAGCTACAATTAAGGTAAAAAATTCTATGTTCCATGTTAAGTAAGAAGACTGAAATATAAGAAAGCGGAGAATTGAGAGTTTAAACGAAGGCGAAAGAGAAAGTTGTTAAAAAAAACATTGTATCCAGGCGCGAACTAACAGCCGGAACTTACTCTTATCACTTTCACTCGTTTGGAACTGTAAAATTTCTGCAAACAAGGGGAATCCAGAGGATTTTAAAAATGAGACACTAAAGGATTTATCATATACAAAATGATATTATTTGGTTGAAAATTTCTTTTTTCCCTTTTTGAAGTAATTGGTTACGAAACATTGGAAAATGAAGTCCGGGCTGGGATTTTTCTAGCGGAAGGACCAAGACTGCTCACTATCTATTTACAATTTTTGAACAAATATATATAAAGAAAAAATTATTTTCCTATACTTGAGATTTTCAATATTTGGATTATTTGATTGACTTTATTTGGATTACTTCGTTGGAGCATTTCGTTTGGATTTTGTTTGGATTAATAGCGGTTTTGGATTAACAGCGGTTTCGTTGGATTTGCAGCTGCGAGAGACGGACTGACTTCATCTTAACTTTGTGAAATTAAATTGCATTTGTTTGAAAAAAGCTTTATAAATTCCTAAAAGACTATACTTTATTATTTTTACTCCTCTTTAAATTACGGAATACCCTTGTAGCATTTATTAAAGTGTTTCTGAAAACAAACCAGACCTTCAATCAACAAATCATCCTATTACAACTGGAATATTAACAATTGTTTTTTCTTTTTTGCGTTTTCCTTCTTATAACTTTAACCTTTGAATTTCAATTTTATATTACATTACATTATAATCAATCTTGGTTTTGTCTATGCATTGCTAAATTTTTGGTCTTTGGTTTCCTGTTCCTCCTTAATTAAATAATAATCTTTATTTTTGTTTGCCCCTTTCTTCACATCCTCTTCTTCTCTTTCTTCTCTTTCTCCTTCTTTTTCTGCTGACTTTCTTTTTTTCTTTATTTCCTGCTGTGCTAAACCAACTTTTTTTTTCTCTTCTCTCTTCTTGATATAAACTTTGGTTTTAGAGAAATAAGAATTAATAAGCTGAGAATTAATTAGCTATATTTTATATTTTGAATTTTAATTGTATTTGAATTAGTAGAAATTTAGTTTTTATTTGAATTAGAATCCTTATTGTTATTAACTTAGTACAATTGATGCTGTGGGTTTGGAATTTATAGTAATTGTCTACATATTGCCAACATAAAATAACATTAATTCTAAATTTTAAAATGTCAAGTACTTCCACCCACACCAAAACAATCAAGAAGCAGACAATGTTGTTTCCTCTCCGCAAAGTTCACCTCATCCATCCCCCGCACAGCCGGTCTTATCAGCAACTATGTTTACCAAGGAAAAGGACAGAGAGAAACAGCCTTCCCTGGCCTCAATCCAAGAGACACTAACCACATTAAATGACTTTATGCTTCAATCTCAACGAGATGCAACTCAACAGAGAGATGAAATAAAAGCAGAGATGGCTGAAATGAAAGTAGATACAGGTGAGATGAAAGACCAGATGAAGGAGATTAAACAAGCTTTGCAAGACAACGAAGAACGAATGAAGGCAGTGGAGGAAAAGGCGGAAAAGATGGAGAAAAGAATTGACCACTTAGAGGACAAAGCTGCTTCACGTTACAGAGGGTATGATGAATCAATCACACATTTGGAAATGCAACGCGCGTCATATGGACTTCGATTTCAAAATGTAATAGAAGAAAAAGATGAAGATTTAAAGGCCATTATGGCTGACATTATTGGGAAAATCCTTCAGATGGACCCACTTGACATAAAGAAAGAAATCGATGAAGTCTTCAGAATCTCAAACAGCTACATACGCTGTTTTAATCTTCCACGAGAGATTCACATCAAATTTGTAAGAAAAAGCTTGAGAGATGACATATTGCATTGGTCAAGAGCTGGTCAATTACAACACAAAGGCAAAGAAATAAAAATATTAAAACAAATTCCGAGACGTGTTCGAGAGACCAGAAGAGACTATCATTTCTTGACCAAACTTCTGATCAAAGAAAATATAACGTTTCGCTGGCTTATTCCACAAGGACTATCATTGACATGGAAATCAACAAGATATAAGTTGGAGAATTTAGACCAAGCAAGAGATTTTTATGAAAATAGTGGAATAAGCGAAATGGAACAGTTAACAAAAGAACTGGAAGCAATGCAGGCTGAAGCCATGGGGGCATTCACCCAAGCGGAGGAACAGGACCAAGGGACCAGAAGAAAGCAATCTCAGCGCGAAACCAAGAAATACAATAAATGACTACATCGAGAGATTTAAAAATCTTCTCAGTAAATGTTAATGGATTTAATGAACCAAAGAAAAGAAAACAAATGTTTTCCAAAATTAAGAACCAAAAAGCTCAAATTGTGATACTTCAAGAAGTACATATAAAAAAAAAGTAATCGGAACTTATTGTTAAATAATAAAATTGGAAATATGTATGCTGCATTAGAAGATCAAAGGAAAAGAGGAGTGGCAATGTATGTTGAGAGCTCTATAAATTCCAAACAATTATTTAGTGATAATGAAGGTAGAATTTTGATTGTCCAGGTTGATATTGAACCCAAACCTCTTGTTATTGTTTCTATATATGCCCCAAATGATGATCAAACTGCATTTTATGAAAAGTTACATCAAAAAATTATAGAGTTAAACTTGGAAAATATGTTAATTATTGGAGACTTTAATGCTATAACAAATAGACAATTAGACCATTCGGGGGAGAAGAAAAGTTGTAAAAAGAAAAAAAAGAATTTATTGCCCTCCACTTTTCAAAAAATGAAAGCAGAATTGTTATTGAATGACATTTGGAGGGAAAGACATCCTCATAGAAGGCAATATACTTTCTACTCAAACCCCCACAAAATTTGGACTAGAATAGATATGGTGTGGGCTCCCAAAACAACAGCAGAGTATATACAAGAGGTAGAAATAGATGTTAATACTTGGGCGGACCATAACCCAGTTATAGTTTATATGAGAAATATTAAAAAATATCACAATTGGCAAATGAATAGAAACATTTTGAAAGAGAAAGAATATAAAGAATGGATTGAAAAGGAATTAAAAATATTTTTTGAAATTAACAAAAATACAGATACCACTCCACAAAACTTATGGGATGCGACTAAAGCATACATAAGAGGATTAACAATATCCTATGCAGCAAGATATAACAAAGAAAGAAAAAGAAAATATGAACAATTAATAAATGAATTAAAACAATTAGAGTTTCTATCACAGCAAAATATGAAAAATAAAGATTTGGGGGGGGAAATAAATTTAATTAAACATAAAATTAGACTACAAGAACAAAACCAGATATTGGAAAAAATAAAAAGAGCTAAGCAACAATATTTTGAGCATGCTAATAAACCAGGCAGATGGTTAGCATATAAATTGAGAAAACAGAGGCAATCTAAATTAATTAGACATTTAGAAGATAAAGATGGAACAATAAAACATGACCCAGAGGGAAAAGCAAATATAGTTCAAAATTTTTTTAAAGAATTGTATAAAGATGACAACATTGAAGAAGAAGTAGTATTTAAATATCTAGAGAGTTCAGAGTTACCACAAATAACAGAAGAGCAACAAGAAAAGATGGAGAGCCCAATAACAATGGAAGAACTCCTTACAGTTATTAAAAAGCAGAAAAATAATAAAGGCACGGGGCCGGATGCTATTCCAGCAGAGTGGTATAAAATAGAAAATGAAGTATTAAGAAATAATATGTTGCAAATTTTTAACGAATGTAGAGTAGATGGTAAAATTCCTAAATCATGGTCGGAATCTTTGATAACTTTAATTCATAAACCAGATACAGCAAAAGAAAAAATTAAAAACTATAGACCAATATCCTTATTGAATGTAGATTATAAAATTTTTATAGCAATATATGCAGATAGGTTGAAAACTGTAATAAATAGTAAAATTCACTCAGACCAAAATGGCTTCCTTCCAGGTAGACAAATCAAAAATAATCTTAGAACAATTATCAATGTATTAGAGTACTATGAGCAATACTCAGATAAAATATTATCTTTAATGTTCCTAGATGCTCAAAAAGCTTTTGATAACGTGAATTGGACATTTATAAAGATACAATTAAATAAAATGAGATTTGGCCCCAAATTTGTCAATTTAATAGATGCTATTTATTCAGAACAAACGACAAAAATTATATTAAATAATGAGCAATTAGAAGCGTTTAAAATAAATAAAGGAGTTCGGCAAGGATGCCCCATTTCACCCCTTCTTTTCATTATGACTTTAGAAACACTTTTAATAAAAATAAGAGCAGACTCAAAGATAAAGGGTTTAACAGTTAGAAAAGAGACATACAAAGTCCAGGCTTTTGCAGATGATTTGACCTTTATAATGGAAGATCCATTAGTTACAGCACCAAGATTAATCCAAACAATAAAACAATATGGTAAGGTAGCAGGTCTGAAAATAAATAAAAATAAAACAAAAATCATAACTAAAAATATGAGTAAAATACAAGAAAGCAATTTAGAATGTATTACTGGAATGCAAATAGTTAAAAAAGTAAAGTATTTGGGAATATGGCTAACAGCTAAAACAATAACATTAAAAAATGATAATTACATAAAATTAATTAACAAAATCAAAAATGATTTAGAGATATGGAATAATTTAAAAATATCTTTTCTGGGAAGAATTGCCACGATTAAGATGAACATTTTGCCTAAGGTATTATTTTTATTTCAAGTGATCCCAATCAATCCAGGGGCCAATTTTTTAAAAAATCTAACAAATATGGTTAAAAAAAATTTATGGCAAGGAAAAAAAGCAAGAATTAAGATAAATATGTTAGAAGATATAAAAGAGAGGGGGGGTTTTGCCCTCCCAAACTGGAAATTATATTATCAGGCAGCCGCTTTAACATGGATTAAAAATTGGATAACTCTAGAGGATATGAGAACATTAAAATTAGAAGGATATGATCTTATGCTTGGCTGGCATGCATTTGTTTGGTATGATAAAGATAAAAATCATTCTTATTTTAAAAGACACACGTTGAGAAAATACTTATTTGACGTTTGGAAAGATATAAAGAAAAACCACTTTTTAACAATCCCGGATTGGGTTACTCCTTTGGATGCAATAATACACCCAAATTCTATTAACGATACAAGAAATATAAGATACAAGGACTTGCTAGATAACCAAATGAAATTAAAAACTAGAACTAAATTACAAGATGAAGGGATACAAATTGATTGGTGGCATTACGCACAGATTAGATCCAGATATCAGAAAGACAGTATACTTTACATATTTAATAAAAGTAAAAATTTCTTAAGCGACTTAATCACCAAAAATCAAAATAGGGTAATTGGTAAAATATATAAATATTTGATTACTCACAAGAATATTGAGTTAACATTAAAAGATAGTATGATACACTGGTGTCGAAACATAGGTAAAGAAATTGATTTAGATACATGGGAGAAAGTTTGGATGTGTAATTGGAGGATGACAAAGTCAGTTTCTTTGAAAGAGAACCAAATTAAAATGTTCTATAGGTGGCATCTCCCACCAAGTAGAATAGCAAAAATGTTCCCAAAAACATCACCTCTATGTTGGAAATGTAAAAAAGAAATAGGATCCTACTACCACCAATGGTGGACATGTAATAAAGCTAAAATGTATTGGAAAATGATAGAGAAAATGACAAAAGAGATTACAAAGCAGAAAATAGATTTCACCCCGGAGTTCTGTTTGCTAGGAATTACTAACCAAAATTACAAAAAAGAAATTCTGTATTTGATTATACATATTTTTACAGCGGCAAGGATCATCTAAGCGCAAAATTGGAAAGGGGAAGATATCCCCAAAGAAGAGGGAGTCATTGCAAAAATATTAGACTGCGCGGAAATGGACATGATGACAAGACGCTTGAATGATCAGGAAGAAACCAAATTTTATGAAACATGGAGCAATGTTTATGAATGGATAGATAAGAATAAAAAATAAAGAAAAAAGAGTACTTTAGATAATTTTTTCTCATTGAGATTTATATTAGATTTAGTTTATATAGATAGAATAGAAAGTTTCTGTTTTTTAAGATTTTTTGACTTGAAACTAGTTAGAAATATTTTTTTTATGATATTAATTTCTTTTTTATTATTAGATATTTTTTGTATTAGTAGCATTGAATTAGGTATTTAATCATGTATTCCTTTTTCTGTATCTGCATTTATACTTTTGAGAAAAGCAGGGATGATACATCCCTATACTGTATGTTAAATGTTTGTAAGTCTGTGTGTTATTTTAAAGAAAATTAATAAAAAATATGGGGGGGGGGGAAAACAACTCGGCCAACTTTGCCAAATATACTGAGGTATTGTAATGAAGTTATCTTGAGCCTTTTGAATATCCTGAAATAAAACCTCATGAAATTTATGGAAACGGAAGGAATGAAAGTTGAATGGCTCATATCTGTGTACATCAAGGGCTGGTTCCTCTTACTTTGTCCTACCGGTGCGCTGTGTGCACATTGCAATGTTTGCCCTAGCACAATTTTGCTTCCACGCATGCACAGTGGGGTGATTTTATTTCTGTCCATGCTCAAAGAGCCGAAAAATCATCAAATTTGTTTTTTAAAAAGATGGTGGCACACACAGACTAACAAAGACAGCACTGGAGCCATTGTGCCAAAATTATGCAATCAACGGGCCATTACCAGAGCAGCGCACTGTGCCACACCAGTAGAACCCCACCTCTGGTGTACATGCAGTAATGGGCATCCAAAATGTTTACTGCCATGCTGTGGGTGTGGCTTATTTTGTGGGTGTGGCTTAATTGTCATGTGACTGAGTAGGAGTGGCTTGCCGGCCATGAGATTAGGTGAGAATGGCTTGAACAATCATCATTGTTCAAGTGAACTGTTCAATCCTCGACTAACAACCTCACCAGTGTCACTCGCTGGGGTGACAATTTGCTTTGTGTTTCCCACGCTCTCCTTCCTGGGTCGCCCCCTTGCCTCAGGATGCGTAGCTAGACGAACGGGTGCTGCCAGAAGCATAAATGCTGCCAGGG
The DNA here is from genome assembly GCF_031021105.1 of Erythrolamprus reginae. Lineage (NCBI taxonomy): Eukaryota > Metazoa > Chordata > Lepidosauria > Squamata > Dipsadidae > Erythrolamprus > Erythrolamprus reginae. The sequence goes on along the minus strand of NC_091956.1, from coordinate 56,589,596 downwards.
CCGCTTCCACCCACGCCTTCTGCTTGCACCTCAGGCAGGAGGTGGCCATGGGAGGCTGAAGGGGAGCCAGGGAGGAGAGAGGGAAGCTTGTCCGAGGCCAGGAATGAGGAAAGAGGAAAAAAGCAAGGAGCGCAGATGTAGCAGCAGCAGCAGGGGGGGGAAAGAGAGCCAAGCCAAGACCAGTAATCCAGGAAGTGACAGCCGCCAATCAGCTGCAGCTGCATAGGCATCTTCAATTGCACCCCATCCTGCCTGCTGCCCACCCCTGTGTACATTTATCTAAAACCAGTTCATTCAAACTAACTGGAGCAACTTGTGTACTGTTGACTGCCACAGAAAATTCAATTTTTAATTTGTTTACTTGAAGTATTTTCACCCCAGGTCTTGGCTGAAATCTCACTATGCAATTTATGGACCATCAGTAACAAGCAATTTAATTATACAATATCCACTTACTTTACAAATCCTCTAAAAAGAATTATTCATCGTGGAAATATCAAATTGGAGGCTCTGTACAACAAGCAGCACACACAAGTTTGTATCCCAATGAATAATTTGTTTTATTTCCAGTGACTTTTTTCCTGGATAAATTAGACTTCATTAAATACTCCGGCATACAAACAGCTGACAGGTGGTAAAACTATTCATGGTTTGTGTGGTGTTCCAATTTGGAGAGAAATCAACTCATACAAACTACTACATCATGAAGACTAGACTATATTTCTCCCTGACATCTAGTTATTTCCTTCTTTCTCTCAAGAGCTATTTTTATTTCTGTGAGCTTTCAGACTTGTAAACATTGCATTTTGGAATAGTTTAGGCATTAACTGATTGCATGAATTATACTTCAGTAGGAACTAACCGATTTAAGGACCTTCTTTTCTTAATATGGTACAGAACACAGACACAAATACTATATTTTTTCCATACAGAGCAATTTCATTGTATAAAATATTATCTTATTCTGCTATGATAAATCCCTATCTTATTTTACTATCTTCCTATTCCTAGAATAGTTTAAAACTATTCCATTTCTAACTATTTAATATATAAATTTATATTTGTATGTTCATATTCCCATGTTAGCACTATTTATGTATTTTTATTCCACCTTCTTTTTTTAAAATTTTATATTCAAAGTGGTGAATATAATGAATACTCCTTCTTTTCCTATTTTCCCCATAAAAACAACCCTATAAGGTAAGTTGCTATGAGAGAATGAATATATATATATATTTATATATATTTTTCAGTTAAACAACAGAATATAACTCCAAGTAAATCAAACTTCTGTGAAATCAAACTGTCTACTTAGGAAGCAACACTGATTGACAATCAATTTCATTTTGTTGTCAGCACATTCAACTTTGTACAGAACAAACTATTCAATGAGAATATTTCATTCAGATCTAGGATGTGTTATTTAAGTGTTCCCTTTATTTTTTTGAGCAGTGTGTGTGTGGGGGTGGGTGGGGGTGGGTGGGGGTGTGGGTGTGTTTCTGTCAAATGGTACAAGGTGAAAGGAGGAGAACATGTGGTCTAAAGCTCCAAGGCAGTTAATTTATTCATAGCCGACAAACTATATTCTGTATGTGTCACATGTTTTTGCTGAATTTGAAAATTAAGGGAGACTAGGATAGATCTATTTCGGCCTTATTTTGACCTCATCAGCTAGCCATACCCTCACTGGGACTTGAACTTGCAACCTTTGCATTGTAAGGCAGAGAATTAACAAGGCAAAAAAGGAGCTGCGATGTTCCTTCAATATACCAGAGTAATTCAACACAAAAAACAGGTAAGACAGAGGCCCCAGGTGCAAATACCAGTAAGGGTGTGGCTACCTGATGAAGGCAAATAATCCCAAAATAGATCTACAGTAGCCTCCCTTTCTTTTCATTATCAGCAAAAATATGTAACATACTGTTCTGCCGGGGTGTCTCAACCGCCTGTAATTACAGGGTAATTAGTCCAAAAAGACACACACCACACAATACAGTGGTACCTCGAGATACGAGTTTAATTCGTTCCGGACCTGGGCTCTTAAGTCGAGCAGCTCTTATCTCGAACGACTTTTCCCCATAGGAATTAATGTAAATAATTTTAATTGGTTCCAGCCCTCAAAAAACTCACAAAGTTAGTCTAAATTATGCAGAAAGACATGTTTTTAATGAAGAAATGTACATGTACATATAAATGAATAATGAAGTTTCTTTCACTTAACTTGTAAACTTTCTTAAACTTTTAAATTTACATATGTTCAACTTCTCTGCCACCCAATCCTGTAGGACAGAGGTCCCCAACCCTTTTTGCACCAGGGACCGGCTTTAAGCGATCAAGAGAGGAATGGGTGAATGAATGGACGGAGGGTGGGAAGGAAGGAAGGAAAGAGGGAAGGGACAGGAACAGAGGAAGGAAGCAAGGAAACTTATGAAAGGGGAGAGTAAGAGAGGAATGAGTGAAGGGAGGGAGGGAGGGAAGAAGGTGGGAAGGAGAAAGAAAAGAAGAAATAGAGGAAGGGAAGGTAAAAGAGAGAAAGAAAAAGAGCAAGAAAGCAAGCAAGCAAGCAAGAGAGAAAGAAAAAGAGCAAGAAAGAAAGAAAGAAAGAAAGAAAGAAAGAAAGAAAGAAAGAAAGAAAGAAAGAAAGAAAGGGGGAAGGGACAGGAACAGAGGAAGGAAGCAAGGAAACTTATGAAAGGGGAGAGTAAGAGAGGAATGAGTGAAGGGAGGGAGGGAAGAAGGTGGGAAGGAGAAAGAAAAGAAGAAATAGAGGAAGGGAAGGTAAAAGAGAGAAAAAAAAAGAGCAAGAAAGAAAGAAAGAAAGAAAGAAAGAAAGGGGGAAGGGACAGGAACAGAGGAAGGAAGCAAGGAAACTTATGAAAGGGGAGAGTAAGAGAGGAATGAGTGAAGGGAGGGAGGGAAGAAGGTGGGAAGGAGAAAGAAAAGAAGAAATAGAGGAAGGGAAGGTAAAAGAGAGAAAGAAAAAGAGCAAGAAAGAAAGCTGCAAGCACCCCCCCGAGCCCCCCAGGCCGGCTGCAACCTTTTAAAACATGCGCGCCGCTTCGCAGCTGTCTCCTGAAGCCGAACGCGGAAGTTAGCGTTTGGCTTCAGGAGACAGCTCCTTGGCGCTTGTATCTCGAATTTGGGCTTGTAAGTAGAACAAAAATATCTCTCCCCTCCCAGCTCTTATCTCGAGTTGCTCTTAAGTAGAGCAGCTCTTATGTCGGGGTTCCACTGTAGAAGGAAAACCCAAAAGTCTTTATCAACTGAAAAACAGAAACAGCTCCCTTTTTAAATGTGAAAGGGATTTTCTGGTACACACAAGGCACAGGTTAAATGCAATCCAAATGCTCACTCAATAACTGGGAAATTGAGTCCAATTCTAAAGTCCAGAAAGTCCACACACAATCCTGAACAGCAAAAACCACGATCTTGACAAAACTATGAATCAGATAAACTGCCATGAGGCTAAAATAGCAGTCTGCTCTTTTATCTGTAGCACTAATTACAGCAGCCCCACGCAACCACAGGTGGCCTCATTTATCTCCTGTAATAATCCTTCAGTTGTTGTCTCCTATGTATCACTCTATGCATGCATGGATGTGTCATACATTCTTGTTCCAAATCCAGGGATGATAGGGATGATTGTTCTCCTCCTGGGCTGTCTGCCAAAGTCCCCTCTTCCATGTCACCCCCACCTTCTTCTTCTTCCGAGGAAACTTCACTACCTGACTCTGTCGGCAATAAAACAGTCCTATGACATGTTGATGTTTCCCCTGCATCCACCTCCACATTCCTTGGGGCAGGAGCTAGGCCAGAGCCAACCACAACACATACATACATACATACATACATACATACATACATACATACATATATACAGTACATACATTCCCAAGCGTTCCCCTTCTATCAGTAATGGGCAGCCAAAATTTTTACTGCCACACTTTGGGTGTGGCTAATTTTGTGGATGTGACTTAATGATCATATGACTGGGTGGGAGTGGCTTGCCAGCCATGTGACCAGGTGGGAGTGGCTTGAATGATCATCATCATTCAAGTGAACTGTTAAGTCCTCGACTTACAACCTTACCAATGTTGCTCACTGGGATGACAATTTGCTTCACGTTTTCTGTGTTCTCGTTCCTGGATCACTCCCCACCCCCACCTGGGCAGGAGAGAGGGAAGCTCATCCAAGGCCATGAAGGAAGAAAGAGGAAAAAAGCAAGGAGCGCAGACGCAGCAGCAGCAGGGAAAAAAAGAAGAGCTGAGCCCAGTAATCCAGGAAGTGACAGCCGCTGATCAGCTGGAGCTACATTCGCATCTTCATTTCTGCCGGTAGAACTGTGTTCCACCCCATCCTGCCTGCTGTCCACCCTGCCTTCTATAGGAAATTTCAGCTCTCGTTGCATGTGAAAACATTTTTAATTAATCCTCTTAAATGACTGAAGGGGGGGGGGGAAATCACCCAGGGAATATGTGTGATGGAATGTAGTAAGGAGGTGAATCCCCAAGAGGGAGGAAGAGTAAGAGGCAATTCAGCCCAGATGTTAAGTGTAAAAGAAAGAGGGTGAAGAAGACAGCTCCTCCCTAATAGTTCACAAAATATATTGTAAATGCAGATAGTAGAGCCCTCAGTCTGGCAAAAGTTTGTCTATAGATGTGAAGCAATAAAGAAAAACTTGAAAAAATCACCACATGTCACTCTTGATTTTACCTTAAGATGTGCAATTCCAAAGGTTCTCAATCTTTAAAAGGCAATACATATATTTTTAAAGTAAATGTGAAAGTTCCTGCCATCTACTGATATAAAACAGCTATGTGTGGGTGATTTTGAAGCTCTCTCCTTTCTTCAGAGTGATTTTGGCATTCTGGATCTAGTATCCAGCTAGCAGAGGTCTTCAAACTTGGCAACTTTAAGACTTGTGGACTTCAACTCCCAGAATTCTCCAGCCAGCTATGCTGGCTGGAGCATTCTGGGAGTTGAAGTCCACAAGTCTTAAAGTTGCCAAGTTTGGGGACCCCAGCGCTACGGTTTTGACTGTAATGTTTCCTGCTCTTCTGTGAAATGGCTTCCTCACCAGAAGTTTTCAGGGCTTGATTCTTTTTCTCAACACTCCTACCAACATGCTTGTTTTTGGTTCCTCCTTTATTTTTAAAAACTCTCCAATTATAAGGGGGAAGAGCTCTTCTTGAAGTGCTTTCTGCAGCACAACTCCATTTATTGAAAAAATCATGCTGAGATAAAAGGAGAAAATTAAATGAATGGAAATCTAATGAATAAAGGAATAGGATTAAAGTCCACATGACAAATGTTCCCAATTCTCTTCCATTTTTCTTTCACGAATATAATATTTTATAATATCCAATCATTGCTAATTTCTGATAGGATAAAGAATTTGGAATCAATAATATTTATGAATCACTATATAAAATAAGAATGGCAAATGACAGCCAACATTTAGGGAAGGCAGCTTTCACCTAAAGATGGAAATAAAATTGATTTGATTTGTGGGCATTCCTGGTTCATCATTCAGTTGTTTTAAAGTAAAGCATATGAACCAAAACTATATGTAATTTACCATAAAAGCTAACTATAAGAGGCAGACTGAAAAGTACCAACATCTCTGCCCTGTACTTTCCATATGAGGCTAGATATAACACACTGTACATTTTTTTTGAAAGGATAAATTTTTGCCTTCAATATTTGAAACCCTTGAGTTCTGTTTAAGGTCAAGAGGTTAATGTCAAGGAGCATCTGACAAATATTAGCATTTGTTGGAGATTCCTAAAAATGTACAGAAGAAATGGTTGCAATTTAAAGCTTTTAACAGCTGTCTTATAGATTTTGGTCTCAACAACCTTGGTTTCCTTATCAACATAAAGATGGCTGAAGTCATGCATCAACCAGCTCTGAAAGCCAAATACCAAGAGCCCACCACCACAGTAAATGGACAAAAGCTACAAGCAGAGTACAAATTTACATACTTTGGCGGCAGCATCTCCCATGCAGTGACAATTGACATTGAGGTCAAGGCAAGCTCTGCATTTGACAGATTAATGACTAACGTATGGGCTCGATGTGGAATAAGCCTTGCTACAAAGCTCAAAGTCTACCAAGTAGTAGTGCTAACAACCCTGTTGTACACCAGTGAGACTTGGACTGTATCAGGAGATATCCTATGCAATTGAACCACTTCTACATGACCTGCCTCCGTAGAATTCTGAGGATCCGTGGCAGGATATGGTGCCAGTCACTGAAGTCCTCTCCAGAGCAGGCCTACCATCAATTCCCACCCTGCTGATGAGATCCCAGACACTCTGGGCAGGCCATGTTGCTACGATGCCAGATCATTGCATTCCTAAACAGCATCTCTATGGTGAGTTGTCTAAAGGAAAGCAATCGCATAGGGGACAAAGGAAGCAATACAGAAACACCTTGAAAACCTCCTTCAAGTCTCTTGAAATTGACACCACCTCCTGGGAAACCCTAGCACAAGATCAACAACATGGCACATGCTGGTCCACCAAGGCTGGACAGAGGCCAGAAGAGAAGCAAGCACTCTGCAAAGCCATAGCTGCAAATGCTGCGACAATGGTGATCACACATGTCTGCCCAACATGTGGCAGAAATTTTGTGCCTGTATAGGCCTTACCAGCCACCTATGGACACATTGCATACAACCCACAACCCATTAGATGTCAAGGTCCTCTTCGAACACAGTGGACAAACATCATGATTATAGATTTTAATACTCAGGGGTAAAAAAAAAACCTTCACATTTCATAATTCTTGCCTTTTTCAATAAAAGGCCTGACTTTAGTGTGGTCTCCATCTATTCCATCTACTCCACCTTCAAATCTTAAAAGTAATATTATTAACTTCTGCCCTGGAACATTTAAATGGCAGCTCTCTAGTCAATGATATTGCCACCCATTATTAGATAATGCTGGGGAAATTCAGTGAAATTATTGGAAATGTACTAGAAAATACTTTACCAAAACCCAAAAATTAGAAAGCCAAACCAGGTCTGTATTTTCTTCTTTGCTCATAGGGTTTTTTTTCCTTGTCCTCGTACTATAAGTCCTTTGAAACTTGATAATAGAGAACCCTGCTTTATTTTTTATGTTGTTAATCAGAATTAGGCAAGCAGTAGATATTCACTCTGGAAGATACATAACAATTGCCCCGGAAGCGGAGTAAAGACGCTGAGATAGTGTATGGGTTAAATATAGGGTCACTTTATTAAATTAGCATAAATTTAAATAACATAACTTTAAATACATAAATTTAAATATTTAAATAATTCAAATTCAACTGTAAACAAAGGACCTGCAGAGGCCAAAAACTAATGGGGCGGAAATTCCTGTCAAAACCTTCCTGGGCAACTTATTGGGCATAACTCCTTACTGAACCAGGTGAAGGTGGCCACCTTCACCTGGATCTGAGCGACGCCCTTCAGTGTGTGGGAGGAGCTCACCCTCCAATCCCCGAGGGCAATTGGATCCGGTGAGTCCCATGGGCATCCTCTCTCCAATCCCTAAAGTTGTACCAACCTATAGTTCATGGAGAGAGGCAGTCCATCATCTTTTGAAAAGATGCCAAAAAGGAGCATGTGCAGTTGCTCCTACTGCCCATTTCCGCCCCTAACCTGCCCAACCCCAGTGACCAGAGGGAAGCCAAATTAATCAAATATCTACATAGCGCCACCCCCCCTAACCAGTCCATCCTTACTGTCAGTGTGGAATAGGCGAAAAAACTGCCACCTCTAAAGGGGAAGCCGCAAAAAATTCCTATTCGGCTCCAAAGAGACCTCTTCAAGGCACACTGTATGATAGCGGAGGGCGGGCGGCTGTTCGCTTCGGGATGCAGCCTGGCAAGGAGGAGGTCCTGTTCAGACCGCCCTTATAGGGTGATCCAGGCCCTCCCCCTGAGCCTGGCATGCAGTGTACCCCGTTGGCACGCTGCCAAAACCCGAACTTCCGGTTTGCACAGAAACCGGAAGTTTGGAGCTCCACGGAGCTTCCGACAGTGTCCCCCGGCTCAGGGGGCAATTTCGGCTGGCGGTTAAAGCCACTGGCCATGCATTTCTGAAAAGCAGTTAAACCTGTTACATTCTTAAAACTTGTTTCAGTCTTAAATTTTAGAAGCGAGGATTTACCCAACAGTGCACCTTGGCTAATCTATATGCAGAGTGCCCAGTTATGTTAGCACAAGAGACTAAAACTTTAGAGTTTGGGGCTGACTGAAAGCTGAGAAAGTGAAGGAAGTTCAAAGTAGATGTTTAGACTGTAGACTTTTTTAAATGGCTTTAATTAATTTAATTAAACAAATTTGAAATACAAATAAAGCACTTATTTGCTATATCTACTTTAGTAAGTAAAATTGCTATGAAGAGGAAGAATGGGTCTTTTTGTTAATGCAAGTCTGTCATCTGCACCTCTATAACTGTCTGGTTTGGTGCTGCAACCCAACAAGGCCAACACAGACTTCAGAGGATCATCAGAACTGCAGAAAAAACAATTGCTGCCAATTTGCCTTCCCTTGAGGTCCTATATACTGCATGAGTCAAAAAGAGGGCTGTGAAAATATTTACTGACCCCTCGCATCCTGGACATAAACTGTTTCAACTCCTGCCTTCAAAACGTAGCTACAGAGCACTGCACATCAAGACAACTAGACACAAGAACAGTTTTTTCCCGAATGCCATCACTCTGCTAAACAAATAATTCCCTCCACACTGTCAAATTATTTGCTAAATCTGCAGTACTATTTCTACTAGTTTTTTTCTCATCATTCCTGTTACCCATTTGCTCCCACTTATGACTGTATGTGTTAGTATGTCTCGGTGCAGCCTTGTGCAAGACCTTCGACATACACACAGCAGAGTTATTGCAGTGGTGTAGTTGTGTGAGCCTGCCAGTAAATGACACAGACTTAGTATTTAACAATATTATTTACATATATACAAGACAAAGTAGCAAAAGATAACAAACCGCACACAGCCGCACACAAATAAGACTAAGTTAAAGTAAATTCCCCCCACAGGGAATGGTGCTGGCGCCCTCTAATGGCCAAACCAGCCAAAGCTCTTAAAGACATATTACATCTTTACAGTTATAAACTACCATTAGTAGTTTACTACATGGCAACCCCAAAACAGGTGAGTACCATGTACTAACAGTATGACTGTAACTTGTTGCTTGTATTCTTAAGATTTTTATTAATATTGATTGTTTCCTCATTGCTTATTTACCCCTATGACAATCATTATGTGCTGTACCTCATGATTCTTGACAAATATTTTCTTTTATGTATATTTTCTTTTATGTCCATTGAGTGCATTTGCACCAAAGACAAATTCATTCTGAGTCCAATGATACTTGGCCAATAAGGAATCCTATTCTTGTTTTGTCGGGCTCTCTGGTAGACTCCTCCCAAAATTTCACAGGTACAAATTTCAGACACACACACGTTTGAAAATTCAAAACAATGTTCTTTATAATGAAAATTCACTTAAACTAAGCCCTCTTTTGGTATAGTAAAGAGCACTGTCTCCAAACAAACTGGTAATTTGTACAAGTCCCTTATCAGTTCTGTGACACTTAGCTTGCAGCTGTGAGGCAATTCACAGTCCTTTTTTCACAAAGTGAAACACACTTTGCTCTGGTTTAATTTCAAAGCGGGGAAAAATCAGCACACAAAAGGTCAAAGTCAGTAAAGCAGTCACGAAACACAACGATCAGATAATCCTCCACAATGGCCAAACCCACAGGCTGCTATTTATAGCAGCCTCACTAATTACCACAGCCCCACCCAACTACAGGTGGCCTCATTTACTTTGATAATAATCTCTCAGTTGTTGCTGCCTATGCATCGCTCTCCGCATGCGTGACTGTATCATTAACTCTTGTTCTGAATCCAAGGAGGAGCTAGATCTCCATCTGAGCTGTCTGCCACACTCTCCTCCTCCCTGTCAGTCATGTCTTCTTGGTCAGAGGAGCCTTCATCAGCAGATTCCACCGGGGGCAAAACAGGCCTGCAGCATGTGGATGTCTCCCCCACATCCACAGTTCTATTCTAATGCCATTACTAACTGAAGAAGGTCCGCTTATCAGATTCCTTTTTAGCATTTGTTTTCCCATAAAAGCCAAATCATTCAACTGCTTTTCAAAATCTTTTCCTCCATATTGATATATGATACTTGCTATGGGGCGGTAATAAATGTTTTGAGGCTTCATTGGTTCTGAGATCATATATTTTGTAATTTTTGATGATTTGAGAGACAAGACAATATATGACTTTCCATCTTCATTTTGTCATATTCTTAAGTGAAAAATGAAATAAAATGATGAAAGTAATAAATGAAAATGAAAATGCACGAGCAGTACAAAGTTTCTAATGACTTTGCTCAGAACTTTGAAGATGGCAAATAAGCAATGTGTTTACAAGTGCAATGTACTATAAGTTCTAAGTACATCACGATTTATGAACGCTATGCCTGGTCATAAATAATATTCCTCACCATCTTCAGATAGCTTCCTGCATTAACAGGATTTTAAAACTTGAACAATTTGCGTAACCTGAAAAGAGAACTACTACATTCAAATCATCCAGATTTTATGCAAACTTTGCTACCAAGATAAGCAGTGCATGGTGCTCCTTTAATGGAATGATCAGCCTATTTCTGACCTATGTAGAGTGTTGTAGTGGTTCAATGAGACCTATTTCTGAAATAAAATAACAGAAATACATAAAGGTCCCCTTTAGTAATGGCCGAACCCAACGGTGTTCAGGTTCGGCAAGTTCAGACGAACTTTATGCAAAATTCGGCCGAACCTGAACAAACCAGAACCCGAACGGGGAATCCCACCAAGAGATTCCGGGGCTGGAGTTTTGACATCACATATACCGGCAAGTTGCTAAGGACGCCAAGGTGATCACTTCCTGGATTCCATGTTTATTTTTACGCGAAAGGACCACCCTTTGCTTGCAGTGCCGCTGCGGCGTCCTTTTTTGTAAAAATAACAATGTTTATTTTTACGTGAAGACCTCCCTTTGAAGGAGCTGGGGAATCCCTCCCACGAAGAGATTCCAAGGGCGGAGCCTTGACATCACCGGCAGGTTGCTAAGGACGCCATTCCTTAGCAACCATTCCATGGATTCCAGGAAGTGATCACCTTGACGACCTTAGCAACCTGCCGGTGACGTCAAAGCTCCAAAACGCCAAACGCAACCCCAAACTTTGTCCAAAGTTTCAAAAAATTTCAGGTTCGGCATACCAAACACCACAAAATTCGGTACGTACCCGAATTCTGCGGGTTCAGTTCGCCCATCACTAGTCCCCTTGAATTTTCAGGGAAACTTAAATGCTGTAAAAATTAATGTTATACGCAGAGTAATTATTTAGAAGTATTTATATTCTGGTATCTTTAAGTAATTTTAAGCAAATGAATGAAAGAGGCTAGAATGGAAATGTAATTCTGAGCCATACATGATAAAATTATACTATACAACAACCCTTGTTTGAAAACTGCATATAGATAGATAGATAGGCAAACAGCAGGCAGATAAATAGGAGTATTAATACTTCAACTGAGAATATTACCTATCGAGATGTTAAGTAATTTGAATAACTTCAAGATGAATTTAGATTGCCTATAATTGGAAAATGGCAGTATATTCCATTAAACTATCTTACTTTCACAGTAGGATCCAGATGCATTAGCCGTGCCTAAAATTTAAGTTATTTTCAGTATTAGAATGTGTTTAAGGTGAAATTAAATCTACAGTATGTTTGTAAACAATTTCTATTAGGACATGATTTACAAGAACTATAGAAGACTTGAAATAATCCATATTTATTCATAAATCCATAGTTTGAAAATATATCAAGAATCATTGGGTACAGCAGACCTCCCTCCCTTACTGAAAAGAATAAGCAACTGGCAGATGCTCTGAATATGTTCTACTGTAGATTTGAAAGGAGATCACTGTCAACTATATCTGCCCTCCCCATCTCAGATACATCAACAATAGCCAAATCTCCTACACCTATCTCCATTCTTCTGCGGCCATGCCTCTGATGATCTTAGGAAAAAATGTGTGAGATCTATTTCATAGAAAAAAGGATCAGAAAAGCACTAGGCCCACATGGAGTAAAACCTTCTTGCTTGAAAGCCAACAACAATAATAATAATAATAATAATAATAATAATAATAATAATAATTTATTAGATTTGTATACCGCCTCTCTCCGAGGACTCGGAGCGGCTCACAACAATAAAACATCATATACAAATCCAATGTTAAAACAGTCTTTTAAAAAAAACCCAAACACACCATCCATAAAATCAAATGCAGCTAAGGATATATCAATTCCTCCATGCCTGGTGACACATAGATGAGTTTTCAAAAGTTTGCGAAAGACAAGGAGGGTGGGGGCAGTCCTAATCTCTGGGGGGAGCTGATTCCAGAGGGCCGGGGCCACCACAGAGAAGGATCTTCCTCTGGATCCCGCCAGATGGCATTGTTTCATCAATGGGACCCAGAGAAGGCTAACTCTGGGAGACCTAATCGGTCGCTGGGATTCATGTGGCAGCAGGCGGTCCCGGAGGTATTCTGGAGCCATGCAGGGCTTTATAGGTCATAACCAACACTTTGAATTGTGACCGGAAACTGATCGTCAGCCAGTGCAGCCTGCGGAGTGATGACGAAACATGGGCATATCTGGGAATGCCCATGATAGCTCTCGCAGACGCATTCTGCACAATCTGAAGTTTCCGAATACTTTTCAAAGGTAGCCCCATGTATGCTGATCAACCAGCCCCATCTTCACCTGCATCTTTAATAAATCTTTGGAAATGTGTTCCTTCTCGCTCCAAAAGCTCTACTACCAGCCCAATTCTGAAGAAACTACCCAAGAAATCCTCCATCAAGAAGATGAATCAATGCAGACCAACCACTCTGACATCTGTATAATTTTGAAAGATTAGTGTTGGCCCACCTGAAAATAATCACAGATCCACTGTTAGAACCCTTGCAATTTGCCTACCAAGCAAACAGATAAGCTGATGATGTGTCAACATGGCACTGCATTACATCTTGCAACATCTTAAATCCCAAAGGGCCTAGGCACGACTTTTTGTAGGCTTCAGCTCCGCAAGTCAACACCATTATTCCAGAAATTCTTCACTCTAAACTGACTCAGCTAGCTGTGCCTGTCCAGGATGGAAGGAAACACAGTGGGGTAGTGAAAATGGAGCTCCACCCCAGAGCACCCAATTTGCACTGAAGTATGATGAAAGAAAATTGGGGGGTGTCCTGCATAAGCCACTTCCACAGTGTGGTAGTAAAAATTTTGGTAGCCCTTCACTGCTTGCAGGTAAATTTTAAGCTTTTTGAGAGGTAGGAATCAACACATGAAGTTAGAGGAAATCACATCAGCTATCTGAGCAATTAGCCCAGGCACTCTTCAGGACTCTGTGCTCTTTCCATTGCTCTTCTCTCTACTGTATATACCAATGACTGCTAAAGTTCTGAAGTTTGCAGATGGTACAACAGTCATTGGTATCATCCAAGCTTGACTGTAAAAAATATGACTTTAGCAATCGAGTTGTCGAAGCATGGAACTCAATACCGGACTCAGTAGTGTCAACCCCTAACCCCCAGCATTTCTCCCTTAGACTATCCACGATTGACCTCTCCAGGTTCCTAAGAGGTCAGTAAGGGGCATACATAAGTGCACTAGTGTGCCTTTCGTCCCCTGTCCAATTGTCTCTCCTTATCTCATATATTATATATATTTTCTTCCTTTCATATATCTTCTCCTCTATTTTTATATCTTTTCTTTATATATAATACTTCATGTCTATTCTCTTCAATATGTATTTTGTATTGGACAAACAAACAAACAAACAAACAAACAAATAAATAAATAAATAAATAAATAAATTTGAGACAGTTATGATTTTACATCTAGATAAAAGGTTGAACAAATGGCTCTGTGGTACCAGAGCTTAAAACTGTAGAGATGAGAGCCAATTTTAGGAGGAGCTCTCCAATCATCTCTTACTCTACTGCTCAAAAAAAATAAAGGGAACACTTTTTGCCTTGGACGGGAAATGAACACTCGGACACCAAGCTGGGTAAAATGGGTCACTTTATTAAATATTAACAGAAAGACCTGCAGGGGTCGCTAAATGGGGCGGAGTTTCCTGAACACAACATACTTGGGCAACTCAAATGGGCGTTACTCCATGCCTGGTCAGGGTGAGGCATGCTCCGCCTACTCCCGACCAGTAAGCCACGCCCAGCATGTGGGAGGGCTCGCCTTGCATGACCCGGAACCAGAAATGACGTAGGTGAGCCCCAAGGGCACCCCCTTCACACCTCTCTGTCCGTGGAGGAAGCATGAGTTGTGCAATGGGGGTGCCAATCATCTTACAAAAGATGCCCAAAGGAGAACACACAGTTGCTACTGATACCCTTTCCGCCCCGTTTCTGCCATATAGTGACCAAGAATATAAACATCAAATTGCTGAATCAGAACCTATTTACATACAGATGCACCCCATAACCACAAATCCTTACCCTCGTCCAGGATGGAGTAGGCGAAAAACAATCCGTAGCAAATGCCCAAAGATTGCAAAAATTCCTACTCGGCCCCTACCAGGCGACCTATAAAAAACATCCTGGATTGAGCGGAGGGTGGGTGGGTGTCCGTTCTGCGGCGAGCTCGGGGGGCAAGAGATGCCGGGGGGCAAGCAAACCCTGATAAAGGGCACACGCCCCCGCCCCCTCGGCTTTTCCAGAATGCCTGAGCGGCCGCTGATTGCTCTGGGGCGTTCCCGCGCTAATGCGGGGAACGCCCCACAGCTGATGGGGGGAGCCGAGTTGCTTCCCGCCATTGGCAATTTTCGTCCAGGCGTTATTTCGCCTGGCCTCTCATTTGCCTTGGACGGGAAATGAACACTCGGACACCAAGCTGGGTAAAATGGGTCACTTTATTAAATATTAACAGAAAGACCTGCAGGGGTCGCTAAATGGGGCGGAGTTTCCTGAACACAACATACTTGGGCAACTCAAATGGGCGTTATTCCATGCCTGGTCAGGGTGAGGCATGCTCCGCCTACTCCCGACCAGTAAGCCACGCCCAGCATGTGGGAGGGCTCACCTTGCATGACCCGGAACCGGAAATGACGTAGGTGAGCCCCAAGGGCACCCCCTTCACACCTCTCTGTCCGTGGAGGAAGCATGAGTTGTGCAATGGGGGTGCCAATCATCTTACAAAAGATGCCCAAAGGAGAACACACAGTTGCTACTGATACCCTTTCCGCCCCGTTTCTGCCACAGCAGGGGGTCAGATCTCTATCTTGGCCCCCAGCTCCCCACCTAAGCCTGCTCCAGCTCACGCAGGCACCACTGCAGGTCTGTGTAAAATTGCCACTCCTGACATCTTCCTAAATTGACCCAGCGAAAGCTAGGGGGGGTTAAAAACACATGCCCGTGTGTCAGATCACTTTGCCTCCCCCTGCCAAGTTAACCCATAACCTGGTCCCGTCAACAGCTGTTGGTGCGACGGCGACTCCGCCTCCCCTCCATGTGGGGGTATCAGAACCACACACCAGAACCACACACCACGGCCGTAGGCCCCGTACGACCGGTGGTTCACCATGACATGACATCACTGTGCCAAGTCCTTCACCAACACCAGGTCGTTGCCACCTGTGTGCAAGACCAACAATCTGTTCCATATGCTCTGCAAGCCCCGGGGGACTGCTACGACTTGACGCCACTGGGCCAAGTCCTTCACCACCACCAGGTCGTTGCCACCCATGTGCAACACCAGCAATCTGTTCCATATGCTCTGCAAGCCCCGGGGGACTGCCATGACTTGACGCCACTGAGCCAAGTCCTTCACCACCACTAGGTCGTTGCCACCCGTGTGCAACACCAGCAATCTGTTCCAAATGCTCTGCAAGCCCCGGGGGACTGCCATGACTTGACGCCACTGAGCCAAGTCCTTCACCATCACCAGGTCGTTGCCACCCGTGTGCAACACCAACAATCTGGGTCCGGCCCATCACTGCTCCCGACTTTTCACAATGGAAGAGACCCATCTCCAACGAAGACCTCCGAGCTCGAGCCTTTCGCTGAAGCCCCAGCGACTCAGCAACCTCCATATTCCTGAAAATAATGTTGCAGCTCAACGTTCAGCCACCAAGCCATGCTGTGGCCGCAGTTCGCTACTGTGGGCAATGGAAGGGCAGCTCCTTCGCACTTCGCACGTAATAAAGTGGAGCAGGGCCAGGACCTAGAGAAACAATAAGGATACAAAGACAGTGTTAGCCACCCGATCCCAAAAGCGCTTGTACTCAGGTGCTCTGAATCTACTTCATGAAAGCCACTGACTTCCATCTGCCACCGGATTCATTACTTTGCTGAGAACTTGTTGAAACCTGCATTCAGTATTGTTGAGGGAATACCACCCGATATCGGCCCTTAACTGTTATTTAAGTGCTATTGCTAACATGTTGTAAGCCGCCCTGAGTCTACGGAAAAGGGCGGCATAAAAATTGAATAAATAAATAAATAAATAAATATTCAGTGGAGGCCTGTCTTGTGGTAAAAAGGGGGACCATTCCCTGGCTTCATTGTTTTACTTGCACTGAGTCCATCATACCCCGGCATATATCCTTGCTTGATATACCCGGCCAGTGATCAATCCCCCATCTGCGTTACTGGTCAGCCACCATGCGTAACCAACGCGGCTGCCGTAGCCCCCATTTAACATCAGTTTGCAGGCCCGGGGAACCTTGCATGATCCACTACTATGCGATCATGACAGCACCTTGCAGACCTACCATGTCCCAAAGGCCATTTTTATGGCTGTCGTGTGAAACAGCCTCGCCTCGTTGGGTGAGGATCTGGGTCTCATCCAATGACCGCTGCCCCTGAAACTGGGCAATGTATAGTGGCTTACTAATTTCTCCCCAATCTGAGTCCTTTCCTTGGACCATCTCTTGATCATTCCCCCTATCCTCAAGTAGTTTGACACCAAGGTCTTTTGTTGGGAGAGCTAAGCCCACCTGTTGCCCCTACATGATGGCATGTAACCATGTGGTCCAACCTGCACTCCTTTGCTTGAGCGATGGCGCCGTCCACCAATTCTGGTTACCCTGCGCCCCAGCCTATGCCATGTGGCTGCCAACCGCCTGCCCATGCACACATACTCCCTGTTAACGGACTGGGCCTCCTGTTGCTGTCTTGCTTCCCTCCACCGATGGGCCAGCTGTACACCATAGTTGCAGACCCATGTTCCTGTATTCCTCTCAGGCAATCATAATACTCTTCCGCCAGCACTAAAATGCCAGGGTGATTAGCCAATATGCTCCACGGCCCTGCCTGCTCACCCAGGGAGTAGAATAATTGCAAGAAATTTATGAAACTAAGCAAAGGCCCATGCCAATGCTTTCTTTACCATTAGCGCATGGATTAGCTTTACCGACATGACTTAATCAATATAACCATAACATCAATGGTACCAAGCTGACACCACGACTTCAATATTGTTCATGATAATAACATTTTCTAAATTATTATTCACTAAAACAATTAATATAATGCTTCATAACTCATATCAAGCTAAAATCAGCTCAAGCGTGCATTTGATTCAGATAACTTCAATGCTTAGCGTTCTTGCAAGCCCCCCATTCCAGTAAGTGACTACACCATTCCTTATGAACAAACTAAAGGGGCTGAGATAAACTGACTAATTTATTTATTTATTTATTTATTCGATTTTTATGCCGCCCTTCTCCTTAGACTCATGGCGGCTCGCAACATGTCAGCCATAGCACTTTTCAAACAGAGCCAGACAATTGCCCCCACAATCCGGTTCCTCGTCTTAATCCTGAGGGGATTAACCAGAAATTAGGAGATTTCCAACCTTCAGCATGGTAATGACATGGGGATCTGCAGGCTGTAGTTATGATTAATAGTATCTTTCAGTTTCATTGGTACAGAAAAAGGCCTGCTACCAACTGCACCCGTACTGTTATAGCCTCAGTACAACTTTACATTTAGAAATGTGGTAAAATTCAGCATATTAGTAGCACCATTCATGGAGACATAATGACTTCCATGCGCAACTACTCCAGGATCCGGCACATCATGAAAATAATAATAATAGTAATAGTAATAGTAATAATAAAATACCCAGGAGCAAGCACATAAAAACCTTGTTACCAAGTAATTCCTTAGCGCAGTACATCAGTAGTTAAGTATGGCCATAAAATTAACAAAGATAATTCCTCCGGAAAAAAAGGGGGGGGGCATATTTGACCAGGAGGATTGCCATTAAGCCACTTGAAAGTGAAGAGGAAAACATACCAAAGTAAACCTCTGACCTGATAACATGTATGTATTCTCAACAAAAGCTTTAATAAACAAATTTTACTATGTAAGGTGTAGAACATAGCTCACTGTGTTCCACCTGCCATAACAGTTTATATTAACACTGTCCACCCTTATTAAAGTGTGAGAACAATTATTTATATGTATTTATTTTAAATTGAGGGTAAGGGAGCAGCATGTGGCTATATTTACTTACCACCCAATAACCTCATTGCTATTTTCAATGCGGTAAAGAAACATATGCCAGACCTGTTTGCCAAATAGCTTCTTAGGTCCCCATTCCACCGTGCTTCAAAGAAAGGCCAAGATATATTTCTGCACAGTGCTCTCAGTAGGAGATCCTTACATAGGAGGAAACAAATCCTTTTATATTCAGCAGCGCTATTCCAAATGGAGTGCAGCGATATATATTTGATAAAAGTGTAATAAAGATTAACAGTCTCCCAAGTAGCAGAAA
Source organism: Erythrolamprus reginae (assembly GCF_031021105.1). Taxonomy (NCBI): domain Eukaryota; kingdom Metazoa; phylum Chordata; class Lepidosauria; order Squamata; family Dipsadidae; genus Erythrolamprus; species Erythrolamprus reginae. The sequence continues at coordinate 56,570,725 of NC_091956.1, read as the reverse complement.
GCCTTCGTCATTTGTTGTAGTGTTTCTGCTAAACCCGCTTATGAGCAGAAGCCAAGGTTTTAACTGCAAAGTTGCTGTCAGAAGCCAGCTAAGTCCCCTGAAGCTATGATGGACAAAAGGGGCAAAGGTCTATAGTAAAGCTACCGTCTTTTGATCACTAAAAGCCATTTTTCACTGACAAGGCAGTCTTTCCATAGACCCAGTTGCTCAAAAAACCCACCTAACCTGGTTTCATGGCTACTATCTCTGATTGATATTGTCCCTCTTGTGAGGGGGGGGGGGGAATGCCATAGGAGGGCACCATTATGCACTGGGTATGAAAGAACTGTTAACAAATGGTAGTGAGACCGGGTTGCTGAAAAGCATTTCCGAATATGAAAGTCTTACTCCCCCTACCATTTCTATGTCCACCACATTATGGCTCAATTATAAATCTTGTTCTAACCAGTGCTCAAAACCTAGTGGCTTGTTTGGCCTAAAGGGGCCTTATTGTCGCTAAAAATTGCCTTAAAGGAATGCTCACAGTGCCCTGTGGAATTGGTGGGGTGCGCAGAGGGGGGGGGGATTTGCCCCGCCACCCCCGCTGTCATGTCACAACCCATGTGTTGTGCCCCCCCAGTAAATTAGTTTAATTGCAAATTAATTCATTTTAAGCACACTCAATTCAAATATATTAACTTAATAAATTAAATCATTTTGATAATTCATTAAGCACAATCCATTCCTATATACTGACTTAATAACCTAAATCCTATATATATATACATATATATATACGTTAAATGTTTATAGCTGGAATTTAAAATTAAGGGAGACCAGGATAGATATATTGATCACTTTATGTTCAACTAATTCAAATATAATCATTTCAATAACTTAACTCTTTTTAATTCATTCCACTTAGGATCAATTCAAGTATCCTAGCTTGAATTAAATTAGATCATTTTGATTCATTCATTTTATGCTCAATCAAAATCTACTGACTTAAATCGATTAAATTTTAATAATTCGATTCAAGCTCAATTTCACTATACTGACTTAATAAATTAAATTGTTTTTACAAATCAGTTTATGCTAAACCACTTCAAGTATACCAGTTTAAATAAATTAAATCGTCTCATACGTTCAGTTTATGCTCAATCACTCAAGTATACTGACTTAAATAAATTAAGTCATTTGATTCATTCCTTCTATGCTCAATCAATTCAAGTTTACCTGCTTAAATAAATTAAATCGTTTTAATTTGTCAATTTTTTTTTTAAGCAATTCAAGTATACTTAACTTTACAAGATTGAAACATTTCAATTCCACCATTTTATGCTCAATCAAATCAAGTAAACCAACTTAAATAAATTAAGGCATTTTAGGATGGATATATGTTTATCCCAGGCATCTTTAAATTCAGTTACTATGGATTTACCAACCATGTCTGCTGGAAGTTTGTTCCAAGCATCTACTATTCTTTCAGTAAAATAATATTTTCTCACATTGCTTCCAATCTTTCCTTCAACCAACCTCAGTTCACTTTCCTATTAAAATGCTTCCCTCCTGAATCTTATTTAAGCCTTGAAAAAGTTACATGTATTAAATGCCTCATGTGCCTTCAGATATGGCTCTGAGTGTCACCTATGGCTCACGTGCCAGTTTCTCCATCATGATAACATTTACCTACTTTAATATATCTGACAACTTATTTACTGAATGTAACCGCTCATTTGCATACTTGGGAAATCATTCTTCTAGATAAGTTGCAACTTAACATGAGGTGGTAGCTTTGAAAGTTTCCAAAATGCTGCTAATATAATTATAAATTTAACGTCTTACTTCACGGCAGCCTCCCAACGCAGCAGCCACCACCCCCCCCCCCAGCGCCGCCCTGCACGCGGAACACAAACCACGTGGGGGAAGGGGGAAAAAAGGCCTCCCCGTTGCCGCTGCTCGCTCCTCAGCGCTCGCCTTAGTTGCCCGGCACCGAAACGCTCTGGCGCGTTGCCAGCTGGGCCGTCAGAGCCCTTGCTAACCTGCCCGGGCGGACCCACAGTCCCTGAAGCCGCGCTCCCTACAGGCAAGCCGGTAAAAGCCCCTGCCTGCCCCGCCGCTACAAACACAAGGTTGGGGAGGGGGTGTTGGGGCCGTCGGCCCACGCTAGCCATCTGACCACCTCCCCCTTTCCCCAAGTAAGCAAACCGGGCGGGAAAAGGAAGAATCTTCGAAGTTCCTGTAGGCGCCGTCCTGCGCGCTGCCGGCAATGAAGAAGGAGCACTGATCCAACAAAGGAGGCGAGCTCCGTTCTGCGGCAAGCTCGGGGGGCAAGAGAAGCTGGGGGGGCAAGCAAACCCTGATAAAGGGCACACGCCCCCGCCCCCTCGGCTTTCCCAGAATGCCTGAGCGGCCGCTGATTGCTCTGGGGCGTTCCCGCGCTAACGCGGGGAACGCCCCACAGCTGATGGGGGGAGCCGAGTTGCTTCCCGCCATTGGCAATTTTCGTCCAGGCGTTATTTCGCCTGGCCTCTCATATTCAAGATCTGTGCGAATGAAATATTCTCATTGGATATTTCATTTGCAAAACTATTCAATTTGCACAACAGCATGTGAAATTGATTGTCAATCAGTGTTGCTTCCTAAGTGACAGTTTGATTTCACAGAAGTTTGATTTACTTGGAGTTATATTGTGTTGTTTAAATGTTCCTTTTATTTTTTAGAGCGGTATATATTAAACAGCAAAGTATAAATGGTAGAGTCCTTTAAGTTTTGGGTTCTATTATCTCCCAGAATTTGAAATGGACACCTAACATTAGAATGATTATTAAAAAGGCACAACAAACAATGTTCTTCCTACATCAGCTCATAGAATTCAGACTATTTATATAACTCTACAGAGGAATTATTATGTCTGTCATGTTTACTTCTATAACTGTCCAGTTTGACCCAGCAACAAAACAGGACTGATACAGACTTCAATGGATAGCTAGGACTGCAGAAAAAAATAATTGCAACCAGCTAACCTTCCATTCAGGAGCTGTATATTGCATGAGTCAGAAGGAGAGCTAAGAAAATAGCTATGAGCCTTTCACATCCTAGTCATAAATTGTTTCAACTCTTCCCTTCGGGATGCCACTACAGGGCACTGAATGCCAAAACAACTAGACACAGAAACAGCATTTCACTCTGCTAATAGCAATAGTACTTAGACTCATATACCACTTCATAGGTGCTTTTTCCAACCTCTCTAAGCAGTTTACAGAGTCAGCATATTGCCCCCAAACAATCTAGGTCCTCATTTTACCCATCTCAGAATGCTAGAAGGCTGAGTCAACCTTGATCATCTAATTCCCCTAGTATTGTCTTATCTTGTGTATTTGCCCATATGGATTGGTTGTATTATTATTACACTTCTCATCTTCTCTACTACACTGAGAGCTTCTATACCTGAAACAAATTCCTTGTATGTCTAATCACACTTGGCCAATAAAGTGCTGTGCTGCGCTGTTTGATATAGTCTTAATAGGAGACCAGTAATCAAGCTGCATTGAGATTTGACTCACTGGTAAACCTTTATGTTATTCGATTACTAACAAAAGAAATATTGGCTGCTGTTGTATAAATAAATCTACTGATATACACAGGCCAAGAAAAGAGGGGAAGAGACAGAGGGAGAGGGGGGAGGGAGGGAAAGAGAGAGAGAGAGAGAGACAGAAACAGAAACAGAGACAGAGAATGAATCAGATCAGTGATCTTATCATTTATCTTACGGGTTATCATATGTTTTGCTCCATGGCTACTTGCTCAAGTGATAAAAGATTCCCATATCCCATATCTTCACAATTTTGCAGTTTTAGCATATCATTCTTAAAAGCAATTAAAATGTAGAAGCAAGGATTTACCCAAAGTGGAACCTGGATAAGTCCATATGCAGAATGCTAAAACTCAAGTTGAATTCCTAGTTGTGTTGGCTAGGAGAAAGTAACATTAGGGGTGGCTAAAAGCTGAGAAAGTATATCAGAGTTTGTTGCAGAAAAATCAATTTCCAGAAACACACACACATGACTGATTCAGCTGGATTCATTAACTTCTTTATAAACATAATAATATATATATTTGCAATACTGCAAGTAGATTATTTCTTCAAGTGGTTACAGGCAGCAGAGAACAGTTAGTTTCATTTCAGCAGAGTTCAGAGACGACAGAGTGCAGAGTGGGACTTAGCGGTGCCCAGCCTTAAACTTAAGTTTCCAGTTTCAAGTCTCTATACAGACTCTGAAGAGTTTAGCTCCCATTGGCTGATTTGGTTGCTATGCCTGTTCATTGAGGAGGCTGTTTCACCCTCTGGAGGCTTCAGGGAAGATTCCCTGAAGCCCCAGAGTGAGGAAAACGACCCTAATTGCAATGGGGCATGTTGTGGTTAGCTCTGGCCCAGCTCCTGCCCCAAGGACTGTGGATGTGGGGGAGACATCCACATGCTGCAGGCCTGTTTTGCCCTCAGTGGAATCTGCTGATGAAGGCTCTTCTGACCAAGAAGACATGAGTGACAGGGAGGAGGAGAGTGTGGCAGACAGCTCAGAAGGAGATCAATTATCTATCTCCTCCTTGGATTCGGAATGAAAGTTAATGATACAGCCACGCATGAGGAGAGAGGTGCATAGGCAACAACAACTGAGAGATTATTATCAAAGAAAATGAGGCCACCTGTGGTTGAGTGGGGCTGTGGTAATTAGTGAGGCTGCTATAAATAGCAGCCTGTGGGTTTGGCCATTGTGGAGGATTATCTGATCATTGTGTTTCGTGACTGCTTTACTGACTTTGACCTTTGTGTGCTGATTTCCCCCCGCTTTGAAACTAAACCAGAGCAAAGTGTGTGTCACTTTGTGAAAGAAGAAGGACTGTGAATTGCCTCACAGTTGCAAGCTAAGTATCACAGAACTGATAAGGGACTTGTACAAATTACCAGTTTATTTGGAGACAAGTGCTCTTTGCTATACCAAAAGAGGGCTTAGTTTAAGTGAATTTTCATTATAAAGAACATTGTTTTGAATTTTCAAACGTGTGTGTATCTGAAATTTGTACCTGTGAATTTTTGGGTGAAGTCTACCAGAGAGCCTGGGCATATTGTCAGAAGCAATCCGAGAAGCAAACTGTAGGAATAGGACCCTGCCTAAAGAGTGCTTTGTCTGTTGTACTATATGTTTATTTTATAGTTCATTTTCCAGAACTGTACATTTTCTGCTGTTTGTGGCAAAAAGTTACTTATTATGCATGCTTGCAATTATTACATACATTGTACATATCATGACCCCTTAAAAATCCAATTGTATTTTTGCTATTGGGTTTAAGAGTCTAACCTGATGTTAATTGGACGAGCAACCTTAAATGATTAGGCAGTAAATTGAAAATATTATGGTCCTATCTGAAATGAGGCAGAGAAGAAAAAGGCAACTAATAATACCAAAGTTAGTGATGCTTCCACTGAACTTTATTAGGTAGATAACTTTTGCTACATGTTCTAAAGTTAACTGTAAATAATAATTTCAAGATCAGGGAAAGACGATAAGCAGCAAAGGATGAAGTCATGAATAATTCTTGTACCCCAAAAAGTAGAAATAATTACTCCTAATCATTACTCTTTTTCGATAGGTAAAGATACAGTAAAATAATTTACTGTAGCTGGTGGAATATATTGAAGAGTGGGATAAGTATATGTCCCATTAGTGTCAGAACTTTAGTGGAAATCTGGATCCTGAATCTATTTTGAGAAGAAGCAACTGGAATGCAGAAGATGTAGGTAAGGAAAAGAGGTTCAGTCTGGGAACAGGTCCTTTTCCCTTAAAGAGTGAATATTAGAGAGCAAATTGTAATGTTGCTGCTATTCCAGTATTACAAATGTACTGTCCAGAACAATAGATATACAAAATTGCCTATTATTGAGTTCCTGTGCTGTAATTCTTATGAGCAACATCACTAAGTAGATGCACTCCTCCTTCCAGCCGAAATTATGATCAAGCTGGGAAATTTTAAATTACCCCTGAGCCTGGATGTCTTCTCCACGATTATTACCTCTTGCTGATTGGAGTCTATATTCCAGTGAACTAAAGAAGACTCCCTAATGTGCATAGCTGCTGTTCATTGCTGGAATGAGATGCATTGTGTTATATCCAATATACTGTATCTGCATTTCGAGGGATCATGACAGACTTCTATTCATTGATTGCCTCCTCTAATTAATGGTCATTACAAATAATATAAACTTCCATTGACATTGGAAGAAAGTTTGGATTTGTCATTAAGGATTTACTCTAGTTGCTAGTCCTTTGTGGGTCCATGTAGTTCAACTATACATATGTTGTGAAGGGATAGGTTACTGTCTTAATATCCAAGCTGTTTTGGGCTGTAGCAGAACTAAGCAGAACTTCCATAAAGTAGAGGATTGGCTATTCAAGAATTATACTGATCTCAGGCATGCATGCATGCACATTCTCATACTCAGTGATGGGCTGCCAAAATTTTTACTACCACACTGTGGGCCTGGCTTATTTTGTGGGTGTGGTTTGATGGCCATGTGACTGGGTAGGAGTGGCTTGCTGACCATGTGACTATGTGGGAGTGGCTTGACAATCATGTGAACGGGGTGTGGCTTAAAGGTCATGTGACTTATCGATCAAGATAAGTTTTCAGATAGGTGCTTGGACTCTTTTTTAGTTGATTAAGTCACAATATTTGAATAGCCACAAAAAGGACACATTATAGACAGAATTATTTGTTCAGGAGCACAGGTTCAGTATGATAACAGATTAGGCAAGTAGCTCAATTTTCTTTAATTGCTATAAAAGTTCAGTTCTAGATAATGATTAAAATGATTAAAGCATTTATGGGTAAAAATATACTATTTAATTATTTCCTGTTTTAAAAGTAATTAAGGATCATACTAAGGTACTAGAAAAGGAAGGACAATAAAAAAAAGATTCTTACATATTCAATAAATAGTGTATAAACTTACTACCCCCATTTTTCCCCCCCACCCATGGGGGCAGCAGCCCATTATTGCTCATATACCCCATGTCAAGAATTATGCTTAGACAATTATTTCAAACACCTAAGGTGGTCTATAGCAGTGATTTTCAACCTTTTTTGAGCCGTGGCACATTTTTTACATTTACAAAACCCTGGGGCACATTGAAGGGGGGGGGCTAAAAAAAGTTTGGACAAAAAAATTCTCTCTCTCTCTCTTCCTCCCCTTCACTCTATTTCTTTCTTCCTCCCTCTTTCTCTCCCTTCCTTCCTCTTTCTTTCTCTCCATCTCTCTTTCTTTCTCTTCCTTCCTTCCTCTCTTTTTTGCTCTTTCTCTCTCCCTCCCTACCTCCCTCTATGTCTTTCTCTCTCTCTCTTTCTTTCTTTCTTTCTCTCTCTTTCTCTCTCTCTCTCTTTCTCTTTCTCTTTCTTTCTCTTGTTCTCTTTCTCTCTTGTTCTCTTTCTCTCTCGCTCGCTCTTTCTCTCCCTTTCTTTCTTTCTCTCTGAGCTTCGTGGCACACCTGACCATGTCTTGCGGCACACTAGTGTGCCGCGGCACACTGGTTGAAAAACACTGGTCTATAGGAAGGCAAATATATCTATGGGAAAAAAGGATATGCTTTTGTATATTGCTGATCACTTTGCTCTTAATTTATAAGCGGAATGGCTTTGCCTCTTGACTTTTCTTTCCCATCCATCTAATCTTCATTGAAATTTGAAGGATGGAGCAGATTAGATATTGTTGTGCAGAATATCAAGGGGAGGGGAAGGATAGAGATTAGGTATTCAGATATGAAACAGTAGCTTAAATGTGCACAGAGTTTATTATGTCTAATTGTATAGCTTTTTTCTGGATTGGTGCATTTATAATTTATCATAGCTGTCTCTGTGTTTGTGCAGAAGACTGCGCAAACTAATCAAGCCTTCTTGCACAGTATTAGATTTTAGAGATGTGGGTTTTTTTAAATCTCCATGGTACCAATCAATTTTCCAACTTAATGCTGTAGACAGTTTCACATTGAAATGCAAGCAGCAAAGTCAGTTCTTAAAGAAAACCAACTCATTAAAAGCTAGGAGGAAAGCTTGTTCTTGACTTTATGAAATCCACCCAGCATCTCAGCCAAATGAAATCCTATTTTCACCGCATCTTGGAAGCATATAGCTTCACCTGGACCATCAGTTTAAGAGCAAAACCATGTACCAATGCTTCTTGTCATTGCAACTACAGTAGTCCCTCGCTATATCGCGCTTCACCTACTGCGGCTTCACTTCATCGCGGGTTTTCAAAAAATATTAATGAGAAAAAACATTTGCGGATCTTCGCTGGTTCGCGGGTTTCTGAGGAAGTCGATCGGCAGATTTAAACAGCCCGCGACACTCGATCGGCAGGTTTTTCAAAAAAAATATATCTAAAATTTTGTAAGAGTATGGGAAGGATTTATAAACACTTAAAACAATGAAAACTTACCAAACAATTACAATATAAATACTTAAATAAGTACTATCAGTCGATAAATTCCCCATCGCGGATTTCACCTATCGCGGCCGGGTCTGGAACATAACACCAGCGATAGGTGAGGGACTACTGTATTGCATAATGATTCCCTTGTTTGATCATTTATTAGTATTAGCATTATTAGTATTATTGCTTATCGCACAATCAGACAGATATTCATACTGGATTTGGCCTTTTTGGCCACCTATCAAATCCTATCCAGAGGTATCATCGCAGGATGTAAGTTTTTTCAAATAAACCTGCCTTTTGCAATTGACTGATGGTGAATTTGACAATGCTGATGGTGTTTAAGTGGTGCTCCAATTGTTTTATTATTATTAAATTTCCCACTCAATTCAAGGAAACTCTGAATATCTTACAGAATGACAAAATATACAAATATCCAGACAATTATAAGTATAGGAACAGATTGAAATTACATAAAATTGAAAAAGTTTAAAAATCATGGATTTTGAACAGAGAAGTGTTGGGGTGCCTTTTCTATTAATATACCAACCACCTCCAGCCAACAACTTTTCCTTCAGGACACCATGCCAGTCAACTTTTCCTGAAGTGTAAATGACAGGGGGCAAGATATTCCAAAGGACAAGTGCCATAGCAAAAAATAGGGTCTTTTTCTGTATCCCACCAATTTAAATTCATTAATTACTGGGCTCCACAGAAGGTCCCTTTTTCTACTTTGAGTGGGATTCCATAGTTATCTTGGATCAGGCCATCTTGGGATTTAAAGGTAATAATCAACAGCTTGAAATGTATATGGATCATCAGTCTGTGAAACCTGCACAACAATGGTGTTGCATATGCCACTCTAAGGGCCTCCAAAACTTTCTATACCATTGCATATTTCCTTTACCAGGAGCTCCAATAGATAGATATTTGTGGTTGCTCATCAATGGCAGGAAAAATATGAGTGCAATAAGTTTACACATTCAGTAGCTATTCTCAGGTTGGCTCTAGACATTTTGGCACCCTAGTCAAAGTTATATTTTATCATCTCTCATGATGTGGCCCAGATTCGGATTCTGTTAGAAATTTCAAATTTTGGAGCTTTGGTATTTAAATTTTTTTGGCTATGGACAATTTTTTTCCCCTTGGATATTTTCCACCCTATTTGAGGTGGTAGGGTTGTCCATTTGTTGTTGTAGGATGGTGGTCTGGCAGGTGTCAGTTTGATGTTGTGAGAGGGTAGGTTGAAAGTTAGACCAGAAGATGTGGGTAGAATTATGGATTTGGGGTTTGATGCTTTCTGTGCGGTAATCTATGTAAAAGTTTGTTTCACCAAGTTCATAGTGTCTTTTGAGTTCTGCCCGTAGTTCGCAGATCACAGTAAATAATTTTAAATAATTTTAATAATTTTAATTACACAGCACCTATTGTAAAATGGCAACCATTCTGCAACAGTTCTACAAAATTATCTTTAACTCTCAAGCAGGAATGCTAGCACACAAATAACATTGTTAACCTTGATATGCTGATAATCATACAATTCATTTGCTCAGGACCTTCCCATCAGATCTTTGTCTACAACCTCCCAAGTTAATAATTTCTTTTTCATGATTTGCAACATTTGTTTAAGGTGCTGTTCGCTTGACCAACTTTGTGGATAACTGATTTTAAAAAGAGTAAACATCTAAAGCAAGAAACAATAATTGAATTTAATATGTGCATTTTGGAAGTATTTTCAATTTTGGTGCCCCCTAAAATTTCATGTCATAAAAGATTGCCTGGAACTACTCTATTATTCTTCCAGAATTATTTTTACCAATGGAAATAAAAACAATTGGGAAGATTTTCAAAGAAATATTTCCTGCAGGCCATATTATCCATTGAATTTGAATCCTCAGGGCCTCTTTCATATTTTAATCAAAAGGGAATTATAGAATGATCTTGATGGTCATGAATATTCTATACAAAAAGCAAATGTTGATTGAATCAGATGGATGTAGAAATGATATGACAAGAAATTAATATATAGACAAGCTTAATCGGCTAGGTTAAACTTATGGAAGTATATTTCCTATGTTTTTTGGCCACTACACTACAACATTACACTACACTACAACATGCCAAGCACAGAAGAAAAATTATGTGATCAAAACAACTTGGATATGGGGAAATGTCAGTGGTAGGCTGATCCTGGTGCAGGCCACTCTATAGAGTGACAGTAAAATTGGGGAAGTGTGCACAGCTGCACACCCCCAGCAGCACACCCATAATCCTACATGAGATTTGGCTTCTGCGCATGCGTCCATAGTCTCAGGATTGCCCATCCACCAGACACTGGTTTCACCAAGCTTAGTCTTTGCTACCTGCAGCTGTCCCTCCACAGGTTTGTGGCCCCCAGAACATTCCTTTGGCCTGAGGTCCACATGGAGAGGGTTCTGATAAGGCCTCCAGCACAGTAGTTTCCGTGGGGTATGCTGACTTCTCAAGGTCAGCTACCACCAACTCTGGCACCATGTGTTCAGCCATAATTAACTGTGTGAGCCCTGACAATTCTGTCAGGTTTCAAAAAAAGAAAGAAACAAAGAAACAGTTTCCGGTCACAATTCGAAGTGTTGGTTATGACCTATAAAGCACTTCATGGCACCGGACCAGATTATCTCAGGGACTGCCTTCTGCTGCATGAATCCCAGTTAGGTCCCACAGAGTGGGTCTTCTCCAGGTCCTGTCAACTAAACAATGTCGCTTGGCGGGACCCAGGGGAAGAGGCTTCTCTGTGGCGGCCCCGACCCTCTGAAACCAACTCCCCCCAGAGATCAGAATTGCCCCCACCCTCCTTGCCTTTCGTAAGCTGCTTAAAACCCACCTCTGCCACCAGGCATGGGGGAATTGAGATATTCTTTCCCCCTAGGCCTTTACAATTTATGCATGGTATGTCTGTATGTATGTTTGGTTTTTTATAATAATGGGTTTTTAACTGTTTTTAGTATTGGATTATTGTTATATGCTGTTTCATGTTGCTGTTAGCCGCCCCGAGTCTCTGGAGAGGGGCGGCATACAAATCCAATAAATAAATAAATAATCAAACACAAATCTGATTTGCTAATGTCTGATTTACTTCTTTCCTGGCATTTATTGACAATCTCAAAGAGAAACTCTTCCTAGGGCTGCTCACCTGTGCTCCCGATCACCTTATACTCATTACTCACCCACTCACACATGCACGTCCCGTACCCCCCGTGGTCCAGAAATGAGCTGTGCTATTCCATAATCCAGCCTTCGTCTTCAGCTGCCTTGCTGTAATAATCTGTCCTTGCATTAGTTTCCAAGCTACTCAAAGACCATTTTTCCGTGCAGACTCTCCCCACTAAATGGTAGCTCCCAGATGGATGGTATGTGACACATCAAGCACAGAAGAAAATTATGTGGTCAAAAGAACTTGGATATGGGGAGTTGTCATGGCTCTGTCAGAACAACCTTGGGATGAGACTGAAGCAGTCCCGGGTCCCTTGGCCTTTGGAAGAGTAGGCGGGAAGGAAGAGAGGATTCAGGCTGACAAAGAGGGAGGATATGAAAAGAGAAAGCAGAGAAGAGGCAGAGCTCCAGAGACAAGCAAATGCTTCCCCCACCTGACCCCCAAGTGTGGAGAATGGAGAAGAGGCAGAGTCAACACAGGGTGACCCAACTACTCATGAGACAAGCACCCCAGACCTCCTCCTTAGGATCACCGGGAGAATAGCGTTTAAGGAGACACCATGGGAAGGAGGTTTTGTTGTACTTCATGGCAACATGCTCCATGTCTCTGAGAAGAACTTTGCTCTAGAGTCCTTGCTGATATGGACTGAGGTTTGATTCTTTGCTTCACCATTTGTTCTGAACTTTGCCAAGATTGAGATCCCGTCTTGTCCCTGGAGTGGTGCTTCTATGTGGACTTTCATTGCTGGGAAGTTGCACAAAGACTCTGTGGGCATACTCTTGGACTGCAGGGGTAACCTGGGGGCAGAGACTTTGAGAGACAGAACAGGAATTGCTGGATTCTGGGGATGGTGGGAGATAGAATAGAACAGAATTCATTATTGACCAAGTGTGATTGGACATATGCCCCCCGAGTTTACGGAGAGGGGCGGCATATAAATCCAATAAATCTAATCTAATCTAATCTCAGTGCATATGCTCTCAGTGTACATAAAAGAAAACATACATTTGCAAGAATCATGAGGTACAACACTTAATGATTGTTATAGGGTACAAGTAAGCAATCAGGAAACAATCAATATTAATATAAGACATAAGAATAAAAGCAACAATTTACAGTCATAAATGGGAGGAGATGGGTGATAGAAATGATGAGAAGACTAATAGTAATAGTAATGCAGCCTTAGTGAATAGCTTGACAGTGACGAGGGAATTATTTTTTAGCAGAGTGATGGTGTTTAGGGGAAAACTGTTCTTGTGTCTAGTAGTCTTGGTGTACAGTGGTGGTTGAATAAAAGTTGTCAAGCTTCCATGTAGTAAATGTTGCTTGCACACCAACCCTAGGTCATAACAGGAGGTGGAAGAAACCAGTTTTTCCATAATTAGACTAAAACTAAATGTTTTGTTATTTGCTTCTCTCTCTTCTAGAACCTCTAGAGGTGGCTCTTTTCTTAATTTAGATCTTTAGAAAATATTGGCCTTTCAGCAGAGATTTCTCTACATACTACAGTGTTAAGGAGGGGTCTTTGCTTGAAGCTATGTCTTCAAAGATAACCACCAAAGAGAAGAAAATCACTGGTGAAACTTTATGTACCTGCAATTAGGTGATCTATTTGAAGCCAGGCTGTATGGCTTTACAAAGCATTCTCCAGAAAGAGAGGAGCTGAAAAGGGATGCACTAATTTTTCTGCAACATCACTGATGAGTTTTAGCAGCAACAAAGAAATCTTATGTTTTGTGAGCTGCATGCATTCAGGAGGATATCGTTAGTAGAAAATTGTTATTTAAAAGAAACATTCTCAACCGTATAGAATAAAGTTTATTCTATTTATTGAGAATAAACGTAACAGATGAAAAGAATTTTAAGGCACATTTTAAAAAAATACCTCTGTCATTTTTGGCATGCAGAATAAAAATAATTAATGGAGGGCTAAATCAGATATAATTCCAACGTATTTCATGTTTTTTTAATGACTCGCATTTGATCTTAATATATTTATCTTGGCATCCAGTCTAATCCTCCACTTTGGGATAGAAAGTGATTTTGCTTTTGCCTTTCTAGTTGTCATAACCAGCTCTACCGTAACTGCTAGGGAAACATGGTAGTAAGTAGTGTTGGGCGAACCGAACCCGCACAATTCGGGTCCATACCGAATTTTGTGGTGTTCGGCATGCCGGACCCGAACTCAATTTTTTTAAAAAAAATGTGCTTTAGTTTGGCGTTCGTGCCGAACACCGCGAAGGCCACCACCTGGCTGTCATCTGCTGAGAAGAGGAGGAGGAGCTGGGCACTGGTGGCGGCGGAGGAAGGCGACACCGGGGAGCTGTTGGCCAGTTGGGAGGCTGGGAGGGAGGCACAAAAGGAGCTGGGAAATCCCACAAAGAGATTCCAGGGGCAGAGCTTTGACATCACGTGTACCGGCAGGTTGCTAAGGACGCCACAGTGATCACTTCCTGGATTCCATGGAATCCAGGAAGTGATCACTTTGGTGTCCTTAGCAACCTGCCGGCATACATGACGTCAAAGCTCCGCCCCTGGAATCTCTTTGTGGGAGGGATTCCCCAGCTCCTTCAAAGGGAGGTCTTTTCATGTAATTTTTTTTATTTATTTTTTTTACGAAAAAGAACGCCACAGCGGCGGCGCAAGCAAAAAGAGGTCTTTTTATGTAAAAATAAAAGTTTTTATTTTCACGTGACAGGACCTCCCTTTGCTTTGCAATGCTGCTGCAGCATCCTTTTTTGTAAAAATATTTTTTTTACATGAAAAGACCTCTCTTTGAAGGAGTTGGGGAATCCCTCCCACGAAAAGATTCCGGGGGCCGAGCTTTGGCACCACGAACCGTTCGGGTTCAGGTTCAGCCAAATTTTGCGTGAAGTTCGTCCGAACTTGCCGAACCTGAACACATTGGGTTCGCCCATCACTAGTAGTAAGATATGATATTTCTCAGTTACATGATTATATATATAACATATCTATATGTGTCATATGTATGTAGTATGCTTTTGAGAGCAGGCAATAGAATTTCATTTTTAATGTGTGCCACTGTGCCCATAGAAAAAAATGATAATAAATATTCTCTTATTTTTTTTTCATTCTAGTTTCACCTTATATGTAGACCTCCAAGTGGAAGTGCATTTGTTTGTTTGTAGATGCATACCCTGATATTAAATTGACAAGGTTCACTGTGCATCGTATCATTAGGAAGAAGGAAGACTATTCTTATATGTACTCTCTGAAAAAGATACAATATAAGAGGGAAGGAAAGGAAAAGGAAAAATTGTGGGATTCCTCTTCCCCATAATTCTGTTCTCTGTGTATTTAGAGCATAAGAGGATGTAGATGGTTGGGCAAAGTAGTCCACTACAGTGATGGCAAACCTTTTTTCCCTCATGTGTCAAAAGAGCGTGGGAGTACACTATTACGCATGCGCGAGTGCCCACACCCATAATTCAATGCCTGGGAAGGGTGAAAACAGCATCCCCCGCACCCCAGAGGCCCTCTGGAGGCCAGAAACAGCCTGTTTCCCAACTTGTGGTGGGCCCAATAGGCTCATGTTTCGCCCTTCCCAGGCTCCAAAGGCTTTCCTGGAGCCGGAGGCTCTCTGGAAGCCAAAAACACATTCCCAGAGTCTCTGTGTGAGCCAAAAATCAGATGGCAGCACACAATACACGTTGGAGCTGAGCTAGGGCAACAGCTCACGTGCCAGCAGGTATGGCTTCACGTGCCACCTGTGATACCCATGCCATAAGTTCACCATCACTGGTCTACTACAATCAGAAGAATGATGCAAGTCAATATCCCAATCTGAAATATACTGGAACAGACAGGGATCTCCAGTGTTCTGTGCACAAACAGACATAGAAGGAATAACCAGCAATTGTGGAAAGAGATCTAAGGGAGGTAGAATGGCAATAGCAGCAAATAAACTTCTAATCAACCCTGGAAGTAATCACCTAACTAATTTCTCCTCCTCCTTACCCTGCCTGCTGCACAGTTGCAAATCGCATTTGCTTTTAAAGCCTGCAACCCTATCGCAATAGTCTTGTACTAGTTTCACCATCCTTGCAGAAGCTGTTGCCTTAGTGATCTCCTGAGGGCTCAGCCAATATTCCCACAGTGTTTACAAAGTTCCTGAAATCTTTAATCATTAGAAAAGGACAGGCTTTCACTTCATTTACCCTTTATTGCTCTCTCTGTAGAAAATGTATTATTTATGAACTGCCAACCTGCACCACATTCTTGCCCAGCTTCTGTCATGCAACCAGCCCAATGGAGTTGGGGTTCAATACTAACTCTGTCCATATATTGAATCACCAAAGGCCCATTGACTTGTAAAAGATTAATGACCTGATGAGAGAGAGCTGGGATCTATTAACTTCAATTGGCTATTCATTCTTCAAGAAATGCTGTTAGCGAAACCATTATTGGAATTATAAGTGACTTAGGTTAAATTAGCTTTTTAATTTTTGGTCTAATAATCTGCTTTGCCTGTGGTATTCTTATTTATGCTCTGAATTAGCCAAGAGCAGCCCATCTATTCTGCCCCTTAAATATAATTAATATCAGTAGGTTGCTGCAGGAATTTGGTTCATTGCGATGTTTTATGTTATTTTGTATTCAGACTTTTAAATAAGTGGAAAAGATATTATTATAATTAGGATTTTCCCAAATGCTTCAGTTCATTATGAAATCATAGTAGATAATAAATATGGCTTGATTTATATGATGAAACATCTACCATTTCTCGTAGCTCACTCTAAAATTATTGCAACTAAAATATTGTCATAGCTAAAGTTTAAATATTCAGAATGTAGTGATTTTGTTGTAAGCTGTAAGTACACATTTTGTTATTGGAAACAATTTGATCTGGACATTAAATAATAAGCGTATTCAAAGAAATAAATGATCATGAATATTTTTCCCATTTATTTGAAGGGATTGAACTTACTTCAATGTATTCCAATTCTTTTGATGATACATTACTGGTTTTGTTTGCTTGTGTGTTTTACAATACACCTGATTCATTCACTATGGTATAATATGGATGGATGGGTTAGTTTTGAATTACTTTTATGTTTATACAGCATTTTTTTTTAAAAAAATCATGGTTTAATTTGTGATATCAAAAAAACTAATTATACTTAATTCAGACAATTATCACTCAAGAAAATGTGTTTTACTGTAAGAATTGAGTCTTCAACACACTTAAGCAATAGAGTCAATTAAACTACTCTGTAAAAAAAGCATCAGGAAGAATATTGGCTCATGAAATAACAGGGTGAGGGACTTATTTATTTTATTTATTTATTTAGTCCAATACATAACACACATTGAAGAGAATAGATATGTAGTAATATAACTAAAGAAAAGAATAGAAGAAAAGATATAAAAGTATAGGTGAACAAATTTGAAAGGAAGAAAAGATAAATGAGATAAGGAGAGACAATTGGACAGGGGATGGAAGGTACACTGGTACACTTATGCACGCCCCTTACTGACCACTAAGGAACCTGGAGAGGTCAATTGTGGATAGTCTAAGGGGAAAATGTTGGGGGTTAGGGGTTGACACTACTGAGTCAGGTAATGAATTCCATGCTTTGACAACTCGGTTGCTGAAGTCATATTTTTTACAGTCAAGTTTGGAGCGGTTAATATTTAGTTTGAATCTGTTGCATGCTCTTGTGTTGTTGCGATTGAAGCTGAAGTAGTCTTTGACAGGTAGATATGCATATGCTCTTGTGTTGTTGCGATTGAAGCTGAAGTAGTCTTTGACAGGTAGATATGCATATGATCTTGTGGGCAATACTTAGATCGTGTTTTAGGCGTCGTAGTTCTAAGCTTTCAAAACCAAGGATTGATAGTCTACTTTCGTAGGGTATTCTGTTTCGAGTAGAGGAGTGAAGGGCTCTTCTGGTGAAGTATCTTTGGACATTTTCAAGGGTGTTGATGTCCGAGATGTGGTATGGGTTCCAGACAGATGAACTGTATTCAAGGATGGGTCTGGCAAAGGTTTTGTAGGCTCTGGTGAGTAGTGTGAGATTGCCAGAGCAGAAGCTACGTAGGATTAGATTAACAACTCTAGAAGCCTTTTTGGCGATATTGTTGCAGTGGGCTTTAGCATAAAATAAATTGTCTCATAATGTATATATTTCTCACCAGATTTAGATAGAGGGAGACCTTTATTTCATTCACACACACAGTTCTTTTGTTCTGGGAATGATTCAAAAAATACTACAATTCTTCCAGTGTACTGTATTTCGTTGTACATTGTCTCTTGCCCATGTACACCCCTCCCAGTATTTTCATCCCGTGATCCTCTAATTACTGTTGATCTCTGCAGTTATTTCATCATAGTCTGTCAAATTATTATATTAAAATTTGTCTGCAGTTCCCTGCAGTTCTTTTAGCTTCAGCTGAAGTGAAATTCTGTAAATGACAACATTTTGCCCTTGAATGGTTTCGTGATGAATACTGCTATCACATGCAGATACTCCCAATGTGAAAATTACATAGCTCAGATTAAACTCCATAGGGACACTGCAAAATATTACCTACTTTTGCCTAGAAAAAGATCAGAATCAACAAAATGTTTTGTGTTCATATGTCAATAATTTCAGAGTAAGACTTTACTCATAATATGGTTCTCATAGCATACAGTAGTTAGAAATTTATATTTAGCTTTGGGAGGGAGAAATCAAGATTTGAATTCCTTCTGATCTATGAAGCTCATTAGTTAGCTACTGAGAAGCTGGTCTCTCTTAAATTAATCTATTACACTAAGAATTAAACGCCATTCTAAGCATTCTGAAACCAAAAACATAGACATGTAACAAATAACTTTGGAATGAATGCAATTTTCCCTTCCACTAGGAAAAATATCTACTTTGAGAAGGACTGGTTCTGACTTCAAAGAAAGATTTAGCTACAGAAAATAATCTCAAAGTGTTCCTTTATTTTTTCAAAAACATTATTATGCAAAAAAGTTTCAGAAAGATAAACAGTAAAGAAGAAGATTATCCTTCTCTCGTGTCTACGAGTTTTGTTTCATCAGTACTGTCTGACATTGAAATCAGGACAAGAAAACGTCTGAACTTATCCATTTCAGCTTTTATTATAATAATAATAATAAATTAATAATAAATTTATTGTCATTGTCAAAGCAACTAATTGTCATTGGCAACGAAAATCATGTGAAAACCAGAGACCAGTCCCTCCATACATAAAATCAGAATACGTAAATTTAAGAATAAAATAAAAAATAGAATTTAAAAAAAAGAATAAAATGTCTCACCCACTACAAAATTCCCCACTCTGAACCACTCAACCATCTACATGACAAACCGAGTAATATTGTCCAACAGTTCACTGATGGTGACCCTTTAGTTCGTTGTTAAGTGCGAGTATAGCTCTGGGATAAAAACTATTCAGGAAACGTGTGGTCCGAGTTCTAGTTGTTCTGTATCGCCTGGCAGAAGGCAACAGTTCAAATAGATTGTAAGCAGCATGAGAAGAGTCTTTGAGAATGGTATGCACCTTCCTAGAACAGCGAGATGTGAAGATGTCATCCAGGGTGGGTAGCTGGAGCCCAATGATGTTCTGGGCAGTTTTAATAGTTCTCTGTAGAGCTTTTTTGTTCGCTACAGAGCTGCTCCCATACCAAGCTAGAATGCCGTATGTCAAGACACTCTCAATAGTGCTGCGATAGTAGGACAACAGCAGATGCTGAGATAAATTTATCTTCCCGAGCATTCTCAGGAAGTACAGCCTCTTTTGTGCCTTCTTCACAAGCATATTAACATTCATAGTCCATGAGAGGTCCTCTGAGATATGTGCCCAGAAATTTGAAACTACCAACCCTCTCCACCTCCTCGCCATTTATGTGCAATGGTGAATATACATCTTTCTTCCTCCTAAAGTCAATTATCAGTTCTTTAGTTTTTTTGGTGTTAAGTGTAAGATTGTTTTCTTTACACCATAATGTCAGCCCTTGTACTTCATTTCTGTAAGCAGACTCATTGTTCTTATTCATGAGCCCCACCACTGTCGTATCATCTGCAAATTTAATAATTGCATTGGTGTTATATAGTGGGGTGCAGTTATGTGTGTATACCTGCATTACTTAATAAAGGGTAGGATCAAGATACTTTTTAGAATGCCTTGGTAAGACCAGACTTGGAACATTGCTTCTAGTTTTCGTCACCATGATATAAAAAAAGATGTTGAGAGTCTAGAATGCAGAGAAAAGCAACAAAGATGATTAGGAGACTAGGAGCTGAAACAAATGAAGAACGGTTGCAGGAAATCTAATGAAAAGGATTGGGGGGATATAATAGTAGTGTTCCAATATCTAAGGAATGGCACAAAAAAGAGGGGTTTCCCCAAAGCACCTGAAGGCAGAACAAAAAGGAATGGCTGGAAATTAATCAAGGAGAAAACGAATCTAGAATTAAGGAAAAATTTCCTGATAGTTAGAACAATTAATCAGTGTAATGGCTTGCCTCCAAAGGTTGTGGGTGCTCCAACACTGAAGGTTTTTAAGAAGAAGTTGGATATTTATTTGAAATGGTATAGGGCAGTGATGGCGAATCTTTTCCCCCTCAGGTGCCGTAAGTATGTGTGCATGCACTATCACACACATGCAAGTGCCCACAACAATAATTTAATGTCTGGGGAGGGTGAAAACAGCCTCCACCACCACCACAGAGGCCCTCTGAAGTTTGGAAGGCTTCTCCTATTCCCCCACAGGCCCTCTGGAGGCCAAAAACGCTCACCCAGAGCCTCCGCATAAGCTGAAAATCAGCTGGCTGGCACGCACAGGTGCATTGGAGCTGAGCTAGGGCAATGGCTTGCATGCCGGCAGGTATGGCTCCGCATCCAATCTATGGCACACGTGCCATAGGTTCACCATCACTGGTATAGGGGACTGAATTAGAAAACGCCAGGGTCCCTTCCAACTCTTACTTTATTATGCAGAATTTACTGCATTTATGAAGATTATATCATGGTTAATATTATCTACTCTTTTTAATTGTTTTTCTGCTTTTAATAATGCTTTTATTTTTTATTATTAAATATTTTAAATAATAAAAAAATAAAGTGGTTCTTTCTATTATACTTTAAAGTGGAAAGGGTTTCTTTTTTAAAAGAAAAAATAGATCTTCATCATACGAAGTATAATTAGTAGCTGTTCAAAATGCATGATTGCCACATCTATTATTCTGTAGTTTTTCCTATCAGCTTCTCAGTTCAAAATCAAAGAATGCATACTGTACTTAGTAAATACTTTGACAGTGTTGAGGGAATTATTTGTTTAGCAGAGTGATGGTGTTCGGGAAAAACCTGTTCTTGTGTCTAGTTGTCTTGGTGTGCAGTGCTCTGTAGTGACGTTTGGAGGGCAGGAGTTGAAACAGTTTATGTCCAGTATATGCGAGAGGTAAGTAAATATTTTCCCCACCCTCTTTTTGACTCGTGCAGTATACAGGTCTGATTATCCTCTGAAATCTATGTCAGTCTTGTTGGGTTGCAGAACCCAACCAGACAGTTATAGAGGTGCAGATGACAGACTCAATGATTCCGCTGTAGACCTGTATCAGCAGTTCCTAGGGCAGTTTGAGCTTCCAGAGTTGGCACAGAAAGAACAATCTTTGTTGTGTTTTTTTAATGACGTTTTTTATGTTAGGTGACCATTTTAGGTCTTGAGTTATGATAGAACCTAGAAATTTGAAGGTCTCTACTGTTGATACTACATTGTCTAGTATTGTGAGAGGTGGAAGGATGGGAGGGTTTCTCCTAAAGTCTATCACCATTGCTATGGTTTTGAATGTGTTCAGTTCTAGATTGTTCCGGTCACACCACAAGGCTAGTTGTTCAACCTTCCATCTGTATGCAATTTCATCGTTGTCACAAATGAGACCAATCATTGTTGTATAGTCTGAAAACTTCAGTAGTTTAACTGATGAATTGTTTGAGATGCAATCTGTTAGTATGTCTCAGTGCAGCCTTGTGCGAGACCTTCGACATACACACAGCAGAGTTATTGCAGTAGTGTAGTTGTGTGGGCTAGCCAGTAAAAGACACATAGTATTTAACAAAGTATTATTTATGTATATACAGGTAGTCCCCAACTTACGATGGGGATCCATTCCCACGGCCCGTCGTAAGCCGAGTTTGGTGTAAGTCAGAATATTCCGATTTACATGAATATTCTGACTTACACAGCGGCGGCGGTGGTGGTGGCGGCTTCTTCCAGGAACCAACAGCCGGTCCTTCTCGGCATTGCATTGCTGCATCCTCCGAGGCTGCCACCGTCACTGCCGCCCCTGTTCGGGCAAGGGGATCTCCGTGGTGAGCAGCCTCGGAGGCTACAGCAATGCAGTGCCGAGAAGGATTAGCTGTTGGTCCCTTGAAGCCGGTCCTTCTTGGCACTGCATTGCTGTAGCCTCTGAGGCCACCCACCGCGGAGATCCCCTTGCACGAATGGAGGCAGCGGTGGCAGCCTCGGAGGCTGCAGCAACGCAGCACTGAGAAGGACCAGCTGCCTCCGTTCGGTCAAGGGGATCTCCGCAGGGTCTTTGAAGCTGCCGGCCACCATGGAGATTGCTTCGCCCGAACGGAGGCATTGGTGGCAGTGGTGGCTTCGAAGCTGTCCCCGGGTCATCGTAACGATGAAATGTCGTACGTCAGGGATGACGTAACCCGGGGACTACCTGTACAACACAAAGTAACAAAAGATAACAAACCGCACACAGCTGCACACAGCTAAGAATATCTCAAAGTAAACTCCCCACAGGGAACAGTGCTGGCACCCCTCTTATGGCCAAACCAGCCAAAGCTCTTAAAGACATATTACATCTTTACAGTCACAGACTACCATTGGTAATTTACTACATGACAACCCAAAAACAGGTGAGTACCATGTACCAACACAGTCTTTGGTGTATAGGGAGAAAAGAAGTGGTGAAAGTACACACCCTTGGCAACTAATTGTACAGGTATCTGATGTGATTTTGCGTAGCTTCACCTGTTGCTTCCTGTCTGTTAGGAAGCTTGTGATCATATTTATGGTATTTTTGAAGTCTATTTTAATAACAATACAACTTCAACACCCCAAACCTACAGAGAGAGAGAGACTCATGAAGGTCATAATGGTCCATTGCTTTAAAGAAAGTTAGTATCCTAAGCTATAGGATTGGTTCATTTTTTTCTACTCTTAGAATAAGGAAATATAGCAAAGGAACATATTTTTCTTGTGGACAATCCCCTGATTTTGGAGCTCTTCAGCAATATTGAGACAGGTAGAACAGTGCATGTACTGTAGTAAACATTGGATCCAAAGACTTTCTGCTTATCTCCATTATGAGAAGGACTTTTAGCCATCTCTTTAAAATGTATGGGGCGAAAACAATTCTTCCAATATCTTAGGTGTGTATTGGTGGTGATTTAGATTTCTCAATGTTTCAACTTCATCTAGAACATTATATGCAATTCTGGTGACCGCACCTCCAAAGAGTTGTAGTAGAGCTTGAGAAGATTTAGCATATGCAATTAAAATGATCCAAGGCTGGAGCAGCTTTTTCACGAACTAAAGATTGCTCATCTTTGGTCGAAAAGTAGGGAAAAAGAGCTTTTTAGTATGGAAAGAAAAAAAGAGAGGGGGGACATGATTGAGGTGTCCATGCATAGAGTACATAAAACGGATAAGGAAGTTATTTTGCCCTTTCCAAAATACTAGAACCAGAGATGACCTTATAAAACTGAATAAACAAAAGCAAAATTAAATTAAAAAACTAGAAACTATTATTTTCACAACACGTAATTAATCTTTGAAAGTTGGTACCATGAGATATGATGATATCAGCTTAATTGGCTTAAAAAAACTACTGGGGCAATTCTGGTTCTAGGGATCAATGCTGCTCATCTTGATAGGAATGTCTTTGAATTATATATACTGTATATTATATTATATTAATTATATTTGCAATAACACTTAGACTTATGGTATATTCCACTCCATAGTGTTTACAGCCCTTTCTAAGTGGTTTACAGAATCACCATATTGCCTCCAACATTTTACCAACTTCAGAATGATGGAAGCTTTGGCATGAAGAGAGTTAGGCTAAAATGTTGTGTTCTATCCATTAAACTACCTTGGCTCATTATGTGTGTGTGTGTGTGTTAATTATATGATGTTTTATATTATATCATTTTTCATCATATTTCATTACATTGCACTACTTTATTATTATATTGTCATTAAGTTATGTTACATTATATCAGTACATTACAACACTATAACAGACAAGACAGACAAAACCAGATCAGACCAGACCTTACTATACTATACATTATATTGCATCATTATTGCAAAAGAGAAACTTTTCTAATGATAAACAATTGGGAATATACACTAGTGACAAACTGATAGTATGTATCCATGCAAGAAGGAATGGCCCCTTTAAATACTACATATCACACAGAAAAGCTAATTTTGATAGTAAAAATATGATTTCTAGAAAAAAGAGTTATAAGACCATAAAAGAATAGCAGCATTTCAATGTTCAAAATAAAGTACAAAAAATTAAGTTGGCATTTGGGAAAACAAATACAAGGGAAAATAAGATTTTTTGCAATGTTTTCATTCATGTTCCATTAGTAGTTGGGTTTTCCCCCTTCACTTTGTGTTTTGTATCTTTAACTTTCTTTTTTTTAAAAAATCTGCTAAAAGCTTAAATTTTTAAAATAGTTTAAAAAAAAAAATCTCAACCAATGCTTCTATAGTTTTACCGTTAAGCTTTCCTTACACATTTATCTTTATACATTATTTGGATGGAGGCAGTTTAAAAATACAAATACTTATTTATTTAAATAATTACTGAACACCACTGAGGTCTTTGTAAATTCTTGCCTTTTTTTCTCCTAAATGTTCCATTTATTCTAACACATGCTGCGGTTCCATAATTTACCAGTCCTACCAGATTCATCTACCAGCTTTCAGTTCCATAGGCAGGCAAAATATTCTATCATTCGAGCATGTTCATTTTAGCATATACTTTCCTCCAATGATCCACTTGCAGCATTCGTATATATTAAACATTGTTCCTAATCAAATATTACAATTCTCCTTCCAGCATTATTTCACTTGAAATAAGTGATCCCAGATCATTTTATTACTTTTTTTCATTGGCTTCATCTTCCCAGAGCCTCTTCATATAATTCTCTTACCCACTTAAAAAACAAGGATTTATTTCTATCAATACCACTCTTTCTTAGCTTTTTAACTAATTCTTGATCCACTCAACAACCTGTTTTGCATATTTTTCTCCTATGCACACATTTCTGTCATTTCTTTGATAAACATTATTTTATTATATGCATTCTTCCAATCCAAGGGGGTTCACTTCATTTCACAGCGCATTCTTTTTCAATTTTTCTGTTCCTGTTACTATATACTGTCTAACACTTTCTAACACATTTCTTTTCAGTGTTTCACATACCTCCAACTTCCTCTTTTCTTCCCATCCATTTTTCATCCATTCTGTTGAGACATTAATCTTTCAGATTGAACTCCTACTTTGCTTTTCTGAAGTCCTATTATTTCCCATTTGTTTTCAGTCCATCTTTTTCTTCCAAGATCCATTCTTGACATCATTGAAAGAACAATCTATCTCACATTCTGAATCTATCATTACCCTTATATCTTTCACTAATTCTCTCAAACTTGCCCCATCTTGTATATTTATTAATATTTCTTTCCTTTGTACTGAACTGGGTATATCTAGCAGTCTTTCTGAGAGACCATTAAATGTGGGGCACCTCAACAGAGGGAGAAGTGTAATTGGAGCTCACACTAGCCTCAAGCTAGGCAAGATTTGTTGCAATTCAATTTTCCCTTTCTTGAATCCGGCACTGAATTGTTCTACCACAACTTGTCCCATGGTGAGTTGGCCAGGGCTAGTTGTTCTGGGGCATGTTGGCTGGAGGGAGTCAACTAGGGCAAGTCAAACATGATGAGTTGCCCTAGATCAAGGGTGTCAAACTCAATTTCATCAGGGTTGTGTTTGACCTCAGAGAGCCGGTGTGTGTGTGTGTGTGTGTATGTGGCCAGGGGTAGACATGGTCATAGTGGAGATGGCTGGGATGGGTGTGACCCTGGTAGGCATTTGTCACAGGCTCAATGTGCACTTTTTCCTTTCCCTTCTTTCCTTCTACAGTTCTTTACTATAATCATCTTCCTATCTATTCTACCAGGTAGTACTGGCAAACATTTATTACTTATTCTTCACACTCCACTAAAATTTTTATTTCTAAATATATACCCCATTGTTTAATAGTAAGTTGCTTTTCCAGGTAGAAAAGCTATCTATACTGTTGTGTCCAGAGGACAGTTAGGCATTGTACCCGCCCCTTATTCCTTGGGCGGGAAAATACTATAAGGTGATTGGTTGGCAGCCCGGCATATATATAGCTGCTGGGCAAGGCCATGTTGTCCTTTGTCTTATTCCTGTAACCGTTATTCTCGTAATAAAAGAGCAGTTGTTTACCACACGAGTGGAGTCCTTCATCCAGCAAGGACCTAACATATACTATTGTATTTTTATTATCCAACAATAATAAAAATACAATAAAATAAATAACATGATAATACAAGATCTAACAGCAGAGGCAAATTTCCAGGAGAGTAAGTAGAAATGGGTGTCAGTTATATATTGTAGATTAAATGAACCTACAGTATGTAAAATCTGCCATTAAACTTTAGTATTAACATAGGATGCTGTTTGTTTTCTACCCACATCAGGCATTTACTTGAGGCTACATAATTATAATCAAATCCAGTTTGCCTGCAGCACTGTGCCAGCCAAAAATGGGCCAGGCAGGGCCTCTGCACAGTCCATTTTTGGCTGGTTAAGTCTTGCTGGAGGCCAGGGAGACCAAAAACAGGGCCTGCACACCTTCCTGTGGTCCATTTTAGCTGGCAGAGAAACCACAGGCCTGTCCTTTGATATTTCCAGGCTGACCCCCATGGGCCAGATTTAAGCACACACGGGATCCAGCCCATGAACCTTGAGTTTGACACCCCTGTCATGGACCATCTGTAGGTTTTTCTTCAATAAAATGTTCTCATGAGCCTGTTTCACTAATCCTTGCTAAATTAGACCTGTTTTCAAGAACAATCGTTTGGCAGGACCCAGGGGAAGAGCCTTCTCTGTAGCAGCCCCGACCCTCTGGAACCAACTCCCCCCGGATATCAGGGTTGCCCCCACCCTCCTTGCCTTATGTAAGCTCCTTAAAACCCACCTCTGTCGTCAGGCGTGGGGGAATTGAGATATTCCCTTCCCCCTGGGTTAATAAAATTTATGCATGGTATGTCTGTTTGTATGATTGGTCTCTTAAATTGGGGTTTTTTAAATTACTTTTTATATTAGATTTGTTATATTTGTCTTTTTTACTGCTGTTAGCTGCCCCAAGTCTGCGGAGAGGGGTGGCATACAAATCTAATAAATGAATGAATGAATGAATGAATGAATGAATGAATAAATATCTCCTTCACCTGTGTGAGAATACACACATGTACAACAACACACCAGTTTCAAGTATGAATAGAGATCTTCTTAAAGTATCTGTTACGTAAAGAATACTTTTTTAAATATGATACTCTAGTTTAATATGATGCTCCATTCTAATTCATTCTTGGGTTTCCAGCCCAGGGAAAATACGAAATCAGGTGCATAGTTGCATGCAAATAGTAACTAATCTTTTTCTGAATACTTTGGCCAATATGCAATGTAAATTGCAATCATACTAATTGTAGAGATAGCATCACCAGTGTAAGCATCACCAGTAAAAATGACCAAAACAAGGCAATTTTAAATATTTTCAACATAAAAAGTGAAGAAAAGAAGTCCTGCAGCCACAACAGCAAAAATTAACAGGATACAGTGAAAAGATGGAACTCTTTTATTGGCTTATTCATTTCTAATATATTATTAGAATATATCATCAGCAAGGATGCAATTTTAGCCAAGAGAATGTCCAAACTATTTGGTCAAACTAAAGTATGAGCGCAGAACCATTATTCTGTGGAGAGACAAAGGACACTAAGCATATTTAGCTTTTAGAATAAAAGATTAAAGAAGATGATAGTGTCATTTAAATCTCTGAAGGATTGCTACAAAGATCACTGCAGAATATGTCATATTTTTGGAGTATAAGATGCACCTTTCCCCCCTTCAAATAACGTGAAAACCTAGGTGCATCTTATACACCAAATGTAGCCATGCCCAGCCTCTGAAACAGAGCTTTGTAAGGCTGAAAAGCAGCCTCTCAAATGGAGCTTTGCAAGGCTAATATACCAGGCTGTTTGCTTAGGTAAAAACAAAACCTAAGGTGCGTCTTATATTCTGTGCATCTTATAGTGAGAAAAATACGGTAGATCAAACACAATGGGTTTAAGTTTCAGGAAGACCATTTGGAGGAAAGATGGCAACCAGGAGCATTTTAATACTCGGACCATCAATATAAGCAGGTGGTAGAGTCCTTTTTACTGGAAAAATGGCCGGAGGAATCTGAAGAGGACTTCTCCACTAGGGTGGTCTAAACTTCTGTTTGCAATGCTATTTTATTTTGGCATTTCAACAGATGGACATATTTGCAGGGATTAGAAACATAGAAACATAGAAACATAGAAGACTGACGGCAGAAAAAGACCCCATGGTCCATCTAGTCTGCCCTTTTACTATTTCCTGTATTTTATCTTACAATGGATATATGTTTATCCCAGGCATGTTTAAATTCGGTTACTGTGGATTTACCAACCACGTCTGCTGGAAGTTTGTTCCAAGGATCTACTACTCTTTCAGTAAAATAATACTTTCTCATGTTGCCTTTGATCTTTCCCCCAACTAACTTCAGATTGTGTCCCCTTGTTCTTGTGTTCACTTTCCTGTTAAAAACACTTCCCTCCTGAACCCTATTTAACCCTTTAACATATTTAAATGTTTCCATCATGTCCCCCCTTTTCCTTCTGTCCTCCAGACTATACAGATTGAGTTCATTAAGTCTTTCCTGATACGTTTTATACTTCAGACCTTCCACCATTCTTGTAGCCCGTCTTTGGACCCGTTCAATTTTGTCAATATCTTTTTGTAGGTGAGGTCTCCAGAACTGAACACAGTACTCCAAATGTGGTCTCACTAGCGCTCTATATAAGGGGATCACAATCTCCCTCTTCCTGCTTGTTATACCTCTAGCTATGCAGCCAAGCATCCTACTTGCCTTTCCTACTGCCCGACCACACTGCTCACCCATTTTGAGACTGTCAGAAATCACTACCCCTAAATCCTTCTCTTCTGAAGTTTTTGCTAACACAGAACTGCCAATGCAATACTCAGATTTAGGATTCCTTTTCCCCAAGTGCATTATTTTACATTTGGAAACATTAAACTGCAGTTTCCATTGCTTTGACCATTTATCTAGTAACGCTAAATCATTTACCATATTACAGACCCCTCCAGGAATATCAACCCTATTGCACACTTTAGAGTCATCGGCAAATAGGCAAACCTTCCCTACCAAACCTTCCCCTATGTCACTCACAAACATATTAAAAAGAATAGGACCCAGAACAGACCCTTGTGGCACACCGCTTGTAACCTGTCTCTGCTCAGAATACTCGCCATTAACAATAACTCTCTGATGTCTATGCTTCAGCCAGCTTGAAATCCACTGAACTATCCAGGGATTACTGTACATAATGTTCCTGCTGGAGTTTTTTCAAAGCCCAGCTGCACTAGAAGTGTTGGCTAAGCTTAGGGTGGAAATCTGAAGCATCTGAATCACAGGAACAATAGGAAGCATATTATTTTTCCTCCAGTCCCCATAGCTGATCCTGTGAAAGGAGACAAACAGAGAGTGTGTCTCTGTCTGCATGAAGGAGAACAATTCTTAAGCCATGGGATTGGTATCAGAAGATCTCTGTGTAGAACACTGAAGGCACTGAATGTACCTTGTGAGGTTTTAATTCCAAACTATTGCTGTGCCTTTGTTATTTTTCCTGCCAGTGCTATTAGCTAGTATAGATTAAAAGTCTGAGCTGTGAATGGAAGAAAAATGGCAGGTTTTGGCACATGATGTTTAGTAAATTATATCTGACACAAAGCAAGGAGGGCTCCAAAGAATCTGCAGATTATGCCTTCAGAAGAGCAGTAACCTTTTCATGGGGCACAGTATGTTTTTCATGGGTCTTCTTCAAGTATTAAGGGGAGCAAGAAGAAAAGGAACACACAGAATCCATTGATCAACAAATGTCGTATTCGGTATTCAACTCAGAAGCAGACATGATCTAGCCAACACTTTAAAAGAGGGATTTTAACAGCAGGATTTATAGGTGTGCAGAGTATCATAAGGAGAAAATACAACTTTAAAAGTGTTTCGGGTAGAAAAAGAACAATATCTCCAAATGTACAGCGATGCTGCCATCTAGTGGATAAAAAGGTTTACAGATAATTCTGTATTAAAGTTTAATTTATATAAATGTCAGTCCATAAATCTCATTGGGTAAGTCAAGGATGAGTGGCTCCTTCTAAACTGGATATAGATTTTTTTTTTTACATGTTATCTGATTCCAACCATATGTATTTCATTTTAAAATGCTGGACACTACATTCTTTGCTCTCATGTTTCCCTAATATATGAATTTCTGTATATGGCTTTCCTTAAGAATAGTATTCATAAAAAGTTTCTCCAACACCCATTATTTTAATATAGGCACTGAAGCATTTTTTTTTCATTTAGTATGCATCATCCCTGACATGTCTTTTATTCATCTTTCTCTAATATGTGTTTCCTCAAAGTGGAATGCTACCAGAAGCGATTCTGCTGTTTTCTGTTTTTAGAGGACAATCAGAACTGCAGAAAAAACAATTGCTGCCAACCTGCCTTCCATTGAGGACCTGTATACTGCACGAGTCAAAAAGAGGGCAGTGAAAATATTTACTGACCCCTCACATCCTGGACACGAATTGTTTCAACTCCTACCCTCAAAACATCACTACAGAGCACTGCACACCAAGACAACTAAACACAAGAACAGTTTTTTCCCAAACACCATCACTCAACTAAACAAATAATTCCCTCAACACTGTCAAACCTTTTACTAAATCTGCACTTCTGTTTCTACTAGTTTCTTCTCATCATTCCTATCATCCTTTTCCTCCCACTTAGGACTGTATGACTGTAACTTGTTGCTTGTATCCTAATATTTTTTTATTAATATTGATTGTTTCTTCATTGCTTATTTGACCCCATAACAATCATTAAGTGTTGTATCACATGATTCTTGACAAATTTATCTTTTTCTTTTATGTACACTGAGAGCATATGCACCAAGACAAATTCCTTGTGTGTCCAATCACACTTGGCCAATAAAGAATTCTATTCTATTCTAATTCTTCTACGGTAGTGATAGCTTGATTTCATTTTGGCACACTATCCCATTTTATGTGGAGAAATATTTAAGGAAATAATGGTTGATTATTATTCATACATTCACTAGGTTCAAAGTATACCTAGTGAAGAGGGGGAAAGGGGGGAGAGAGGTGGGAGGGGATGGAGGGGGAGAGAGAGATTCTCCATGGCTCAGAATCTGGATTCCTATAGGACTTTTTTGTCTTCTACCATTCAATCATTTCCAATTTTCAGAAACTGGCTGGACAAATCCTTCCAGGGGTTTTTGGCAAGCTTTTTCAGAAGTAGTTTACTATTGCCTCCTTCTTGGGACTAAGAAAAAGTGACTGGCTCAAGATAATCAGCTGGCTTTATGGCCAGATGGGACTAAAACTCACAGTCTCCCAATTACTAGTCAGATGCCTTAACTCTTATACCAACCTGGATCTGATGGCAGCATAGATGCATATATCAAACACAAAATTTGTAAACCATGAGCAATATTGCAATGCTTAAAATATACCAGCATTTGATAAAATCTATCCAACAATAGATAAGAAGATAAGTTACAACTTTACAAGACAATCATTGTACCAATAGTAATCTACGCCAGTAAAACATGGGCATTAACAGCATGGACAGCACAAATATTCCAAACATTCTACAGGAAGTCCTAGTGTACCCTATCAAAAGTCTTCTTGAAATCTTTAAAATTTATAGCAAGTGGTCGCTGGAAATTGATACACTGCTGGATAAAGTTGCTTAGCATGAGAATTGGATATGAGTGGCCATGATGAAATCTAGACTGTTCTTTTATCAAATGCTCTTAAGGAGAATGATCAAGAATACTTGATCATTCAGAAGAGTGATGCCTCACTAGTTATTACAATTATTGAGATTCCCTTTATTGGAAAGTTTAACAATATCTCCCTTTTGCCAAGCATCAGGAACACATTATGTGTGCCAACAAGTGCTTATAACCTGATAAGCTGCATTTATCAGATCATCTCTACTAGCTTTCAAAAATTGTACTAGGATCTGGTCTATGCCAACAGTTTTATTATTCTTCAATGCACTAACTGCACGTTGAACTTCATAGGTTGCAGACAAGTCCAGCTCAATGTCGAGTAGTGAAATGAAATTGGAATTACTAAAAATATAGGTCATACTGGGAGTTGGTTAATGTAAGGTTTCTTTGAAGTCCCAAAGGTGATTTTTCAGGAGGCAATTGAACTTTCTTGTTTTTTCTTTTGAATATATTTTGCTTCTCATCCAAGAAGCTTCTTCAGCTCTGACAGGATAGTGAGGAAAATGTCTTCAAACAAAAAACAAAAAAGTCCAGTTGCCTCCTGAAAAAGAACCTTTGGGAGAACCATGACCTGGATAACTGAGAATGTCTATAGAGTGTTCTCTAGCTGCTATAAAAGCAGCAAGTAGAAACTAAAAATTACAACCAAAACTGGCATATCGGTATTGACCTATTCTTTATGATGGTGCTGGAGCACCTGTTGCAGGGCTTGATGTTGAGCACAAGAACCACCGCAAGACTAGGAACATGGAATGCACATACCCTGGCTCAAGCTGAGAAGTTGAAGAACATCATTCAGTCAAACATTGACTGAAAGAATAGCAGCAGAGGACAACTACAGAGATCTGGACAATCAGGTTAAGCAAAAAAGTCCATGTCACTGGAAAGCAAGGGCGCCAAGGGACAAGATGCCTTCTTGTATTCTGAATATAAACTGATGGTGTTTTGGCTCCCAACACACCAGGTTTATGTTGTGTTTGAAAAGAAGAAAGTATAGATAATTGATCTGGCAGTACAAGAGGATAATAGAATAGGAGATAAAGAATTAGAGATTAAGAAATGTCAAGATCAAAGTTGAAAGATTATGATGCAATAGTGCCACTGATTATCAGATTGCTAGGTCCAATATCAAAAAATATTGGACAGCATTACAAAATTTCCATCTGTTAATTACTGTTCTGGTATAAGATCAACTTTTCCCAGTCAGATAACTCAGCACAATAAGGTATCACAGATCATTTTATTAAAGGCATTCTCACAATAACTCACAGTTATGATGCAATTCTTCTGCAGTATAATCTTTCCCATTGTGCAGGTAAAAAGAGTTTGAATTGACCCAGGCTCTAGGTGTAGCATCTACATGCTGGCTGGCTTAGTGAGTGAAGACAAAGACCCTCTGGAATGTTCTCTGCAATTATCCCTCATCCTGAATCAGAGCCAATAGGAATACACAAATGTGGTCACATGTAAAACTACATTACCCAGAGTGCAATTTCACTACATTTCCCCTAATGCAATATCTTAAAGAAACATGCCTAAATACAGTCCAATTATCTCTGTCTCTGGGGACAGCACAATTACAAAAGGCCATACTGCTTGAATCCATGCATACCATATTTTTCAGAATATACGATGCACTTTTTTCCTCCCTAAAAGATGCTGACAATTTGGGAGCATCTTATACTTTGAATGCAGCTTTTTCAAAGCTTTTTTTCCCCCAGCCTTAACTAGGTGCTGACTATCTTCATGACTTCCTATTCCCTCCGAAGAAGGTTTTCTCCAGCCCTAAGTCTTTGCAGGCTTTTTTTCATTCCTACTCCCTCTGAAAAAACCGTGTTTTTCAGCCCTAACATGGTGCTAACGATCTTCCTGGCTTGCAGCGTTTATTTTTATTCCTACCCCCTTTATTCCTACTTTCCTGCCCTAAGTCCTTGTAGGCTCATTCCTACTCCCTCTAAAAAGACTTTTTCAACCCTAAGCAGGGGAGAAAATAATGTGCTGAAGCTGAAAAGACTAAGGATTCTAGCCGGATGAATACCTGGTAGGTAGATTTCTTTTCCCTATTTTCCTCCGCACAAACTAAGGTGCATCTTATAATCTGGTGCATCTTATACTCCAAAAATATGGTATAGAATATTAATACATTATGACATCTTAAATTCTTGAAAAGAGATTGATGTGTATGAAGGTCAACAAAAGTTAAAGAACAGGACTTCACATTGTTATGATCAATTAATAATAAT
Organism: Erythrolamprus reginae; assembly: GCF_031021105.1. Classification (NCBI taxonomy): domain Eukaryota; kingdom Metazoa; phylum Chordata; class Lepidosauria; order Squamata; family Dipsadidae; genus Erythrolamprus; species Erythrolamprus reginae. The sequence goes on along the minus strand of NC_091956.1, from coordinate 56,536,577 downwards.
AATAATAAAAGACATTAAACCTTAATAGTCATCAATCTGAGGCTGTAGTATTCAAATGTTTACCTGAGAATATGGCTTTATTAGGAATTTTTCTCCTCTAAGTATAAATATCAGAGAATATTACTTTAAAGCAATAGATGTTTGATAATTATCCATACCACATTAAGTAGCAATACTTTAAATTAATTAAACTTTCTAATTAGAATTCATTACAAATTTTAAATGCTTGGAAAAAATGTCTATATGACATTCAGTAAGATAAAAATATTAATGAAAAGAACATTGAATTGTACTAAATGTTTGAACTAATCTCACAAAACTAATCCAATAGTTAAACTAATCCAATAATTATGGAATAACATGACATGGCCATCAACAAATCTGCTTGCCTACGTAATTAAAATCTTACTGTCTGCAGCAAATCAAAGCCAAGACAGGAGGCAGGCTAAGATTGATGCATAAATTTCAATCCAGGGGTAAAGCATTATATAAATCCAGACTCCAAGGATGGATTTCCAAAGTCAAAGAATCCAAAGGACAGAGCTTCTAAGAAGATAAAACAAAAATCCTAATCAATCAATACAAATTTTTCAGAATTCCTGTTAGGAATTGTGGATCTAAAACTGGAAACCCAGCCACCAATTATCAGGTCCTAGAACAGTGATGGTGAACCTTTTTCCCCTCGGGTGCCAAAAGTGTGTGTGTATGTCCCCACGCCCATAATTTAGTGCCTAGGGATGGCCAAAATGGCCTCCCCTGCCCCCCTTCCGGAGGCCCTCTGGAGGCCTAGAACAGCTCATTTCCCAACTTCTGGTGTTTGTTTATGTTGTTTATGTTTATTTATATTTGTATGCCGCCCCTCTCCGCAGACTGGTGGGTCTGGTAGGCCCATTTTTCACCCTCCCCAGTCTCCAGAGGCAAAAATGCTTTCCCCCATCCACTCCCCTGAGACTCTGTGGAAACCGAAAATGCCCTCCCAAAGCCTCCGGGCGAGCCAAAAATGAGCTGGCCGACACACAGATGCATATTGGAGCTGAGCTAGGGCAATGGCTCGTGTGTCAGCAGATATAGCTCCGCGTGCCACCTGAGGAATTCTTGTTCCTAGAACAAGAATTTATTTTTGCAAGTCTAATTTTATATCTTCATTCCAATGGCTTGATTCTCAAATGGGCACTCTGCCTTTGGTTTTTAATCTTCTAAGAACTGTATTTCCAGGAGCTTAGTTACATAACTCTGTCCTTTTCTTTTGATTCACACAAATGGTCATTAACTGTTGCGATAATCTGAACCTGGAATCATGCTTGTACAGATAAAAACTAGAGTAACATACTGGACAATCCATTGCATATATGATGATAATGGACCATTATCAACTCCTAGCGGCCACACATATACATTTTCTCTAGCAGTATCTCTTTCCAGCCTAGACTGTCAATTCTTGCAGTAGTGCTCTCATCAATGTTTCAGCTAAATCCATCCACTTTTCTGCTAGTCATTCTACTCTTGTTTTAATGTTTCTCAACAATATAGACTTCTTCCAAGGAACTAGATCTTCACATGTATCCAAAGTATGAGCATTTGAACCTATGTCAAATTTGAAAAGGACTACAGTGCTACCTCGGTTAATGACCACAATCCATTCCAGAAGGTTGGTTGTTAATCGAAATGGTCGTTATCCGAAACAATTTTTCCCATAGGAAATAATGGAAATGGGTTTAATTAGTTCCCAGGCTTTATTTCTTATGGGGAAAATTGATCCCTCCTTTATCGCGAGTTTTCCACTCCAGGACCACTTGGATTTTTTTCTCTCCCCCCATATACCCATTGTCCCTCACTCCCACCCCCTCTTCTTATCTCTTTACCACTTATGCTCCATTGTCCCTCACTCCCCACCTCTCCTTACCTCATTACCTCTTGCCTCTCTGCCTTCATCTCTTTGCCAGGGGAGAAGCAGCAAAGCGTCACTTTGGCTATGTGGTTGCCGCCACCACCACCAGATGGTCCCAGTGGCGCTGGCAGCAACAACTGCTGAGGTGGCTCCGGCAGCTTCCTTTTGAGGAACACCATCTCCAGGAACATCACATAGACGTCCAGGCTCCCTCTCCCCCCCCCCACCTCCACCACTGTCCTCAAAAAGAAGCCACCGCCGCAGCCACCTTTGTCATCAAAGAGAAGCCACCGCTGGGACCAGCAAACTCAGTGCCGGCCTTGTCATAGCCAAAGCAACACTTTGCTACTCCCCTGACGAAGAGATGAAGGCAGAGAGGCAAGAGGTAAAGAGGTAAGGAGGGGGGGAGTGAGGGACAATGGGGGTAAGGGGTAAAGAGGTAAGGAGAGGGGGCGGGAGAGAGGGACAATGGGTGTAACACTTCGAATAATAACCAAAAATTATGTTCAGTATCCGAATTTTTGTTCGGTATCTGTTCTGTCTGGGTGCCCCCAGACTTCAACACCAACTGGAAAAAACAGCCAGACACGCTGGTACAAACAAAGGCACTTTATAGTTTGAAAAATAAACACAGAGAAAAACCTGTTCTTCCCAACAGGCAGGCTATGAGCAGTGTTCCCTCTAATTTTTTTTTTGGGGGGGGGGGGGCGGAAAAGTATAGTGTCTGAGCGGCACTCCCTTCGGGACTGGGTGGCACAGAAATATTAAATAAATAAACAAACAAACAAACAAAAAACCCACCCTGTTTTGCCTCAGAGAATTTCAAAATAAAATACTGTACTGTGTGTCTATAACAGTGAGCTCATAATAGGGCAACTCTATCAATATCAAAATGCCACTTAAATAGTTGAGCTAGTTTCAAACTAGATTTTGATTTTCTTTCTCTCTTCCTTACTTCCATTCTTTTTCTTTCTCTTTTCCTTCCTCTCTTTTTTCTATCTGTTTCTCTCTCTTCCTCTCTTCTTCTCTCTCTCCTTCCCTCTCACTCTTTCCCTCTCGACTTCTGGGCAGGTTTGGAAAACTCTGAGTTGATTATGATTTTTAAGTGAGCGATTGCTCACTGCTCAGCTTAGAGGGAACTATGGCTATGAGACTTCACAGCAGAATCCTGACGGCCAGACAATACAGCAGACTTCTTGCTGGCACACCCACCACTGTAGAGAATAAGACCCACACCTTTTTCCCCCAAGGTTTCAGTATTCAAAGTCACAAACCAGAATTCCAAGACGCCAAAGATCACAGCCAGGTCCCAGGACTCCCAAAGATAATACTCCACAAGCCAGGAAGGGTGGGTCTGCCTTTTCAGCCTTTCCAGAGAGCACCACACCCAAACCCAGCTGTTGCCTCTTTAGTGCTGAAAGTACCTGGCTAATTGTCCCCTTCGTTGTGTTGCTCTTCTCTGCCGGAGATCGATGATTGCTTGTGCATTTTCATCTAAGGAATCCAGGCTGCTTGCTAAGGAGAGCTCCCCCTCGGGGGACTCTGGCTGTCCTCCCTCTCCCTCAGCCTGAGATTCCTCCTCCCCGTCTGCCTGAACCTCCTGTTCCTCATCCTCCCCCTCTGATCAGGAAGCCGGCAGAGGATCAGCCGTTCCCTGAGGGGCCTCAGACGGAATCACAACAGTATCCAGAGCAAATTGTTGCCAAAATACTTGGTTGTTATCCAAAATATACGCTAACCAAGGCATTCGTTAACTGAGGTTCCACTATAATGTATTTCCATGTTCCTTAATAAACATTAAAAATGTAGATATTAGAAGAGAGTTAGACCTTACATCTCTTATTAAGAAGGGCCACATGAGTACATATACCGTGTTTCCCTGATAGTAAGACCCCCCCGATTGTAAGACATATGGGGGGTTTCAGGGGGGTCGGCTAATTTAAGCCATACCCCGAAAGTAAGACATATGTCTTACTTTCGGGGAAACACGGTAGCTTGTTAAGGTTAGCATTCCTGTTACCTTGCTGATGTACTTCTAGCGCTCGCGTTGCAGCCAGCTTACTCCTGCACGCGTTCGCCATGATATGCCGTTGTTCTCTAAAAGACTACATTTCCCAGCACTCTCCGCGCGGCCCGCCTCCGTTTCCGTTGTCGAAAGAAGGGAGATCCGAAGAAGCGAAGCGGCCGGAGAGGTGATTGCGCTCGAGGTCGTACGCTGCTCTCCGTGGCGGGGTGGTCGATGCCGGTGGCGGCCGCGGCGCTAGTCTTGGGGAGCGATGCTGCCGAGGCGCAGCTCGCTGACGGGGCTGGCAGTGGGGCTCTTTGCCGTCTACGTGGCACACCCGGCCCTTCTGTACTTCTCCCCGCCGGGCAAGAGGCAAAGGCGGCGGCGGGAGTAGCGGAGGCGAGGCGGAGAAGAAAGAAGCGGCGGGGTCCAGCAACCCCGCCGCTTCTTTCTTCTCCGCCTCGCCTCCGCTACTCCCACCGCCGCCTTTGCCTCTTGCCCGGCGGGGAGAAGTACAGAAGGGCCGGGTGTGCCACGTAGACGGCAAAGAGCCCCACTGCTAGCCCCGTCAGCGAGCTGCGCCTCGGCAGCATCGCTCCCCAAGACTAGCGCCGCGGCCGCCACCGGCATCGACCACCCCGCCACGGAGAGCAGAGAAGGTGAGGCGGAGGCGAGGCGGAGAAGAAAGAAGCGGTGGATAGCTGGCGAGGCGCCGGCTAGAGGGCTGGACCCCGCCGCTTCTTTCTTCTCCGCCTCGCCTCCGCTACTCCCGCCGCCGCCTTTGCTCTCCCCGCTGGGCGAGCAGGCCGAGGCGCTGGAACTGGGGCTGCCTGTCCTTGGCGTGAACGGCGGGCAGGTGGCGCTCGGCACCCAGAATCCCGTCTTCTCGCCACCACCCAAGCTCCCTCCGGAGCCTGCCGCCGCCGCCGCAGAAAGAGAAAGCTGGCACCAGGCTGCCCGAAGATGAGCCGACCCCGGTGCCCGGGACAATATAAGACATACCCCCAAAGTAAGACACAGTGGGGTTTTGGGGGGTAAAAAGAAAGTAAGACACTGCCTTACTATCGGGGAAACACGGTACTTTCCATGAGAACCAAACTTTCAGCGGATAAGGGTGTCAAACTTGCGGTGTCATGGCAGTGTCACGTGACATATTAAGATTTTTTTGCCCTTTTGCTAAACCAGGCAGGGCGGAGCCAGCATGTGATGCATCCAGCCCATGAGCCTTGAGTTTAACAGCCCTTTTCTAGGATATGAAGAACTATCTTATTATGTACCATACTGAAACTTGATCATTGTGCCTCAGATGAAAATTCTGGGTTAATTGGTTTGTTTTTGTGGCTAATGTACGTTGTTAGACTTCCTTTAATACAAAATCAAATCACTCTCGTTGGTTCCAACCAGTTTTGTTACCAGAATGAATATTTAAAACCTCACAGGATCCTTAATTGTATAGCCAGAGAAAAAAAAATTCAGAAGCTTTTACTATGCAGTGAGTTCACCCAAGCAGAAGCAGCTGATTACATTCCAATTTCCAGTTTAACACCAGCCTGACTAATCAAAGGCTGATATCATGTCTGCAACAGTAATAGTTACTTAATAGAGCATATAGTGGAGCTTAAAATGGGTGTTGTTCTAATAGATTCAAGACAAACTTATTAATACCAAGATATTTTGTTCCTTTTGTACTATCCTGAGCCTTTTATCTTTATTTAAATCCTTCTGAACTTGCTTAAGTTTCTTTATTCAATTTATTTATTGTCATTTTAATATGGATAAAATGCTAATTTACAGCCCGTTTTATACATAAATATAATGTTAAAAGTAATATATTCCTTACCAAAAAAAAAGAGATGGAATTACTTTTTGCCTCTTTTATAGAAGTTACCCGTTACAGTGTTCCCTCGATTTTCGCAGGTTCGAACTTTGCGGATAGCCTATACCACGGTTTTTCAAAAAATATTAATTTAAAAATACTTTGCGGGTTTTTTCCTATACCACGGTTTTTTCCATCTGATGATGTCATATGTCATCCCCAAACTAATAATTTTTGCAAATAAATAACAAAAAAATAATTATTGTTAATAAATAATTATGTTTATAAATATCAGGATCACTATTCAATGGTGAGTACCAGTAATAATGGTGAGTAAATGGCTGTTAAGGGAATGGGAAATGGTAATTTAGGGGTTTAAAGTGTTAAGGGATGGCTTGGGATATTGTCCATAGCCCAAAATGATGTATTTACTTCCGCATCTCTACTTCGCGGAAATTCGACTTTCGCGGGCGGTCTCGGAACGCATCCCCCGCGGAAATCGAGGGAACACTGTATACCTTTTAAAAAAGCATAATAAAGTGTCAAACAGTATTTTAGTCAGCAGAGGGAACCAGGTGTACATGGTAAATAAATTCTTACTTTGTGATAGCGAACTGACATGACAGAAATGTGAAAGTCAAGATGCTCTCAGGACAAATCCTCTCTCTCCAAGGATCTAAAAATTCCTTACAAGTTAATATGATATGTTTTCCCTGAGAGAGAAGAAATATATTAATCCCCTTCCTATATTATCTTTAGCCATCACAACCCTGACTTGCAAACTCTTGAATGTTATCATTATCAGTTAGAAAAGAGTTGGCTGGAGAAAACTAGATTCTCCTCTATTTCTGCCAGCTCAGGATCGATCTCCTATGGTATGGCTTGAGTGAATGGCTTTCTATTCCTACACACTATTCTCATCCTGCCCCCATCCTCCCTCCACCCCATTGCTTTTGTTGAATCTTCCATGGATCACCGCAGCAAGTCCTGAGGGAACTGTTGTTCACTGAAAAGAAATATAAAAGAATGGTCATCATAAGTTTCAGATTTCTCCATTAGCCTTCTCTAAGGACTTTTTATTGCTATGATTATCAATACATAGGAAGCCTATGAAAAGAAATGTATATACTGCAAAAAAGGAAAACAAATAAAAGAAGAGAAAAATGTCACAACACCAGAAAGAACTGCAGAACACCTTGACCTACCAGAAGGCAAAACAATAGCCATGGTTCAGGCCTTTCCTTTCAAAGCTATGGTGAATGAGAGGTCCTGTTACTCGTAAGATGTGTTGTTTTGTTCCGACTGAAACCCTCTAAATTCCTAATTTGAATTCAGGTAAGAAAAGTCCACAAAGAAAAAAGAAAAGCAAAATCCATTCATGTTAGTTCAAAGGGAAACTTATGAGCCCACCCACCCAGATAAAGGCTTCAAGGACAGAAAATACCTTCCAAGACATCCTTGACTTTGTCATTGATCATGGTAATTTAGCAACCTTTTAGCAAGTTCCATTGAAATCTCATGTTAAATCCAGCAGTCAGTTTAAGGCTACTGTATATCAATGTAGCTATATAATGTATATGATGTCCAGCAGATGGACATGGAAGAATCAATTTTCCAAATGCTAATATCTTTTAAAAAAATATATAGGTGAATAATTCAGCCATAATTTTGTAAAGATTTTAGCACTTGGGAACTTTGATTCGTCAATGTCCATTGATAACCTATGTCTTTCCCTGTTGCTTTACAGCCCTTCAAAGTATTAAAGTCCAAATACTATTTTATAATATGATAAAAGAGAGGGGTTGTTATTTAATTAAGCAGTATATATATATTTTTGATTTAAATGAATACATTTTAGAGTTAGTTCTGGCCCCAGACACTTTAGAGTAAAACCCTACAACAACTCAGCTTGGAAGATATTTCATGCCCTTCACAGTGAAATGAAATAATAATAATAGTTGTAGTAGTAGTAGTAGTAGTAGTAGTAGTAGTAGTAGTAGTAGTAGTAGTACAGTGTTCCCTCAATTTTCGCGGGGGATGTGTTCCAAGACCGCCCGCGAAAGTCACATTTCGGCAAAGTAGTGATGCGGAAGTAATTACACTAGCAATCCCTTAACACTTTAAACCCCTAAATTGCCATTAACAACCATTTACTCACCATTATTACTGGTACTCACCATCGAATAAGACACTTAGTGATCCTGATATTTATAAACATAATTATTTATTAACAATAATTATTTTTTTGCGATAACAACGTTGATTGGGTGAGATTTCAGCCAATCAGCAATGGCAGACGAAACTTTGGCGATGACATATGACGTCATCGGGCAGGAAAAAACGTGATATAGAAAAAACCCACGCAGTATTTTTTTAATTAATATTTTTTTGAAAAAACGTGGTATAGGCTATTCATGAAGTTCGAACCCATGAAAATCGAGGGACCACTGTAGTGGTAACAATAACAATAACAATAACCAAGATCAGCATCATCCATCAAACCATAGAAGAAGAAAAATGAAGTTTGAATGATTATGTGAACCAAAAGTACAGAAAAATTGCTGCAGGCTGTGACAACAGAGAACATTATAAAAATAACAGAAACCAAGGAAGAATATAAGGAAGAATATAACTGAATGACAGATTAAATAGGTGGAAAACCAAAGCTCTGCATAGTTGCAAAAACATGCAAAACCAAAACACTTGAAAAACATTGAAGTTAAATATGATGACCTCCTTACATGAGCATGGCTTAAGATGGGAACCATCAAGAAAAGAAGTCACTGCTACTCACTGCTCAAGAGTCTTTGGAGAGGGACGGCATACAAATCTAATAAATTATTATTATTATTATTATTATTATTGTTGTTGTTGTTGTTGTTGTTGTTGTTGTTGCTATTATTATTATATATTATTATAACAAGCACTATAAACTCATGCCATGAAAGTGAAGATACAAACATCCACTCACATTCCAAACTGTTGATTTTGCAATGACAAAGTTGAAACTGTTTCACACTTAATATGGGGGTGCAGCAAAATTGTGCAAACTGATTACAAAGCTAGACATGATAGAGTTGCTAGTCTACTGGCCATTATGAAAAAAATTGACATACCTGTACCCGAAAAGCTATCGGAGCACAAAGTGGAAAAAGTTATTGAAAATGAGATGGTGATCTTGTGGGCTTTTCAAATACAGACAGATCGTCATTTGAAACACAACATACCAGATATAACAGTTGACAAGGAGTGCAGTTTATTGATGTTGCTGTACCAGTAGATGCCAAAGTCGAAGAAAAAGAACTGGGGGGAAATTCAAAATATCACTGTCTGGCCATTGAAACTACACAGCTATAGATGAAACATGTAACAAATTAACAGTGATACCCATTGTCTTCAGGGCACTTGGTACATGTCCAAGAATTTCACAAAACACATCAAGAACCCAGCATGCATAGAGAGGGTGAGCTTGGGGTAAAACTGACGTCACATATGGCTATGGCATAATGATCCAAATACATCCAAACTATTATTAGGGATTTGCTACATATAGAACTGGTACCTCTAAGGCTGATAACTTTCTATGTGTCACAATGTGATGATTATCATTAAGCCACACTTTCATAGGAACAACCAAATTCCCATGCTAGAATAGGAGCAAGTTTCTGACAGAACCTGCTTATCAGCAAGACCTGATACATTCACCATAAATGTACATCTATCTGCAATTGTCTGAAATGTCCATTTTCTTCTCTTTCATTTTTGCTAATGCTTTGAAGTAAATACAAGGCAGCAAAATATTTTTGACATACTTTGAGCAGAGAGTACAGCAAAGATCTTTCTTTCTCTTTTTACCCTTCAGACTGGAGCTTTGTTTCATCTCAAATGCACAAGTGACAAAAGTGTTGAAAGATGATTGGACAGTGAGTCCAAGTTCCATATGGAAGATCTGGCAAAAACAACACTGGAAAGTGCCTGCTTTTCAGGTCCACCTTGGCAAATAAATTTAACTATTCTTTTGCTGAAGACAAAGAAAAGTGAGAGTTGATTTAGTGTTTTCATAACAGCTTTTTAGCAAGTCTGCGGAGAGGGGCGGCATACAAATCTAATAAATAAATAAGTGGTTTGATGAATAAAATATCTAATCCATTTCCAACCATACCTCTGACTCAGCACAAGAGATTTACAGATCCTCAGCTTATAATGGAAGCAACTTACTCGATATGTTTATTACAAAAGGGGGGTAAAAATAAATAAACAAAAAGTCTGTAGAGATTCTCTATCATCCAATCATGGTTGTCCCAAAGGTATTTTTTAAGGAAGCAACGGGACTTTCTTGTTTTTTCTTTGAAGATTTATTTATTTTTTATTTATTTATTTTGTCCAATACACAATACATATTGAAGAGAATAGACATGAAGTATTATATATAAAGAGAAGATATAAAAATAGAGGAGAAGATATATGAAGGAAGAAAAGATATATGAGATATGAGATAAGGAGAGACAATTGGACAGGGGATGAAAGGCAGGCTAGTGCACTTATGTATGCCCCTTATATGTTTTGTTTCTCATCCAAGAAGCATCTGTACTGGCCCACCAGGGGCCCATGCAGTTGATAGCGGATCCTGTTCGAGAGGAGGGCAATTTGTGATGTGCCAGTGGCCGGTGCAGCTAGCACCCAAGTCAGACAGTGGGGAGGATTGTGAGAACTCAATGCCAAAGGCACAGTTTCAGCCAGGGATGGTCTACTGCCCATACGGGGGGGAACGCATAGCAAAAATGGAGCTCCACGCCAGTGTTCTCTCTAAAAAATTTTTGGGGTGGGCGGAAAAGTATAGTGTCTGAGCGACAGTCCCTTCGGGACTGGGCGACACAGAAATAATAATAAAATTTCCCTCTCGGCTTCTGGGCAGGTTTGGAAAACTCTGAGTTGATGATAATTTTTAAGTGAGAGATTGCTCACTGCTCAGCTTAGAGGGAACTATGGCTCCACCCCAGAGCACCCAATTTGCACTGAAAGATGTTGAAAGAAAATGCAGGACGCCCTGCATTAAGCCTCACCCCACAGTATGGTAGTAAAACTTTTGGTAGCCCTTCACAGCATTCAGCCCAGGCCTTTGGAACCTCCAGGACCTCATAGCAGTGATGAGAAAAAAGAGGCTTTTCCTCTTCTTGATGCAAGAGCCCACAGGGCTGCAAAGAGACAGGAATGGTTACTTCAGAAGAGGTCTCCTTGGGAGTAAGAGTGAAGGCTAATTGACCACTCCCCTAGTCTAAAGAACAGTAGAGGCAGCTGAAAGGTTGCAGGAAACAACAGCTTAGACTTGTATTCTGTCATGATTGTCTCATGAAAATCTCCATTCTATTTTTCTGTCTTGGATTGTTTATCAAGTTAGACTCCTGAGCGTTTTGCCAAGCCTTTGGACACTACATGAGATAGCAAGAACTAATTGCATTGCTTTGAGTTAACACTGTTTGAACTCAAACCAGCTGCTAGTGAAGATTAATTAGCAGCTGACTTTTTGCAAGAAAGGATTGCTTTTTGATTTGTCTGTGTGTCTCCACTGCTAAGCCAGTTATTAGCCGTGGTTCATTGATTAAATTAAGTTCGTTCAAATTGTGTGTTTTGATATGTTTGCAACTGGGGGAAGAACAGCCTCTTCAGCTCTGACTGGATGGTGGGGAATTGAAGGATTTACATTTCTTGCATACAGGTGGTCATTTGAATCCTTTTAGATGGTTGTTGAAGCACTTGGAGGCTTATCTGTTTATTCAAATTGTTCAAGCTTTCTGTGTTTTTAAGCTTTCCTTGGACTTCTTTTGCCTCTTGATTTTCAGCCCCCCCCCCCTTTCCTGTATTTAGTCACAGCTTTCTTAGGCTTGAAAGTTATATTTTTAAATTCTTGTACTTAAATCAGGTATTTCAAGTAAAAGTTGCTAATTAGCTTACCCAGTTTCAATACTCTGCCCATGAACCTCTCCAGCACAAATCTTGTGATCTGGTTTATGTCTGCCTCCAAAAATGGTCATCATCCCTGCTGTCATTTGGGAGAGCTTGCTTTGGACCTAACGAGAAAATTGTGAATTCCTTGTGGTCAGTGAAGTGCTTTTCTTTCTTCACTGCCCCTATAAGGTGGCTATGACCCCATAGGGACTGTCGACAGATAGATTTCACAGGGCTTAGTGAAGCCACTATTTTCCAGCCATTCTTACCACAATGTCAACCAGAAGGCTAACCCCTTACAACTGTAACAAGAGCCATAATGACAACTTCACCCCAGAGATTTAGCACCAATCTTACATTTGTCCATTTAGAAAAAAATCCTTAATGCATCCCATGAGAGCAATTTATATTGCAGTTTCTGTTCTGAGACAATTTGGTCTGGTAGTTAAGATGGTAGCCAAGTCCTGTCCTAGCATTCAAACCAGCTGAGTGACTTAAAGCCTGTCATTCTTTCTCAGGCCAGCTCTCTTCAAATGTTCTTGTGTGGGGAAATAGGAGGAGGAAGGTGTAATATGTATATTCACTACTTTAGGTTAGTTATAAAGTAATAAGGTAATAAAAATCAAATAAATAAATTATTATTATTCAGTAGCTCTAATTCAAAAATAATTCAGAGTGCATCAGTCTTTTCCACTAGTCTGTTTTTGCAAGGAATCTAAGTTGAAGCTAATATAAAACTGAGAATTTGATCAATAGATTGATTTCCACTAGATATTCATATACGTTTTCTTATGTTTAGTTACAAGAACTTGCATTCGCCCTCATATTATAGCAGTGTCAGTGTGAGTCTATCTTCTTCACAGCCACAGCTGACCTTTAACTTGAAGTCCTTTGTTGTTTATCTAAAAACGTTTTTGAAAAACAGAAGATGGAGTGAGCACAGAGATTATTCAGAGCCTAAATGGACATTTGAGAAATTCAAGGATTTATCATGACTTTGCCTTAAGAGACTTGTAGAATGATCAAAGATGAGGACTCTATTTTGCCCTTCAAAAACTTTGGAAGCTTATGGTTAAGCTTAGCTGGCAGCTGTTTCAGAGGGATAAAATTCAAATGTAGGTAGAAACAAATCACCAAACTGATAAAATTATAAAGTCCTCAACATGAAAATCTCCACTGACAGTTTTGTCTTCCACAAGACCACATCTACCCTTCATACAAGGCAAGTTGCTAATATAGTGGTCCAAAAGTTAAAGTTACATTGCAGCTTTGGAAGTTCCTTTACATGAAAATGGATTTTTGTTGTGGACAGAAATTAAAAAATATAGGAAATGCCAATTTTCTATTCTTCAGGTTGATTACTTTCCCAAGGACACCTGTACATTTGCATGTCTTTTGTACCTCATAATTATATACAAAATCCATACATCATAATGTGGATAGTACGACTTTGACAAATAAACCCATGTCCACAATGTTTCAGGATGTACAAATGGATTTGAAACAAATGTTTGTATGTTGAAATGTTGAAGAATTCAGAGTTTCAAACCCATATTCTCTGCCATATATTCTATTCCATTTTGCTGACTTTCTAGTTTAGGCACTGTATCAATCTTTTATATTTGGATAGTTTGAGATTTCTTCCCCTCTCTGAGGTTTTATCTTCTTTAAATATTGTTTGTACTTGTGTAATGTAAAACAAATGGTGTTCCTCAAGTCTGCTGACATCTTCCCTTTTAGTACTTAGGAATACAAAAAGATCCAGGCTTACATTAAACTTTGGAAATAAATTATATTGGCCAACCATGATTCTCAGTTGACACCATCCAGTGTCAACCAAGCTGAGCCAATCTTATAATACATCAAACAGATATGAAGATTTGGCAGCTAAATTCATTGTATCTAAACAGCGTCATATTTGATAATGTCCAGTTGCAAAGATTTCTGTCTGGTGGAGTTAACAAAACTAGTGAACTGATGAATTAACCGCAGTATATAATAAGTTGAGAACCGAATCTGAACTCCTACACACATAAAAGATGAAATGAGAAGCTAAAGGAAATTTAAGAAGTAAATTCAATTCAATTTTTTAAAAAAGTCATATACTGTGGCAAACATTACTGCAGAGTGAAATTCAAAGACATAGTCAAGAGAGCAATTTAAAATTCTGACAGTCAAAAAATTCAGATTATATGACAGGGCAGATTGGGAAGATAATGTCCAATAACTGACCATGGCTAATAAGGGGCTCTTATCACATTCCTCCATTATCATTGTTTTTCAAATAAGGGAAAATATTCAGGCATTTCAAGAAATCTATTTCAATTGTCTGCTGAAGATGGAAACCATGATGCTACAGAGACTGATCTTTTCAGAGACTTGTGACTATTCTAGACCATTCGTCAAACTCAGATGTAGGTTAGATTGAGTTGGTACATTTTCATTTATTTACCTAGTATATCCTGCATTTATTATTTTTACAAGTAACTCAACATATCCCTCACATCTTCCTCCTCCTTTCCCCACAAGAAATCTGTGTGAGTTGGAATGAGAAAGAGTGATTGACCCAAGTTTATCCATCTGGCTTTCCTGACTTAAGGTGGAACTCAGGCACTGCTTTTTTGAGCATTATGTCTGATTATAGTTTTTCAATGTTCTTTCTACTGTATATTCCTTTCTTTTTGCCTTTTTTTCTTTCTACAGTCACATTAAGTCCACCCTCATATACATAGAAACATAGAAACATAGAAGTCTGACCGCAGAAAAAGACCTCCTGGTCCATCTACTCTGCCCTTATACTATTTTCTGTATTTTATCTTAGGATGGATATATGTTTATCCCAGGCATGTTTAAATTCAGTTACTGTGGATTTATCTACCACGTCTGCTGGAAGTTTGTTCCAAGGATCTACTACTCTTTCAGTAAAATAATATTTTCTCATGTTGCTTTTGAGCTTTCCCCCAACTAACTTCAGATTGTGTCCCCTTGTTTTTGTGTTCACTTTCCTATTAAAAACACTTCTCTCCTGGACCTTATTTAACCCTTTAACATATTTAAATGTTTCGATCATGTCCCCCTTTTTCCTTCTGTCCTCCAGACTATACAGATTGAGTTCATTAAGTCTTTCCTGATACGTTTTATGCTTAAGACCTTCCACCATTCTTGTAGCCCGTCTTTGGACCCGTTCAATTTTGTCAATATCTTTTTGTAGGTGAGGTCTCCAGAACTGAACACAGTATTCCAAATGTGGTCTCACCAGCATTCTATATAGCGGGATCATAATCTCCCTCTTCCTGCTTGTTATACCTCTAGCTATGCAGCCAAGCATCCTACTTGCTTTCCCTACCGCCTGACTGCACTGTTCACCCATTTTGAGACTGTCAGAAATCACTACCCCTAAATCCTTTTCTTCTGAAGTATTTGCTAACACAGAACTGCCAATACAATACTCAGAGTGAGGATTCCTTTTCCCCAAGTGCATTATTTTACATTTGGAAACATTAAATTGCAGTTTCCATTGCTTTGACCATTTATCTAGTAAAGCTAAATCATTTACCATATTACAGACGCCTCCAGGAATATCAACCCTATTGCACACTTTAGAGTCATCGGCAAATAGGCAAACCTTCCCTACCAAACCTTCCCCTATGTCACTCACAAACATATTAAAAAGAATAGGACCCAGAACAGACCCTTGTGGCACACCGCTTGTAACCTGACTCTGCTCAGAATATGCGCCATTAACAATAACTCTCTGATGTCTACGCTTCAGCCAGCTACAAATCCATTGAACTATCCAGGGATTAAGTCCAATCTTCACTAATTTATCTATCAGCTCTTTATGTGGAACCGTATCAAAGGCTTTGCTGAATTCCAGGTAGGCAATATCCACGGCACCACCTTCATCCAACACCTTTGTGACATAGTCAAAGAAATCAATGAGATTAGTCTGACATGATTTGCCTTCAGTAAAGCCATGCTGATTTGGGTCCAATAAGTTATTGTTTTTTAGGTGCTGATTTATCCTCATTTTGAGTAGAGTCTCCATCATTTTAACTACCACTGATGTCAAGCTAACTGGCCTGTAGTTACCAGCTTCTTCTCTACTGCCCTTCTTGTGGATAGGCACAACACTGGCCATTCTCCAATCCTCAGGAACTTCTCCTGTTAACAAGGATTGGTTAAACAAATCAGTCAGGGGGGTAGCAATGACAGATCTGAGTTCTTTAAGAACTCTGGGGTGGATGCCATCTGGACCCATTGCCTTATTTATCTTTAATCGTTCAAGTTCTTCTAAGACATCGGCTTATACCAACACACACCAATTTTATACAACACTCAGTTCAAGCAGAACCATCCAGAAGTAAACTACAGGAAAGAGTTAAGCCAGATTCAATTCAATTCAATTTATTACATTTGTATGTCGCCCCTCTCCAAAGACTCGGGGCGGCTCACAACAATAATAAAAACAGTATAACAATGGAACAAATCTAATAATAAAGTTACATTAAAAAACCCCAACAATTTAAAAACCATACAACACATACATACCAAACATAAAATATAAGAAAGCCTGGGGGAGATGTCTTAATTCCCCCATGCCTGGCGATATAGGTGGGTCTTGAGTAACTTGCGAAAGACAAGGAGGGTGGGGGCCATTCTAATCTCTGGGGGGAGTTGATTCCAGAGGGCTGGGGCCACCACAGCGAAAGCTCTTCCCGTGGGGCCCTCCAAACAACATTGTTTGGTCAAAGGGACCCGGAGAAGGCCGCTGGGATTCGTGCGGTAGAAGGCGGTCCCAGAGGTATTCTGGTCCAATGCCATGAAGGGCTTTAAAGGTCATTACCAACACTTTGAATTGTGACCAGAAGCCGATCGGCAGCCAGTGCAGTCCACAGAGTGTTGTAAAAATGTGGGTGAATCTAGGAAGCCCCACAATAGCTCTCACGGCCGCATTCTGCACGATCTGAAGTTTCCAAACACTTTTCAAAGGTAGCCCCATGTAGAGAGCGCCGCAGTAGTCGAACCTCAAGGTGATGAGCGACTGTGAGCAATGACTCCCTGTCCAAATAGGGCCGCAACTGGTGCACCAAGCGAACTTGGGCGAACACCTTCCTCGCCACAGCCGAAAGATGGTGTTCCAAAGTTAGCTGTGGATCGAGGAGGACGCCCAAGTTGCGAACCCTCTCTGAAAGGGTCAATAATTCCCCCTCTCAGGGTAATGGATGGACAAATGGAATTGTCCTTGTGAGGCAAAACCCACAGCCACTCCGTCTTGTCTGGGTTGAGTTTGAGCTTGTTGACACCCATCCAGACCCCCAACAGCCTCCAGGCACCGGCACATCACTTCCACTGCTTCGTTGACTGGACATGGGGTGGAGATGTACAACTGGGTATCATCCGCATATTGATGATACCTCACCCCATGCCCTTGGATGATCTCACCCAGCTAGATCCCTAGTTGGCTACTATTTTGTAATACAGAATTGTAATTTAGAATATGGAATAATATGGTTGGAAGGCAATTTGGAGTTCGAGTCTAACTACCCACCTGTGGCAATAGATCCTACGTCATTCCAAATTTCTTTGGACTTAATGGGATGGATATACATGATCTTATTAGTTTTGCATTATTGAATTTTCAACAAAAGGAAAACACTTTTCAAAGAACATATAAATAATACCTTTCTTTAAAGGGTTGCTTCCCTCTTTCCAAGTTTGAATATGCTCAATTATCTCATCATTGAAAGAGATTAAACGAAATGTGGCAGACCAGAATAAATTGGGTTGAGTTTAATTGAAAACAATGTTTCCCAAATTAGACAAGATTATCTGCAAAGTTAAAAAATAATTCTTGCCCAGAAATCAGGTTATTGCATGCCTCATATATTTTGTCCTGGTCAACAATGTGTTGCTTATCAGTGGAACAAAACATGAATTCATTGTCCAAAGGCTGGGGAAGTAACAGCTGCAAAGTCAATGTATATGGAAAAACAGCTTGCTATAAACAATGTTGAGGCTAAAATTATTATCTAATTATCTAATTCAAACATGTAAGATTAACCTCTCCAGAAAACTGTGTAGGTCTAATGGAAATCCTAGAATATTGTGTTTATTAATATGCTTTCAAATATCTTCTATATCAATTGTAGACAGCATCTCCTTTTAATTAGCACTTTCTCCAATTGTTACAGAACCTAAATTGGGGGGATAGGAATAACCTACATTCAAAGTGACACAATTTTCTTCTTTTTCATGGAAATGTTTTGACATATTAATTTGCTCACTAATAAGGTTTATACATTGTATTAAAACATAGATTGTTAAGTAAATCACTTTTGAGTTTTCAAAATACAAATAAATACGGCTTGAATAGCACAATGACTGAATTCATTCAATAACTAAATTAGAACTGGACAAACATGAATCAGTATGTAAACTCAGGCTTTGACTATTTGCTGACAGATAATTGACAGATACTGTATAACTATTATCAAAAGTGATATTTGGATTGTCCATATATTGGCTAGTGTAACATTTTATTGGCTAAACTACAGGTATTATCGGTGCATCTTGAATCTCTCCTATACAATCAATGTATAATTGGACTAAACATAATATTGTCAATACTGCCCAATTGGCCTTTTGTAGGATTGGTTGACATTTTTAAGGTCAAGAGGGGGTTTCAACAGTAGCCTTTGTTCATTTCTATTATACAATATTTTGAGACTATCTTGAAGAAGTGCCTTTCTTGCTTGACTTAAAATACATGAGCTCACCCATTTTTCCTGAAGTTCCTAGGGCAACTTGGGCAGGCAGGAAATTAAGAGTTCAGGGGCGGCGGTGAGGGGCTTCCTACTAAAGGAAGAGCCACCATCAAATCATCCAAATATCACCACCATTGCTGAAGAGCCGAAACTCCAAATGGCCCAGAGTGCAGTGGCAGTAGCGGCAATGGAGGAGGTATGAAAATGGAAAGTACCCAGCCATCACTGTTTGTTTGTTTGTTTGTTTGTTTGTTTGTTTGTTTGTTTGTTTGTTTGTTTGTTTGTTTATTTATTTATTTATTAAATTTGTATAACGCCCCTTTCTGTAGACTCAGGGCGGCTCACAACAGTAATAGAAAAAACAATGTACAATACAAATCTAATAATCAAAACTAAAAACCCATAATTTAAAAAACATGCACACAACTTGCCATACATAAACAATATAGGCCTGGGGAAGTTATCTCAGTTCCCCCATGCCTGACGGCAAAGGTGGGTTTTAAGGAGTTTACGAAATGCAAGGAGAGTGGGGGCAGTTCTAATCTCAGGGGGAAGCTGGTTCCAGAGGGTCGGGGCCGCCACAGAGAAGGAAACTGATCGGCAACCAATGCAGACTGCGGAGTGTTGGTGTAACATGGGCATACCTAGGGAAGCCCATGATTGCTCTTGCAGCTGCATTCTGCACGATCTGAAGTTTCCGAACACTTTTCAAAGGTAGCCCCATGTAGAGAGTGTTACAGTAGTCGAATCTTGAGGTGATGAGGGCATGAGTGACTGTGAGCAGTGAGTCCCTATCCAGATAGGGCCGCAACTGGTGCACCAGGCGAACCTGGGCAAACGTCCCCCTCGCCACAGCTGAAAGATGGTTGTCTAATGTGAGCTGTGGATCGAGGAGGACGTCCAAGTTGCGGACCCTCTCTGAGGGGGTCAATAATTTCCCCGCCCCCAGGGTTATGGGTGTACAGATGTAATTGTCCTTGGGAGGCAGAACCCACAGCCACTCCATCTTATCCGGATTGAGTTTGAGTCTGTTGTCACCCATCCAGACCCCAACAGCCTCCAGGCACTGGCACATCACTTCCACTGCTTTGTTGACTGGACATGGGGTGGAGATGTAAAACTCTACCCACCCTCTTGCTCTCCCTCCTGCCTGCCCTCCCTCTGGTTGCCTGCAGCAAGTTGTCCCTGCTACAAATTGGCCATGTAGAGTTGTCCTGCAACAACTTGGCAGCAGTGAGTTTGCAGAGGCAAGTTGGCAATTGTGAGCTGGCTGCAATGAAATGGACATGCCAAGCTGGCCATTCCAACATGTCCCATTCCATCTTCTGAAGGCCTGGTTCTTACTACAGGAACTTTTCTCTTAGCATCATGATGCATTTATGATCTCACTTCCCATGTGGTTATAATCACATGGGAATAATTATTAAACAAGACATCAGGTGACTGACTTGCAATTTTATTACCAGCTTGTCCATTGACTCTGTTTATAGGAACCCAGTTGTGAAGTCATAACGCACACCATTCTCAAAATGTCTAAATTATTAAATGATTAAAAATATAAGACATAAGACATAATATTACTTGATGTGTATGTGAATATATTTGTGCACTGATTTGCACTCTATGATTTTCCTAAATCATTTTTTTATTCTCCAGTCTACTACCCAACCTTGAACTTACCAAATTGATCCTCATCTTAGTACTAACCTGGACTGAACTGCTTATCATTCAAGATAGCTCAGTGTCAATGACCTGCTGTCAAAAGATTCAGCATTGAATGAAAAATGAATTCATTCAAGGTGAAATAGACAAACTGGACAACCTCTAGCAAATGAATAAAAATTGAGAATTTTCTATTACCCTACAACAAGTTATCTGAATGCTAAATTTAGACAGAATACCCTCTCAGGTGAAAAACAAAAATAACAGTTGTTTTTCTAGATTAGTATACTTTGTATATCATTTAGATTTTGAAAACTCTTCCAAAATAACAAATGGAAACCTATTTTATAAGTTGTTCATATAAAATAGAATAGCCTCAATAAACCTCAATTTATTTTGTTCAAATAGTGAATCACTATGAAGTGTATTCACTGCATTTTAAAATTTGCACCGGATCCTTATTATTTAACCATAACAATAACAACAACAACAAAGTTGGAAGGGACCTTGGTGGTCTTCTAGTCCAGTGTTTCCCAACCTTGGTAAATTGAAGATATCTGGACTTCAATTCCCAGAATTCCCCAGCCAGCATTCACTGGCTGGGGAATTCTGGGAGTTGAAGTCCAAATATGTTCAAGTTGCCAAGGTTGTGAAACACTGTTCTAGTCCAACTCCCTGCTTAGCCAGGAAACCCTACACTACTTCAGACATTTATTATTTTATCAGACATTTTCTTTAAAACTTCCAGTGTTGGAGCATTCACAACTTCTGGAGGAAAGCTATTCCACTGATTAATTGTTCTAACTGTCAGGAAATAGTTCTAAGTTACTTCTCTCCTTATTTAGTTTCCACCCACTGCTTCTTGTTCTACCCTCAGGTACTTTGGAGAAAAGGTTGACTCCTTCTTCATTGTGGCAACCACTGAGATATTGGAACATGTCATCCCTGGTACTTCTTTTCATTAAACTAGCCATGCCTTGTTCCTGCAACTGTTCTTCATATGTTTTAGCCTCCAGTCCATAGTTCCCTCTAAGCTGAGCAGTGAGCAATCGCTCACTTAAAAATCATCATCAACTCAGAGTTTTTCAAATCTGCCCAGAAGCCGAGAGGGAAATAGTGAGAGGGAAGGAGAGAGAGAGGAAGAGAGGAAGAGAGAGAAACAGATAGAAAAAAGAGAGGAAGGAAAAGAGAAAGAAAAAGAATGGGAGTAAGGAAGAGAGAAAGAAATTCAAAATCTATTTTGAAACTAGCTCAACTATTTAAGTGGCATTTTGATATTGATAGAGTTGCCCTATTATGAGCTCACTGTTATAGACCCACAGTACAGTACAGTATTTTATTTTGAAATTCTCTGAGGCAAAACAGGGTGGGTTTTTAATTTATTTATTTGTTTGTTTGTTTGTTTATTTAATATTTCTGTGCCGCCCAGTCCCGAAGGGACTGCCGCTCAGACACTATACTTTTCCGCCCCCCCCCCCAAAAAAATTAGAGGGAACACTGCTCCAGTCCCCTAATCATCTTTGTTGTTGTTCTCTGCACTCTTTCCAGAGTCTCAACATCCTTTTTGCATCGTTTTTGCACTGTGTTTCAGTACTGTAGTAGCAAACAAGAAAGTTTATGTTCATAATTAACATTTTGAAATATAAAAATGTCATCCTTCTCTTTACATTCTTGACCATACTTTACTGACTTGGTAAACAACTTGTTTCCCAGGTTAGAAGAAATTAATAAATTAAAGGGGTTTTATTATTATTATTATTATTATTATTATTATTATTATTATTATTATTATTAAGCTCCTGGTGACTTCAAAGAAACACCCTATCAATTTGTTACAAATAAAGCCACATTTCTCTCTTCACTGTTTAAAGTTTTTTAATGATCTAATATCTTCAACCAACTTGAATAAATTTGGGTTTTACTTTAGCTGCATACACAGGTATATCAGTGACAAATAATTGTTAAGAAGGGAATTCCACAGATGTTTCAAGGACAATATTTCAATTAGATCATAAAAGCCTTAACAAGACTCTTGGGAGCAATAAATTAAGTAAACCCAATTTATAGCCACACTTAGCCTTTAAAAGGAGGTTTTCATCTAGAGATCTTTTGCCTTTGCTCTGATTTTGTGTGCCTAATATATGCTAACCAATCTATTCTGATGTTAAGACTTTAGAAGACTATTACATATATTCCATTTCTAGATGCAAGATTTCACATATATTGGGACAAAAATAAGTTGAGTACAAAAAATAAAGAACCAGTCAGATGTTTTTTTGAAACTTACATACATATCAAAAATATTATTGCATAGTTATCATTTTTAATAATAGGTATTTTGCATTTCTGAAATGTTCAAAGGTAGAAGACAATGAGTTTCTTTCCCAGAAAAATCTAAATATTGTTTAATACTCAGATTTAGTGAAATCGAAGAAACCACCATAAGGTGAGTTTAGTGAGAAAATCAATATCCAACAGAGGAATGAATATCCTCTGAAATCAATATCCAACAGAGGAAGAGGGAGAAAATCAATATCCAACAGAGGAAGAGGGAGATTATGAGGAAGAGGGAGATTATGATCCCGCTATATAGAATGCTGGTGAGACCACATTTGGAATACTGTGTTCAGTTCTGGAGACCTCACCTACAAAAAGATATTGACAAAATTGAACGGGTCCAAAGACGGGCTACAAGAATGATGGAAGGTCTTAAGCATAAAACGTATCAGGAAAGACTTAATGAACTCAATCTGTATAGCCTGGAGGACAGAAGGAAAAGGGGGGACATGATCGAAACATTTAAATATATTAAAGGGTTAAATAAGGTCCAGGAGGGAAGTGTTTTTAATAGGAAAGTGAACACAAGAACAAGGGGACACAATCTGAAGTTAGTTGGGGGAAAGATCAAAAGCAACGTGAGAAAATATTATTTTACTGAAAGAGTAGTAGATCCTTGGAACAAACTTCCAGCAGACGTGGTAGATAAATCCACAGTAACTGAATTTAAACATGCCTGGGATAAACATATATCCATCCTAAGATAAAATACAGAAAATAGTATAAGGGCAGACTAGATGGACCAGGAGGTCTTTTTCTGCCGTCAATCTTCTATGTTTCTATGTTTCTATGAATGGGGCAAAGATGCCTTGTTAGGAAAGCTTCTCCTAGATTTTTCAAACTTTATTTCAGCATGGAAACTTTGCTGAGAACATATAGTTATATTATCAGTATTTGTCCTATCTGTCATTCTAAAAGAAGACAACATTCATAACATTAAATAATACATTGCACCACCACTGTCTCTCCCTAAATGTTCTCCTTATACAAGTGTAGAGTATCCATACTGAAACTTAAGAAAGAATTTTAACACACACAATTGTTTGTGAATTTGACTGACTGTTTGCAAAGCAATTCACACAGGGAGAAAAGAAAGAAGAACAATTTAAAAGCACCTTTGGTGGTAAGGTAACAGTGTTCTGTGCACATTTGGTGTTTAGTCATGCCAGTCACATGACCACGGAGGTCTTCGGACAGTACTGACTCTTCAGCTTAGAATTAGCTATGAGCACCGCCCCCTACAGTCAGGAACGACTAGCACATATGTGCGAGGGAAACCTTTACCTTTAAGCATCCCTAAAAAACATTAATTAAATAAATGAAGTAATATTCAGGTCCTGAAAAGCCCATGATTTCTAGGTTCAGTAGACTGTCAGTGCCCATAATACATGTAGTTCTCAACTTATGACCATAATTGATCCCAAAATTTATGTTGATGAGTGATAAATTTGTTAAATGAGTTTTGCCCTATTTTATGACTTTTCTTGCCACATTTGTTAAGTGAATCACTGCAGCTGTTATGTTAGTAACAAGGTTGTTAAGTGAATCTGATTTCCTCATTGACTTTTCTGGTCAGAAGGACACAAGCAATAATCACATAACTCCAGGACATTGCAACTGTCATAGATGTGAGTCATTTGTCAAGCATCTGAATGTAAATCACATAACCATGGGGATGCTACAATGATCATAAGTCACTTTTTTCAGTGCTATTGTAACTTTGAACAGTCATTCTGGATGACTACCTGTAATTGACTGGTGGGGCAAGCAGATTGATTATTTGTGTCTCTACCTACATGTTCTGTATTATTTTGCTCTTTCTAAATACAGTACAGTAATACCTTGTCTTACGAACTTAATTGGTTTCAGAGGAGGTTTGTAAGGTGAAAAGTTTGTAAGACAAAACATCGTTTCCCATAGGAAACAATGTAAAATGAATTAATGCATGCAAGGACAAAAAAACGCCGCGGCCCGGCTATCACCTTTTGAAACAGCCAGACGCTTCTCAGCATTCTCCCAATGCCGAACCCAGAAGTTCAGCAAAAGTTCGGGTTCGGGTGGCCGCCGAGAAGCCCCACCGCCCGGCTGTCACCTTTTTGCCGAAGATCGGCCAGCCAGGAAGGACGTCTTCATGACGTCAAAGCTCCGCCCATAGAATTCCCTATTGGGATTCCCCGCCTTCTTTCCAGCCTCCCGACCGGCCCGATAGCTCCGCAGCTCTTTTAAAAAGCTAACACCTGGGCGGCGGGGCTTCTCAGCATCCTCCTGAACTCAAACGCCGACCCCGAACTTTTGCCAAACTTCCGGGTTCAGCGTTCGGGAGAACGCCGAGAAGCCCCCCAGCTGTTTTAAAAGGTGACAGCCAGGTGGCGGGGCTTCTCGGAGGCCTCCCGAACGCCAAACCCGGAAGTTCAGCAAATATTCGGGTTCAGGAGGATGCCGAGAAGCCCCCCTGCTGTTTCAAAAGGTGACAGCCGGGCGGCGGGGCTTCTCGGTGGCCACCCGAACCTGAACTTTTGCCGAACATCCGGGTTCAGCGTTCAGGCGGCGGGTTCGTAAGACGGAAAAAGTTCAGAAGAAGAGGCAAAATATTTCTGAACCCTGGGTTCGTATCTCGGATTGTTCGTATGGCGAGGGGTTCGTATCACGAGGTACCACTGTATAGCATACTTTCCTGCCTGTCTTGGAATAGGGTTCCCACTTGTTCTACTGAGAAGCCTTGAAGATAAGCCCCCCAATTTTCTCCTAGTGTACATAAGGCATTGTCATGTTCTCTGCTCATAATAGATCCATCTGGACCAGGAAGATGACATAATATCTATTATAATTAGAAGATGGCCGTCACAAGCTCAGCACACAATTGAATTAGAACATTACATCTTCATCTCTGTCAGATGTAGGTTTAATTGCGCTGCTAACCGTAATCCACATTTTAGCCTATATATTTATCTTCAGAACAAGGTATGAGTATCTGACATAGATCCGCTGGTAACAGATTTGTAAGCATCTTTACATAATTGTGTTTCATTATTAAACTAGGTGAACAACTAGCTATTAGGTGGAGCAAAATAATTAAAACAATATATTACTAAAAGGAAAGTCATATCTTCAGCTTGATGGGTCAAGCATTTGGAACATTTTGATCTGCCATCTTGTGGTCATCAGGAAAAAAAGACAATTTAGAAAGGAAGTTTTCAAAATAAGAATGTGCTTAAGCACCTCTTAAAGAAATTGCGTTTAATGAAACACAGGAGTTTATTGTTGAGAGAAAATGAAGTTTAGAGCTGAAATCAAAGGAGAAGCTAAAATGAATTGTGACGTTCTTTTATAGTCTAGGATCAAGGAGGCTTCATCTTTAAGAGCAAAGAGGCCAAATAATGACCTGCTAATCTACATGGAACATTTATATGGTTTCTTTTTCATTTTTAGGAATCCAATAAAGCTTGCAAATTTCAGCCTGAGATTTTGGTGGATTTCCAGAGACAAAACGGACTGCTGTGGCATTCTTATGTGGGGGAAGAATGTAAATGCTTTTAGGGCTACCAAAAGGTTAAAGACTTTAACTGCTGCTATTCATTCTCTTAAATCACATTTTAGAAACTGAGAACATGTTGAGGTCAGATCAGAATTCCTTATTAATAAATATGTTTATCATCTCTAAGACATGGCCTTCCATTATTATTCCATTACACCTCGATCATTCTTCACAGTCTTCGGAGAGGGGCGGCATACAAATCTAATAAATTATTATTATTATTATTATTATTATTATTATTATTATTATTATTGTATAAGTTAGCAACAAATAACAGGGAAAGCATGCTTCTAAACAGCACCTTCTAATATTCTGTTTAAGCTATGTAAAACAGGTGCATTTCCTTTGTATTCATAACTGGGAGCATCACAAAACCTAAACCTTATGATGGTAGACTATTTTCACTCCTTTGTTCTTAGTATGTTCTGGGTATTATGTGCCATTTCAAATGTATCAGAAAACTCACACACTGTGGCAATTCTTTTCAACTTTTCTGGGAAAGTTAGCAAAAACTTCAGAAGAGAAGGATTTAGGGGTAGTGATTTCTGACAGTCTCAAAATGGGTGTACAGTGCAGTCAGGCGGTAGGGAAAGCAAGTAGGATGCTTGGCTGCATAGCTAGAGGTATATCAAGCAGGAAGAGGGAGATTATGATCCCACTATATAGAATGCTGGTGAGACCACATTTGGAATACTGTGTTCAGTTCTGGAGACCTCACCTACAAAAAGATATTGACAAAATTGAACGGGTCCAAAGACGGGGTTACAAGAATGGTGGAAGGTCTTAAGCATAAAACGTATCAGGAAAGACTAAATGAATTCAATCTGTATAGTCTGGAGGACAGAAGGAAAAGGGGGGACATGATTGAAACATTTAAATATGTTATAGGGTTAAATAAGGTCCAGGAGGGAAGTGTTTTTAACAGGAAAGTGAACACAAGAACAAGAGGACACAATCTGAAGTTAGTGGGGGGAAAGCTCAAAAGCAACATGAGAAAATATTATTTTACTGAAAGAGTAGTAGATCCTTGGAACAAACTTCCAGCAGACGTGGTTGTTAAATCCACAGTAACTGAATTTAAACATGCCTGGGATAAACATATATCCATCCTAAGATAAAATACAGAAAATAGTATAAGGGCAGACTAGATGGATCATGAGGTCTTTTTCTGCCGTCAGTCTTCTATGTTTCTAATTCCCATTATCTAAATTTATACCTGGGGAAGTTGGTTAAGCCTATGAACCATATTCAGTTCTGCTCAGCTGACTATCTGACCCTTGGGAAAGGGAAGAGATTGGAAAGGGAAATACCAATCCTCTACATAGCCTATCTTGGATACTACTTATTTCCCCCATATAGTAGAGGCAGCATAAAGCTTTCTTCCATACAGTACAAGACAGAGTGACAGTATAAAAAAATGTCACCCATGTGGTTTAAAGCAGATATGTTCAAATGAAGACCCAGATGAGATCATTTATTTATTTATTTATTTATTTATTTATTTATTTATTTTATTTTATTTTGTCCAATGCACAATACATATTGAAGAGGATAGACATGAGTTATTATATATAAAGAAAGGATATAAAAGTCCAATACACAATGAGGGTTTTAGTGGGTATATATCAATATACACATAGTAAAATACATGATGAAGGTTATAGAGGAGATACTCATAGTAAAATATATCTAAGAAATAATAGAAAAGAAGATATAGGAATAGAATATATCAATGAAAGAATAGAAGAAGAGATATAGGAATAGAGGAAAGGTATATAGGAGATATAGGAGCTTTCTTCCATACAGTACAAGACAGAGTGACAGTATAAAAAAATGTCACCCATGTGGTTTAAAGCAGATATGTTCAAATGAAGACCCAGATGAGATCATTTATTTATTTATTTATTTATTTTATTTATTTATTTTGTCCAATGCACAATACATATTGAAGAGGATAGACATGAGTTATTATATATAAAGAAAGGATATAAAAGTCCAATACACAATGAGGGTTTTAGTGGGTATATATCAATATACAGTGATCCCTCGAGTTTCGCGTCTTCAAGTATCGCGAAAGGGCTATTTCGCGAGTTTTCAACCCGGAAGTAAACTCCACCATCTGCGCATGCGTGCCCTTCCACACATGCGTAGATGGTGGAGTTTCCCCGCCGGGCAGAGGCTTCCCTGGGTCTTCCCCCTCTTTCTCTATGTTGCTTCTTCCTCTCTCACACTCTCTTCCTCCCTCTCTCATCTCTTTCTTTCCTTCTCTCTCTTTCTCTATCTCTCCCCCTCTTGCTCTCGAGCGGGCCGCCTAGCAGCTGATCTGCTCGGCAGCGCAGCAGCAGCGAGGAGCCGAAGATCTTCGGCTCCTCGCTGGTGCTGCGCTGCCGAGCAGATCAGCTGCTAGGCGGACGAAGGAACCTTCCCTGGGTCTTCGCCGCCCGGATCTTCGGCTCCTCGCTGCAGCCGCGCGCCCCTCGCCTTCGCCTCACCTGGCGGGCGAAGGAGGGCGCAGCTCCGGCCGCTCGCCTCGGAGCCGGTCTGCCTCACTGGCCGCTTGCAGCTGAGCCTCGGCAGAAGGCGAGGGGCATGCGGGGAGCTGCCTGAAAGGAGGTGGGCGACGGAGGGCGCAGCTCCGGCCGCTCGCCTTGGAGCCGGTCGGCCGTGCGCCCCTTGCCTTCGCCTCACCGCTGCACCCTCCTTCCCCCGCCCTTTTTGACTGCCCATTTGCCCCACGGCCTCTCTCCCCCCTTCAAAACAAAAAAAAACCCCCGCTGAGCCGGAGGGAACTCCTGACGTTCGGGCAGCAAAAAGAAGCGCAGGGCAGCCCCCGCTGAAAGCGCGCAGAGCCGGTGACACACAGAAGCGGGAGAACCGTACGCGCGCACACACGCCGGAGAGCCACGGGAGAGAGCCCCGTTTCCTCAGAGCGGCGTTGCCTTCAGCGCCGCATCACCCGGCAAGGTTCTTCCCAAAGCCGCCGAAAGGGGGAAAAAACAGCCCCCCAAAACCCCGGGCCGCCTTGGCATCGCCACCTAGCCGGCCGCGCACGGACCCTCCCTTCAGTCCTTGCCCGAGAGAGCCACGAACGGCACTCCCGGCGAAGGGTGGCGGTTTTTCCAGTCCGCGGCAATTCCCCTCAGCACGCTGCCGGATCCAGTGGGGGAGGGGGGGAAGCGAAGGCGCGGCGATGGGCAAGGGCTGCCAGTGAGCCTTCTCCGTCCCTTTCCTGCTGCACCGGTCTGGGGCCAAGTGGGCGGGGGACGTCCGGGACCTCGCCTGTCTCCGCCGCCCGCATCGCCCCTTTCCTCGCCAAGCGCACGAAAAAAAAGAGAGAAGGCTTCTACCAGAAGCCGGGGACGGCCGGCAGGGGCATGAAGGATCTCCCCGCCGGCCTCAGGAGCGCGTGGGAGGCTCCGCCCCGCCAGGGTTCCTCTCCATGAGGGAGTCCGCCGAGCTGCCCGTCTTCAATTCGCCGTCTCACCCGGGCTCGATCCTGCTGGGCGGCGAGGAGACTCGGCGGGGAGCGCGCACGTCAGGGACCCAGAGCGCCCTTGTGGCCGCGCTCGCCATGCCGGTTTCCCCTCAGGAGACGCGCCTGAGTGGCGAATTGAAGACGGGCAGCTCGGCGGACTCCCTCATGGAGAGGAACCCTGGCGGGGCGGAGCCTCCCACGCGCTCCCGAGGCCGGCGGTGAGATCCTTCATGCCCCTGCCGGCCGTCCCCGGCTTCTGGTATCTCTGTGGGGGGGGAGGCGGCTGCTTGAAAACCCCTGACCTCCATCGCCTCCCCCCCACGGCACAAGGCGAGCACACCTCGCCGCTGACACAGGCGGCGGGGACTGCCCTGTCCCCCTGCGCAAAACTACGCAGCCCCAGATCGCTCGCTTCTCCAGCCAGCAAAGCCGACTGCCCGGCTTTGCTGGCTGATGCAGGAAAGGAAAGCGTCACATTTAAAAAGCACGCCGGCCTCGGGAGAGCGTGGGAGGCTCCGCCCCGCCAGGGTTCCTCTCCATGAGGGAGTCCGCCAAGCTGCCCGTCTTCAATTCGCCACTCAGGCGCGTCTCCTGAGGGGAAACCGGCATGGCGAGCGCGGCCACAAGGACGCTCTGGGTCCCTGACGTGGGCGCTCCCCGCCGAGTCTCCTCGCCGCCCAGCAGGATAGGGAGCCCGGGAGAGACGGCGAATTGAAGACGGGGGCTGCGAAGGGGCGCACGCGGCAGAGCTCCGGCGGAGGAGAGGTGGCGGGGAGAAGCTCTCTCTCCCTCCCCCCCCCCGGAAAAAAGAAAGCAGCCCCAGCCAAAGACGCCCAGCGAGAAAGAGACCTCCACGCCGACTTTTCTCGGCTGCTGTCCACGCCCGGCTCTCTTGGCAGGCAGAAGCAACAAGTCCGGCTCGGAGGCCTCTTTCTCGCTGGGCGTCTTTGGCTGGGGCTGCTTTCTTTTTTCCGGGGGGGGAGGGAGAGAGAGCTTCTCCCCGCCACCTCTCCTCCGCCGGAGCTCTGCCGCGTGCGCCCCTTCGCAGCCCCCTCGCTCCTTGTCCCGACACCCCCCCCCCACTGCAGCACTTTGAATCCCGCCGCTTCTGCTGGATACGGGCGGTGGGTGGGACCAGCGGCGCGGAAGCCAGGGCTGTGGCAGCTCGCCCCCCCCCATCGCCCGTATCCAGCAGAAGCGGCGGGATTCAAAGTACTGGGGTGGGGGGTGTCCCGACAGCGGCAGGTGAACGGGGCGAGGCGAACGAGGCGGGCGAGCGAACGAGGCGAGCGGGGGGTGAACGAGGCGGGCGAACGAGGCGGGCGAACGAGGCAAGCGGGGGGGTGAACGAGGCGAGCGGCGAACGAGGCGGGCGAACGAGGCGAGCGGGGGGGGTGAACGAGGCGGGCGAACGGAGCGGGGGGGGTGAACAAGGCGGGGGAACGAGGCGAGCGGCGAACGAGGCGAGCGAACGAGGCGAGCGGCAAATGGCGGGCGGGCATCAGCGAGGATCCGAGGCCGCGGGGAAGACCCAGGGAAGGTTCCTTCGGCCGCCTAGCAGCTGATCTGCTCGGTAGCGCAAGGAGCCGAAGATGGGGTTTCCCCTTTGCGTGGGCGGCTGGGAAACTCCAATCTTCGGCTCCTCGCTGCTGCTGCGCTACCGAGCAGATCAGCTGCTAGGCGGCCGAAGGAACCTTCCCAGGGTCTTCCCCACCTCCCACATGCAAACCCCACCATCTGCATGAAAAAAAAATGGCGCGCATGCGCAGATGATGTTTTTACTTCCGCGCCGCTACTTCGCGAAAAATCGATTCTCGCGAGGGGTCCTGGAACGGAACCCTCGCGATAATCGAGGGACCACTGTACACATAGTAAAATACATGATGAAGGTTATAGAGGAGATACTCATAGTAAAATATATCTAAGAAATAATAGAAAAGAAGATATAGGAATAGAATATATCAATGAAAGAATAGAAGAAGAGATATAGGAATAGAGGAAAGGTATATAGGAGATATAGGAGCTTTCTTCCATACAGTACAAGACAGAGTGACAGTATAAAAAAATGTCACCCATGTGGTTTAAAGCAGATATGTTCAAATGAAGACCCAGATGAGATCATCACACTTCATCTTGTAAAGGAAATGTGTGAAGTGGCCTTAAATCCGCTCAGTAGCATAAACTGTACACAAAATTCATTTCTGCAGCTTATTTTTTTTCCTATTCCTCCATGAGCCATGATAAAGAGAACAAATGCAAAAGGAAGCAGATTGCATTCTTATCCAATATATGGACTACTACTTTAGGACAAATACTATATTAAAGGAAAATGTGACTCCAAACACCCTGGATGCAGCTGAACCAACATGAACAGGTGTTTTATATCCTTAGGTGAAAGAGTCTGCAGTACAATTTTGAATGATAAATGCCTCTGCAGTCTTGATGTTCAAAGAAGCTATGAGGCAACGTTTTAGTCTCTCAGAAAAATAACTGACAGAAACAATCTTGATAGATTTCCTTTTTTCAGAATGACTGGTCTATATAATACTTTAATTCATAGAACCTGTTTAGGTGAGCAGCTGGTTCCCACTGACAAAATTCTGTTTAGTCCTCCATTTTTTCATCTCTTTTATTTCTTCATTAAAACACCACTAACAGTACAATAGTGTAATTTCACTTTCTTAAAAATATAACCATGAGTGTCAAACTCACCACATCATGTTGCCATCACCTGATGTTTTCCCCATTTGTGGAGCTACGGTGGGCGTGTCCTGCATGTGACACATCTGGTCTGTGGGCCTCCAGTTTGACACCCCTGATATAAACTTAAATAGGGGGCTAGATTATATTATAAAGTTAGTCAGAGGGATCAATCAGTAGATCATTTCCAAGCATGAACACTTATTGGAATAATTATAGAATATGCATCCAATTTTTACAAAAGTCTATTTAGTTAGGTTGCAAAAATAATATTAAAGAATTGCTGCATACTGTTCTGCGGGCGTGTCTCAATCACCCGTAATTACAGGGTAATTAGTCCAGGAAGACACACACCACACGATAAAAGGAAAACCCAAAAGTTTTTATAAACAGAAAAACAGAAACAGCTCCCTTTTTAAATGTCAAAGGGATTTTCTGGTACACACAAGGCACAGATTAAATGCAGTCCAATTGCTTACCCAATAACTGGGAAATTGAATCCAATTCTAAAGTCCAGAGAGTCCACACACACAATCCTGAATAGCAAAAACCACGATCTTGACGAAACAATGAATCAGATAAACTGCCATGAGGCTAAAACACCAGGCTGCACTTTTATCTGTAGCACTAATTACAGCAGCCCCACCCAAACACAGGTGGCCTCATTTTCTCTTGTAATAATCCTTCAGTTGTTGTCTCCTATGCATCACTCTACGCATGCGTGGATGTGTCATTAATTCTTGTTCAGAATCCAGGGATGATACAGATGACTGATTTCTCCTCCTGGGCTGTCTGCCAAACTCCCCTCTTCCCTGTCACTCATACTTCCTTGGTCAGAAGAGACTTCGTCAGCAGAATCTACTGAGAGCAAAACAGGCCTGCGGCATGTGGATGTCTCCCCCACATCCACCTCCACATTCCCTGGGGCAGGAGCTGGGCCAGAGCTAACCACAACACATAACATGTGTAATGATGAACATTTTCATTATTCATTAAAGAATGTGCAAGTATCTTCGAATCTTCTATAATGTATTCGTTTTTCTAGGCTCTCATAGCATTCTGATGAGAAAAAAAAAGATGCTCCATAAATAATGGGGGAGTACAAGGGCGGGCTGCTTCCCGGATTGGGGGGGGGGACGCAGTGGGGTAACAAAAATGGAGCTCCAGCCCAGAGCACCCAATCTGCACTGAAAGATGTTGAAAGAAAATGCAGAAAATGCATAAGCCACGCCCACAGTCTGGTAGTAAAAAATTTTGTAGCCCTTCACTGGGAAGTACTATATGTACATAGAGACTGAAGTCCCTCTTTCCAAGTCATTTTAAAAGCATGTAGAGCTATAGAAGCTAGCCCTGGATTATTATACAACAGAAATATGCTAGTATGCTAAACTGTCAACCTTCGCTTATGCTGCTCCATCTCTACGCTTGGTTGTCAATAATTATGGGGAGGGGTTAGAGATAAGGGGAAGTGGGGGGAAGCACACAGGAGGCCCTATGGAGTGAGATAAGTTTCATTTTCCCTGGTACCAGGAGGAGACCGTTAGAAGAACATTCCACAAGTGTGACTTGTGGTGAAGATGGATCCACCTGACAGTCTTGGACAATAGGGATTGGGCATTTACCCAAGGGGAGTGGGAAAAGGGGTATTGATATATGCTTGTATCGCGCCATTTTCTTCAGACTTTGCTTTTACTTCAATGCTTCTAGTTCTGATTTTGATAAATTCACTTCTGAACTTTTATTAAAAGTGTTAAATATGCAGAGAGAGTTGCTAAGGGCAGGATTTGAATGTTGTCTCCTGATTGGCTGTTTGTTCCGGCGGGAGAATTTGTTACTATGTCAAATAAGGTTTGTTACTTTGTGAAGCCTATAAATAGGGTAAAGACGCACCACTTTCTCTGAGAGAGAATTAGTGATTATACCCTAACTGATCTGTTTAACCTGCTTGTTCTGACTGAGAGAAAAATAAAGAAACTGCTAATTCACCAGTTGCCTTCCACTGAGTATTTTTCCAAAAGGACTCTGAGTTTTATTTATTACATGTTCTGACTGGGCAGCTTGACATAAACATACCATTAAATTTTTTTTAATAAATTGTGATTATTCAGAATCAGGCATAATTATTATTTATTATTATTATTTATTAGATTTGTATGCCGCCCCTCTCCGTAGACTCGGGGCGGCTCACAACAATAACAAAAACAATGTAAGAACAAATCTAATAATTTAAAAAACACTAAAAACCCCATTATTAAAAGCAAACAAACACACAAACATACCATGTATAAACTGTATAGGCCCAGGGGAGAAGTGTCAGTTCCCCCATGCCTGACGGCAGAGATGGGTCTTAAGAACTTTACGAAAGGCAAGGAGGGTGGGGGCAGTTCTAATCTCCGGGGGGAGCTGGTTCCAGAGGGTCGGGGCCACCACAGAGAAGGCTCTTCTCCTGGGTCCCACCAAACGACATTGTTTAGTCGACGGGACCTGGAGAAGGCCAACTCTGTGGGACCTAACCAGTCGCTGGGATTCGTGTGGCAGAAGGCGGTCCAGGAGGTATAATGTTCTACTTAGAATGGTAAGAGTAAAATATGGTAAGGGTTCCACATCTTTAATAACTGCAAAGAAGTATTTATGTGACAGGTGTGACATGCTAAAATAGAATGTCACTCTAAACCAGAACCAGAAGCAATATAGTTTGCTTATTAAAATGAGTAAACATTGCAAGAAAGAGAAATGAGCTCATGGCAATCACAGCAAATACTGACAAAAGAAGATTATTCATCACATAGTATACTACATTATGAATCTGTCATCACACATGTCATGATTTCCCTCTTATTTTTCCCATTTTAAATGCCCATGATAGTACTAAGACAATGTTTGTTAATAACAAACGTGAAGTCAAACATAATGGATTTTGAAAATATCCTGAGTTGAGAAATCTTTGTACATCCTTAGCTGTTTAGCTTTAAAAGTGTTTTGGCCAAACCTTTTCTGACCCACTGCTTTAAAGACAAAAGGAAAGCTTCTAGGAGTATGATATAAAATATCTCCCAAGGCAATATGTCTTTTGCTAAAGGACCTTGTAGTCTAGATTTGCAAGCCTCAGAGTCATCAATCATAATCAAGGTATGATTCACCTTTTCCATTTCCTACCAGGTTTTCTACTCATGCCTGTTGGCCAAATATGATTAAATTTATTTAACAAGATGAATCACCATAAATATATGTCCCTCTGCAAGTAATTGGATAATAGATTAAAAATTCTGCTTGATGCTGAAATGTTTAGAAAATCCAACTGCAATAAAAACAATCAAAAAATGAAAGTGGTCATGAGGCAGGCATCCCTATTTTATATTGCTTCCCCCTGTACGCCTATGACAATTGTTATACATGGGACATTTTGCTGTTGCAATATCATGTCTCTCTATTTTGGTCCCTGATAATGCAGGACAAGAGTGTTAAAGTCATAGCATCATGGCATCACATGACCTATTGTGATATTTTCCCTTTCGCTAAAATGGGGTGGGCATGGCCAGCACATTTCACATATGGCCCATGGGCTGCAAGCTTGACACATCTTATGTAGAAAAATGTCTCTTGCTATATTCCACCCAGCCCTGCTATAATTATATAGCCCTGCTATAATCTAATATATGAAGACCACATTCATCCAGTTTCATCAAATTCTGTAAATTTGACAGCATTGTCAACAATCTTTGGAGAGGGGCGGCATACAAATCTAATTTATTATTATTATTATTATTATTATTATTATTATTATTATTATTATTATTTAAAGCATAAAATTCATTCCATTGTTTTCATGAGCAATTCATGTCATTCTAATAATTTAGATGACCAGTTGGTTCATTTTGTAGCATAATTAAGTGATCATTTAGGATTATTATTATATTTGAATTGTTTAAACTGACAGTCTAATATAACATAACGTAATGTAATGTAACATAATGTAACGTAACATAACATAACATAATATTGTGTGTGTGTGTTACATATACAATATTTACCTAATATGGCTTTCCAAAATGCTGGAATACAGTTCCAATAATCCCTAGCCAACAAGGCCATTTCAGTTGAAGGAACAAGGGAGAGACTAATATATTTTACACTGGAATGCAAACATACCCCACCCTATTCACATATCCAAAGCAATACATGGACTATAACTTAGGATCGTTGGAAAGTCACCATTTTCTGAACTTTGCATATTATTTGGCAGACTGCTGCAAAATTGTAAATTTGGGGAAAGCCTCCAGAACAGTCCAACTGATCCTGAAAACAGTGCCAAAAAATACATTATTGTATGCCAAACACGGTGTACATCAGATAAAACAATAGTAAAAATAAAATACTGGAGAAAAAAAACACAATTAGCATATTTACCTAGCCCTAAACTGGAGAGTACAGAATTATAGCCATAAAATATGAAATAAATGCTGCCATATTGCATGGACTCAATAGCAGATCTTGCTTTCAGTAAAATCATATACATATTTACAAAACCTAAATGTTCAGCTGGACACTAACATTTAATGATGTTTCCCCTGCTCAGTGCATCAGTCTTTAGCTTAATCTGTTCGCTAACCTACTTTTTAAAAAAGAAAAAAGAAAATGTGTTTCTGCATATTAAAACAAATTAAAATATAGAAGGAAGGAAGAGACAAGTACAATAAGAGATCAGGGTTTTTTCTACTTGAACTTTTTTCTTTTACTAGTAGTACTTCCAGCTCCAATTTCTTACATTAAGAATGGGCTGTGTTATCACTAGATGGAGGCAAAAACCCCAAGCAGAAGATACTAGGGGTCAGGAAATTGTTTCAAGATGTCAGAAGATAGCTTTGTAGATGAAACATGACCTAGTGTGCCATTAGATTGGTCTAATGCTAAAGAAAAAAATTAAAGACTGTACTTAGGGCTTTTCTTTTTTAGGTTTTTTTAATATTTTTATTAGTGAATTATAACACAAAAATAAGAAATATTATGAATAGTATAGTAAAAGTATGCATACCGTACAAAAATGAAAATAAACAAAACGTAAGGAAAAAAACAAAACATGAGAGAAAGAAATGTCAATATAACAGAAATATAAAAATAATTAAATACTTAATCTTATTAGTATATCTAGACTACAGAGGATAAAATTGTTCCATCTCATTTTTATAAGATGTTGATAAAAAGGCCATATCATATGAATGAGGGAACCCTTAAATTTTTATAAAAAATTTAAAAACGTATCTAAACATCTAACATACGTGAAACAAAATTAACTCAATTCTCTTGAGTTATAAATTTATATTTCTTAACGTCTTTAGCCAGTGCTAAAGAAAAATTCACTTAAGAGAGAATGAGATCCTCTGTTTGGTGCTTGTATATTTGTTTGCTACACTTTCAATGACTCATAGTACAGTATGTGATAGTTGCTAAGGTCACTATCAAAATGCTTCACCATATTCCCTGACCTGCAGCATCTCCACTGCCACTCCACCCAGCAATCTATCCAGTCTCTTTCATAACCTTCACCAAAGATACTTATGAGACATTTTGTACACACAGCATCTTCCATAAGACAGAGTTGTTCTAATAATTTTTCAGTAGAAAGATCCCATGTCATTACAGTGTTCCCTCGATTTTCACGGGTTCAAACTTCACGGAAAGTCCATACCACGTTTTTTCAAAAATATTAATTAAAAAATACTTTGCGGGTTTTTTCCCTATACCATGGTTTTTCCCACCAGATGACGTCATATGTCATCGCCAAACTTTCATCTGCCTTTAATAAATATTTTTTTAATAAACTTTAATAAATAAACATGGTTAGTAATAATCTGAATGGTTGCTAAGGGAATGGAAAATTGCAATTTTTATTACTTAGATTTGTATGCCGCCCCTCTCCGTTTAAAGTGTTAAGGGAAGGCTTGTGATGCTATTCATAGCCAAAAATAGTGTATTTACTTCCGCATCTCTACTTCGTGGAAATTTGACTTTCGCTGGCGGTCTCGGAACACATCCACCGCAAAAAGCAAGGGAACACTGTATTTACAACATGTCACCCAATTTTTCCGATATTGCCTTTTCATGTCATCATTACCATAAATACTTGGGTTACAATTAAAATGTGTACTGTATAGTGACAGCAGTGTGGCGTAGTGGTTAGACTGGAAACAGTAAGATTGTAAATTTCAATCTTGCTTTAGGCACAAAACCAATCTCTCTTTCTATCTCCCTCAATCCAAAGAAGGTAGGCAATGGCAAACCACTTTTGAAATCTTGACAAAAATCTACAGGGACTTGTCAATCACCAGAAATCAACAATGACTCAAAGGTTATTGTTATTGTTAGTTGCAAAGTCAGCCAGATGTGTCTTTGTCCACATGTTGAGTCCTTCCCATGTCTACTTTTACTTGATACAAGTAAACTCAAGCTGACGTGCATTGTTTGTTTGTTTTTTAATTCAATTTGTGTAGCCACTAATTTCAATCTACGATAGTAACTGTAGCCAGCAAACAATATTAAAATAGTTAATATCCAATGCAAAAATAATAATAGCAGCCAACAGATACTATAATCAGGGTCAACATAACCGGAAAATGGGTCCTTCACATATTTGGGACCCCAAACCAAGCACTTAACCAGGTCTCCAAGACTTCCAAAAGGCCAACATGATAAGGGCCGTCATAATCCCAGGAAACAGGCTGTTCCAGAGGGCAAGCACTATGACAGAAGAGGTATACCTCTCAGCCCCTGCCAGCTGACATTCCGGGACTGACAGGACCTGGATCGTGCCCATTCTGCCAGACCAGATTGGACACTAGTAACAACTATGAGAAGATCCCAAGCCATGAACTGCAACTATCACCTTGAATTGTACCTGAAAATACACAGCAGTGGTATATCATATATCGTAAGCATATCCTGATTAGCCAACAACTAGTTTAGCTGCATTCTGTATTAGCCAAAGCTTCCAAATACTTTTCAATGGCAGCCCCATGTGGCAGAGGTGAGTTCTGGCTTACATTGCTGCTGGTTTGCTTCCTCCCACAACACATGGGCATGTGCAGTGCTGAAAACCCAACTTCTGAGCATGCGCAGAAGCCAAAACTAGACGAGAGAGCCAGTTTGGAGGCGTTTCCAACTGGTGATCGCTGCTAGTTCAGCGAGTGGGGGGAAATTCCTACTACCAGTTCTATAGAACCAATTCCTACTACCAGTTCTATAGAACCAGTCTAAACCAGGAGGAACCCACCTCTGCCTTGTGGGCAATGCTTTCACCTCTATTTTCCCACAACAGCATTTCGATGAACTAGGCTGGGGTGAGAGAGAATGACGGGGCAAAGTCATCCAAACAATTTCCATTCCTAGTGAGGCTAAAACCTATTTCTGCTGATTTCTAGACCAGTGTCCACTACACCAGACTGGCTCACTGAATATATTCAGTGTAGATCAATGTAAATTCAGTGTAAATGTAAGCTTTATCTTTAGAATGATTAAATTCACCCTTAAGTGTAAAAGCAATCAAAATGTTAAGCATTTGTTAGCTTCCTAATGCAAGATATCTCTCCTTCTTTAGAAATGCACACATGCAGTTCATAGAATTAACTTCAACCCAAACTGTGTTTCGGTGGTCCTGGTCCAGAAGCAGGTTATATCTTAAGCTATTCAAGAATGAATTGGGGAGGGGTGTGGAAGAAAGACTTGCCAAAATACTTAAATAACTTAACCCTTTTAGGGACTCACCTAACCTTGACTTGAACTTTGAAGCAGTTAAATTTTCACTTGGTCCCTATAAACGGAGCTAAAAAGTGCTGACATGTGCAAGGATAAAAGTTTGAAAATGTTAATAGGTTTAGTGTCTGATACTTTTGATAATCTGGCCCCAAGTGTCTTGGGTCTTTAAGGGTAGATTCCATCTGTCCCATAAAGTTATGTATAGAAACATAATTCATTCCTTTGATCCCCTGCTCTATGTAGATGTCCTTTATTTTTTTTTAAAAAGGACACACCACATGTTCTGGTGAAGAAAGAAACCCCATAGGCCTGACTGGTATTTACCATTCAGGATGTGCAACAATTAATATGAAGTGTTATTTATGTTATGATTCCTTGAAATTACCATAATAGTCAGCAAAATTGATATAGATCAGTTTTTTGGTTCGTGTGCCAAAAGAAGAGGCAACATAGGGGGATTGTGCGCATGCATGCCAACACCCATAATTCCATGCAGCCCCCCCATGCATGCACACATGACCCCCCCCCCCGGTCCCAGCATGCAATATCATGCCCGTTTTTCACTCTCCCCAGGCTTTCTAGGAGCCTGGGAACAGCAAAAATGGCCCGTTAGCCAACTTCCGGTTCAACCAGAAGGCCCATTATTTTGCTCTTCCCAACCCCAGAGCATTTCTAGGAGCCTGTGGAGGGCAAAAATGGCCTTCTCCACCACCACCAGAGGTGGAAAACAGGCTGTTTTCTGACTCCCAGTGGACCCAGAAGACCTAAAAGTCAGTTGGCTGGTGCACACATGTGCGCCAGACCTGAGCTCATGTGCCCACTTGTGGTACGCGTGCCATAGGTTCACCATCACAGGTATAGATTGTGTAGGTATATGGGTGACAAAAATCTAGACAGCAGCAAAGAGGAACAGAATACAGTGATACCTTGTCTTACGAACTTAATTCGTTCCACGACCAGGTTTGTAAGATGAAAAGTTCGTAAGACGAAGTAATTTTCCCCATAGGAATCAATGTAAAAGAAAATAATGTGTGCAACCCCATCCCAAAAGTCAGCCCTTTTGCCTTGCG
This sequence comes from Erythrolamprus reginae, assembly GCF_031021105.1. NCBI lineage: Eukaryota > Metazoa > Chordata > Lepidosauria > Squamata > Dipsadidae > Erythrolamprus > Erythrolamprus reginae. The sequence continues at coordinate 56,495,627 of NC_091956.1, read as the reverse complement.
CCACTGGGAATCCCCTTCTATGGACTTCCATTGCCAGCCAAAGTGCGAGGACTCCCCTGAGGCTCCCCTCGCTGGGAAACCCACCTCCGGACTTCTGTTGTCAGCCGAAGTGCGGGGATTCCCTGAGGCTCCCCTCACTGGGAAACCCTATCTCCGGACTTCTGTTGTCAGCCGAAGTGTGGGGATTCCCCTGAGGCTCCCCTCACTGGGTTTCAAAGCAACGATGGCAAAAATGAAGGGAATCCCTTCATTTTTGCCAGCACGGCTTTCAATCCCAGTGAGGGGAGCCTCAGGGGAATCCCCACACCTCGGCTGGCAACTGAAGTCCAGAGGTGGGGTTTCCCAGTGAGGGGAGCCTCAGGGGAATCCCCGCGCTTCAGCTGACAATGGAAGTCCAGAGGCGGGGCATTCCAGTGGCGGCAGCTCAGGTTCATAAGGTGAAAATAGATCGGAAGAAGAGGCAAAAAAATCTTAACACCGGGTTCCTATAACGAAAAGTTCATATGAAGAGGGGTTCATAAGACGAGGTATCACTGTATTCTTATTCAGACATGTTATGCCATATTGATATCGTAGCCCTAAGATAATGTAGTATTGAACCCAATCAAAGATATCAAACCATGCTCCCTGGGGGGGGGGGGTGTTTCTGTGAACTAAAGTCCAGAAGTCTTAAAGTTACCATGGTTAAACATTCATGATTTAAATAAATAAAACTTCCCCTCCCTCCTTCAAATGTTTTCTCTCTATTTTGCCATACAGTATTTGTAATCCAATGCCTATTTTCCCTCCTCAAAGCCTCCTTTGAATTGTGTTCAATATCCCCAGGTTCTTTTTTTAGTAGAAATACAAAAGTACAAAAGTGTTTTCTTTTTCTATGATTTTTCAACTTCACAGTTTAAACTAGCCTACAGCCCTGGGATTTCCAATGGTCTCACATCCAAAAATTAATCTAATTTATCCTGGCTTAGCTTTTTGGAATCAACTGAGTCAGGCAGGAGCTGCCCTCAGTCAGGAACATTTATATCTAAATTTAACAATAGCTTTTGTTGATGAAGATAGAATACATGTTGATAGAACAGCATGTATGAATTGCTGACAATCAAGTGATAATTTTCATTAAGGACAGGATTACGTTTCTTGCATCCTCATCCTGCAGAGCATTCACTTTTGTGCCCTGGACTGCTTTTTTGTATTATTTTTATTTCTGGTCTATCTAATGTAATTTATATCTATATCATTAGATGGCAGTGTAATCTTCAAAGACAATTTTACTGGCAATGTATATTTTTTAAAAGACTGGATTTATGCCAGTTGCTGCTATTTCTCTATTCCACTTCATTGTCTTACCTTTCATTGATTCCAGTATGAACCTGCCTCGCCTATAAATAGAATAGGAGCAACTCATCACCCCAAAAGAGTCATTCATCATAATTCAACCCCAAAGTGGGAAAGGGGGAAAAAGCAGGTGACTTTTGCTGGTCCTATCAGGTATACACTGGGGATGTATCATGGAAAGTTCTGATAATAAAAATATGAAAACTGGCACTTTGTTTCAGAGTGAAAGTCAAATAGTTTCTAACATTTCTTTAACTAGTTGCTATAGGTGTTAACTAATAGTTGGCTGCAGTGAAGGGCTACCAAAAATTTTACTACCACACTGTGGGCATGGCTTATGCAGGACGCCCTGCATTTTCTTTCAACATCTTTCAGTGCAAATTGGGTGCTCTGGGGTGGAGGTCCATTTTGCTACCCCACTGCATCCCACCCCCACCCCCCATCCCATCCCCATCCGGGCAGTAGCCCATCCCTGGTTGGTTGTAGACCTAAATGCATCAAGCTCCACTATGTGATTGAAAAAGCAGAGCAAATTCATCAAAATTTGCTTCTGGACTCAAGTCAAGATGCTGGTTGCTGATGATTTACAAAGAGCTACATGACATGAGCCCAGGTTATTTGAAGGTCTGTCTTTCCCCAATAATCTGTCTGATCAGGTCTGGTAAAGAGGGTTTTTTGCAGGTCCTGTGTACATCTATCAGCCTTACTAGGTAGACTACATAGGAAACATGAGTTAATTTTGCTTTATTGTGCAGGTACATTGACAGAATCTTGCAAGGCAGTAAATATAGTACAATTCTCTCCCATTGTCACCTTTATGACCAGAAAACCTTGTGAAGATCCCTCCTGAGCCTCTTGCTTAACCCTCCACGAAACTGTGGGCTACTCTATCTCTTATCTAATTGTCCCTAGGCAGCATTTCTATGTGTGGTCTTCAAAGGTCTTTCCCACATAACATTACATGGAAACTATGATGATGAAAGGTTATGCATGTGGATCAAGAGGAAAAATGGATATTAAAAAGTGTAAGAACTAGAAAAGGAAAAAAATATAAGAACTGGAATAGTACTTCACCAAGAAAAGAAAGTCCTCTAGGAACAAATATTAGAGCACAGATAAACCCAGTAGAATAAATATAAAATAAACATATGAAAAGAAGATGTGAAAACTGCTGGGACAGAGTGAAATAATAATAATATGGTGCGCCACAGAATTGTGTGTAGTTATACTAATGGCTAATATAAAACAAGGTGCAACAATGAAATGAAAGCAGCTGGAGATATAGAAGCTAAACAAAGAAAAGTAAAAGGTGGAGGGTTGTTTTTTTAAGGGGGGAGATGAAATGATGTTGGATTAAAGTAAAGCAAAGAGAAGGCTAGAAAGGTGAATATATAGGTGTGTGAGTAATGAATGTTGGCTTGTCTCAGTATAGCTAGGCTATTAAACCTTTGACAATACTGAGCAGAGAATTTTAACAGAGCGTGGATGTGTGATAAAGCCAAGACACAGACTTAGTTAAATAAGTATTATTTACATATAAACAAAATATAAACAATCCAGAATAAGCACGAAGCAAATACAGAATAATACACACTGAGCAATTACAAGATTAGCACAAAGCAAAACACAATATAGATAACAAGCACAAAGCTAAAATACAATATAGATAAAGCAAATACAATATAGATAAAGCACGAAGCTTATACAAGCACAGAGCTTAAACACAACTCTCCCCCCCCCCCCCTCAGGCAAAAGTAAAGTAAAGGAAGTGAGCAAAATAATGAGCTTTTATAGCTTCAATGAGGAAGTGACAAAATAGCCTTGAACATTAACTCTTCAAGTACATGTTAACTCTTTGAGTGCACATTAACTCTTTAAGTACAAGTTTGGTACAGTTTACAATATGCAGTTTACAATGGCAATCCCTAACACACATGTACTCCTGTACTAACAATGATACTGGTATATTGAAAGAGTGGCATTGAAATAAATATTATAAATGTCAATAACCAAGAAAAAAGGTCACAAGAGTTATGAGAATGTTGAAAAATGCAGAAGCTCCCAGTGTATTTGGTAAAACTGAAGAAGTGTTAAAATATGGATATATTTGCTGAGACTGAGCCATGTTCCCTCTTTTATAGCCATGCAACAGACTGATGGATCTTTTCTTCCCATGTGGCATATTTGAATGTTTCTCAGAGGCATGCTTCCCAGGAATCATGAGTAGGGTTAATACTAGCAGTATGTACAAGGGAGGAACAGGTTTTGTTTTGTTTCAAGCTTGCACCAAAATAGAGCCACTAAAAAAAATGTATCTGGGTATCCTCTGTTCCTTCAAAACAAGGCTACATTTTGACAGCATAGAAAACAAAAATCTCAGAACAGACGGAGCTTTTGTAAATCGTATACATCCTCAAAAGGCAGAACTTTTCAAGTCTGTCAAAGAATGAAGCAATCAATTTTTAGTCTGAGCTAAATAATAATAATAACCACATGAGGCTTCTTTTTTCCTGTGTTCAAAACTCTTGGAAAATTTGGCCTGATTTAAGGACATCAGCTGATCATAGAGACTTTCCCAGAGTTTTCACTAATAAGAGGATGCTACCTATCCAACAGCCTAAGAATGATAAATGTACTATATCTATATCAGTCCCATCATTATTTTTGTTTTGTTTGTGTTCCAAAAATCCAAACAAGAGCTTGAAACAAGGTTAAGAGGCACTATAGATGACTGTTGTTATCAACATAGTCTCATAACGATGGGAACATTTTTTTTCTGTTTATTCACTTTTTGTAATATCTGAATGATCATCAATATCCTATGAATACTCATTCACAAATTACAAAAGAGTGAATTGTCAAAATACAGTGTAATTGTATCCTTACTGTTTCTAATGTTATTGGTCTGGAGGACTACCCTGCTCAACAATTACCTGATCCTTTGGTAAAAGAGTTGCTATGCTTGCTTGCTTGCTTGCTTGCTTGCTTGCTTGCTTGCTTGCTTGCTTGCTTGCTTGCTTGCTTGCTTGCTTGCTTGCTTGCTTGCTTGCTTGCTTGCTTGCTGGCTTGCTGGCTTGCTGGCTTGCTGGCTTGCTGGCTTGCTGGCTTGCTGGCTTGCTGGCTGGCTGGCTGGCTGGCTGGCTGGCTGGCTGGCTGGCTGGCTGGCTGGCTGGCTGGCTGGCTGGCTGGCTGGCTGGTTGGCTGGCTGGCTGGCTTGCTGGCTGGCTTGCTGGTTGGCTTGCTGGCTGGCTTGCTGGTTGGCTTGCTGGTTGGCTGGCTGGCTGGCTGGCTGGCTGGCTGGCTGGCTGGCTGGCTGGCTGGCTGGCTGGCTGGCTGGCTGGCTGGCTGGCTGGCTGGCTGGCTGGCTTGCTGGCTCACTCACCTACTTTATTTATTTATTTGTCAAAACGTGTACAAGATAACAGGTATGGTATAAACATAAATAAAAGCCAGTAGGTATAGGTAAATTTGGACAATAGCACAGCAGGACAGGGACAGTAGGCACAATGGTTCGCTTATCTGGGCCCCTTACTTCTATAAGTACAACATACTTCTATGTTGATTCACTGATTAAAATGTTTACTTAATGCTCTTTTGCTGTAAATATAAGCTATGTAAGAAAATAATTTAAAGGACTGAAACTTTCATTCCATCACCTGCCTTTGTGCAAACAGTAGCAGTGAAAGCTTCACAGATTTATAAAACAGTTTCGGAAATAAGTTTTAGAATCGGGCTTCAGTCAATGGGGTGGGTGGGAGTTGCAAGGAAGCCAGAAAAAGGTAACCAAGAACAAAATATGCAATCTGGAAATCACCTTAGTCGAATGAATTAACAGTGCTCTAATGCAGGGAGGTTGGATTTTCCCCTTTTAACTGCCACCAAAACAGCCTAGCTTTATATCTCCAGGTGTATGCTGTACACAACTTGTGGGTTTTGCCAGAGGCATGCTGTTGAGAGGGTGTCACACATTTGACTCTCACGGTTGCTAATTCTGGTGGCTCAGTCTTGGCTCTTTTTATTAGTTTCAGTTAGAGAAAGATGTTTCCAGGAAAAATCCAGGTAACTACATCTATGCTACAGGGTATAAATAAATGAAGTATTGGCACATATAATATCAAGTTCCAGCCATTCTCCTTTTAGAACAGAACCCTGCAAAATTCTAGTTTCATCAGGCCAGACGTGTTGGGAATTAGGCAGTGTACACATTTAATAACTGTAATGCACTACACTAAAAAAAAGTTTAGTGCTATCAGGTATACAGTGATGCCTTGTCTTACAAACTTAATTGGTTCCAGGACGAGGTTCTTAAGGTGAAAAGTTTGTAAGACGAAACAATGTTTCCCATAGGAATCAATGGAAAAGCGATTAATGCGTAGAAGTCCAAAATTCACCCCTTTTGCCAGCTGAAGCGCCCGTTTTTGCGCTGCTGGGATTCCCCTGAGGCTCCCCTCTATGGGAAACCCCACCTCCAGACTTCTGTGTTTTTGCGATGCTGCAGGGGAATCCCAGCAGGGGTTTCCCAGCGAAGGGAGCATCAGTGAAATTGCAGCATCACTGAGGCTCCTCTGTCTGGGAAACCCCACCTCCGGACTTCTGTTGCCAGCGAAGCACACGTTTATGCACTGCTGGGATTCCCCTGCAGGATCACAAAAACACAGAAGTCTGGAGGTGGTGTTTCTCATGGAGGGGAGCCTCAGGGGAATCCCAGTCGTGCAAAAATGGGCGCTTCGCTGGCAACAGAAGTCTGGAGGCGGGGCATCCCAGTGGCGGTGGCTTGGGTTTGTAAGGTAAAAATAGTTTGTAAGAAGAGGCAAAAAAATCTTAAAACCAGGGTTTGTATCTCGAAAAGTTTGTATGATGAGGCGTTTGTAAGACGAGGTATCACTGTACTGGGATGTTAAGTATTCAATACAAGCTATGATGATATCATGATTCAGTGGTACTGTGGTGGGATTCAACTTTTTCTACTACCGGTTCTTTGGGCGTGGCTTGGTGAGGCAGAACCTTGCTGTGAGTAACATTGAGTTGGCCACACCCACTCAGTCACATGACCCCCATCAAGCCACACCCACAGATCCCAGTAGTTTTAAAAAAATGAACTTACAGCTTTTACAACCTTTTTCTATCTATTATTTTCTGCCAAGGGTATGAGGTGGCTAAACTCAAAATCTGTTAAAGGCCTCCTGCTGCCTGCTGCCTGCTCTCCCTTTGCCATGCGTTTCCTCATTTCCCCTCCTTCAGAGGCACCGACCTTTACTCAATCTCCCTGCTTTCTCCCCGAGGACCGCCTCTTTTTTCATCCCATGATCTTACCTTCCTCCTGTGATTGGCTGCCAGGGAAGGCAAGCCAGGGATGAGCCATTGCTCCTGGGCTCGCCACCATTTGTTTGCCCCCTTGTTGCAAGAAGCCAAAAAAGAGGCGGCGGCTGCAAGCTTCTTGCGCTGGAAACTACCAGCCTCTACTTCTTGAACACGCTGAAAAAGAGCTTCAATCCTGTGACCGTCACCCGCATTGCTGCTCTGTTTTTTGCACCTTGCTCATAAAACAAGGTGGCAATGGTCATGGGCCTGAAGCTCTTTCTCAGCATGTTCAAGAAGCAGAGGCCAGTAGTTTCCAGTACAAGAAGCCTTCAGCTGCCACCTCTTTTTCAGTTTCCTGCAACAAGGAGGACAAACAAATGTGGACTGGCAGGGAGCTCAGTGGCAATGGACCAGCCCTGGCTTGCCTTCCCTGGCAGACAACCATGGGAGGAAAGTAAGACCATGGGATGAAGAAAGAGGCGGTGGTGCGAGAGGAAGCGAGGAGATTGACTAAGGGTCAGGAGGGGAAGCAGAATGATGTATGGTGAAGTGAAAGTGGGTAGCATTCAGGAGGAGGCCCCAGGAAGGCCTGAGCTGAGGAATGGCACATTCCCTGACCCAGCTGAGGCAGGGGGCAAGTTGTCGGCGGCTCCAAGGCAAGGCCAGATGTGGGGAATGATGCATTACCTAACCCACCTGAGGTGGGCAGCAAGTGGGCAGTGGCTCTGGGGCAAGGTCAGAGCCAGGGAATGGTGCACTCCCTGTTCCAGCCTAGGTAGGCGGCAAGTGGGCAGAGGCAAGTGGATGACAAATTTATTTATTTATTTACTTATTTACTTATTGTTGTGGTTAGTTCTGACCCAGCTCCTGCCCCAAGGACTGTGGATATGGGGGAGACATCCACATGCTGCAGGCCTGTTTTGCCCCCGGTGGAATCTGATGATGAAGGCTCCTCTGACCAAGAAGACATGAGTGACAGGGAGCAGGAGAGTGTGGCAGACAGCTCAGAAGGAGGTCAATTATCTAGCTCCTCCTTGGATTCAGAACAAGAGTTAATGATACAGTCACACATGTGGAGAGTGATGCATAGGAAGCAACAACTGGGAGATTATTATCAAAGAAAATGAGGCCACCTGTGGTTGGGTGGGGATGTGGTAATAGTGAGGCTGCTATAAATAACAGCCTGTGGGTTTGGCCATTGTGGAGGATGATCTGATCATTGTGTTTTGTGTCTGCTTTATTGACTTTGACTTTTTGTGTGTGCTGACTTTTCCCCACTTTGAAACTAAACCAGGGCAAAGTGTGTTTCACTTTGTGAAAGAAGAAGGACTGTGAATTGCCTCACAGCTGCAAGCTAAGTATCACAGAACTGATAAGGGACTTGTATAAATTACCAGTTTGTTTGGAGACGAGTGCTCTTTGCTATACAAAAAGAGGGCTTGGTTTAAGTGAATTTTCATTATAAAGAACATTGTTTTGAATTTTCAAACGTGTGTGTGTCTGAAATTTGTACCTGTGAATTTTTGGGAGGATTCTACCAGAAAGCCCGACAGAACACTTATTGGATTTGTATGCCGCCCCTCTCCGCAGACTCGGGGCAGCTTGGTGAGCCAAGCTGAACTGAGCATGCAAGATACGGAAGCAACTGGCAAGCGATTAGCCGGGCCACATGGCGAAGGCAATATATGTAGAGCAGGATGAGTGGGATGAGCTAAATATATACTATTTATCATATTCAACTCATTTCTTTCATCCATTAATTCATGCCCAAATCTCCTTATGTCAGGTTTCAGTTTTCCCACTTTACCTGAAAATGCTTAGCAACCCTTCATCCTGGATAATTTTCAGTCCCCTTCTGTGACTAATATGAAGGCTTCAAAAATACTTTGGCTGTACAGATAGATGTGTCTGTGTATAAAATGCAGAAACAGGTTCCACAGCTCTGTTAATGCAGCTTTTAACAGCTTTCTACAAAGAAATCTATTTGTGGAAGGATTGTTTGGGACAGTATTCCAGATCACTAAATAAAGGATAACTGTCTCAATTCCAACTATTAATTATTTTTTCTATTAATTTTATGCATGGTTTTGGATTAACACATGCAATGACTTCAAAATGTTTGTTCAGCTTAGTGGTTTTAGATGCAGAATTCTATATATTTATTATTATTATTATTATTATTATTATTATTATTATTATTATTATTTATTATATTTGTATGCCGCCCCTCTCCGTAGACTTGGGCCGGCTCACAACAATAACAAGAACAATGTAAGAACAAATCTAATAATTTAAAAAACACTAAAAACCCCATTATTAAAAGCAAACAAACACACAAACATACCATGTATAAACTGTATAGGTCCGGGGGAGATGTGTCAGTTCCCCCATGCCTGATGGCAGAGATGGGTCTTAAGAACTTTACGAAAGGCAAGGAGGATGGGGGCAGTTCTAATCTCCGGGGGGGAGCTGGTTCCAGAGGGTCGGGGCCACCACAGAGAAGGCTCTTCTCCTGGGTCCCACCAAACGACATTGTTTATTTGACGGGACCCGGAGAAGGCCAATTCTGTGGGACCTAACTGGTCACTGGGATTCGTGCGGCAGAAGGCGGTCCCGGAGGTATTCTGGTCCGATGCCATGAAGGGCTTTTAACAAAGAAAAAGGCTCACATGCAGTATATTTAGATAAGTAAACATATTTGTTTACTGTCCTACTTCAAAAGACTCAGAACAAGTTGCAGTGATAAAATAACTGCATATCATTTCAGAGTATATCATTTCAGAGTATGTGACAAGGACTATAAACTTCCATTCATAATTTCCTGTCTCCTGGGCTTCTAAGCTTTAAGAGGTCCCTAATTTTCTTAATAACAAAGATTGGATTTGTTGATGACCAGTTTTTGAAGAGCTGTGGTGGCATCAATTGCAGGCTAATTCTGCTGATTGCCAACTGCCTGCAGTTCGGTTCTCACCAGCTCAAGGTTGACTCAGCTTTCCATCCTTCCAAGGCAGTGGTGGGTTCCTATGGATACGGTCAGGTACGCAGTACCGGTAGCAAAATTTTGATATTTTTTTTTCTTTTTTTCCCTTCCGGGATCTGGGTATGTTTTTCCTATCATAGTAAAAGAGGTTGAATGTGTATAATTTTAGAAGAGCTGTGTGTGTGTGTGTGTGTGTGTGTGTGTGTGTGTGTGTACATACACTTTATATAGTAGATAATTAGGGGTGGTCTACTGCCCAGACCAGGGGGGAAGGAATGCAGTGGGGTAGCGAAAATGGAGATCCACCCCAGAACATCCAATTTGCAATGAAAGATGTTGAGCCAAAATGCATAAGCCACGCCCACAGTATGGTAGTAAAAATTTTGTTAGCCCATCACTGTTCCAAGGTCAATAAAATGAGGACTCAGATTGTTGGGAGCAATATACTAACTCTGTAAACTGATTAAAGAGAGCTGTAAAGCACAAAGAAATGGTATGTAAGTCTAAGTCCTAGTTCTATTGCTATTTTAATGAAAACAGTACACTATTTTGTGTGATCAGGTTATGCTTTTTGATGAAGGAATTTTACATAAACAAATGGCCCTGGAACCTTTTGACTACTTAAATGCTCTCTACATGGGGCTACCTTTGAAGAGCGTTCAGAAACTACAAATTGTGCAAAATTCAGCTGCGCGAGTGGACATGGGCCTTCCTAGGCATGCCCATGTTTTTCCAGCACTCCACCGACTGCAGTGCTGCTGATTGGTTTCCGGACACAATTCAAAGTGTTGGTAAATGACCTATTAAACCCTACATGGCATTGGGTCAGATTACTTGCAGGACTGCCTTCTGCCGCATGAGTCCCAGTAACTAGTTGGGTCCCACAGAGTTGGCCTTCTCCAGGTCCCATCAACTAGGCAATGTCACTTGGTGGGACCTAAGGGAAGAGCCTTCTCTGTGGGGGCTCCATCCCTCTGGAATCAGCTGCCCCCGAATATTTGTACTGTCCCCACGCTCCTCATCTTCCACAAGAATCTTAAGACTCATCTATGCCGTCAGGCTTGGGGCGATTAAACTCTAGCCCCCTGGCAGATGAATGTCACATATGGTTGTTGTCTGAGTGGGTATGATTGATTTTTTTAAATAATATTGGGGATTATAGATAAGTATATTTAGTTTTAAATTAATTGGATTTAGGTTACTGTATTGTATCATTTTCTTTTTATAATTTGTAAGCCGTCCCGAGTCCTCGGAGAGGGGCAGTATATAAATCAATCAATCAATCAATCAATCAGTCAATCAAATAAATAAATAAATAAACTAAATAAATAAATAAATAAATAAATAAATAAATAAATAAATAACTCAAAAAAATAAAGGGGACACTCAAATAACACATCCTAGATCTGAATCAATGAAATATTCTCATTGAATACTTTGTTCTGTACAAAGTTGAATGTGCACAACTGCATGTGAAATTGATTGTCAATCAGTGTTGCTTCCTAAGTGGACAGTTTGATTTCACACAAGTTTGATTTACTTGGAGTTATATTGTGTTGTTTAAGTGTTCCCTTTATTTATTTTTTTGAGCAGTGTATATTGGGTTGGATGCAATAGCAAAGGTTCAGTACCCACAAATGTGCCACCACCTGGCTAGCAAGTAAAAAGCTTCTCAATGTAGGTTTGCCTTTTTTGTAAAGAGTTTAATGTCGTCTTCCCATGTTTAATTGTTCATTGACATTATCGCATTGGCAATGAGCAACTGTACACAATGTTTTATGAATCTATTAATATACAGTATATCTTCAGTTGCATATTGCACTCCTAATATGCCTGGGGCATCAGTTAATGGCCTTTTGAAACATGTTGATTCCTGTTTTCATGATGAAAGATCACCTGTAAGGATCTGAAAGCTGCTATTTAACAGTGCATTATATCAGCAGAAAAACACATAGGTTAACCATACAGATGTTAACTTTTTTAAAAAGCTTATATATATTTAAACATAAATAAGGCATTCTTCCATACTGTTTCCTATTGTATATTTCAATATAAAAAGTGGACATTTTTTTACTGATAGACAAAGTTCAAAATGAGTCACATCTTCTATGTCCCACCAAAGCTGAATTCAATGCTTTCAATTGTTCCAGCCATAGGAAACCCTGGGAATTTGGAATTAGCCCTTTATTATCTTCTTTTGTGCTTATGGAACTTCAAGAGTATGGGGATGACAAAATAAGCCATCAGACAATAAACCTGCAGAAATATTAGCAAAGGGGAGAATTTCTGCCGCACAAATCCCAGCGACCAATTAGGTCCCACAGAGTTGGCCTACTCTGGGTCCCGTCGACTAAACAATGTCATTTGGCGGGTCCCGGGGAAGAGACTTCTCTGTGGTGGCTCCGACTCTCTGGAACCAACTCCCCCCGGAGATTAGAACTGCCCCCACCCTCCTTGCCTTCCGTAAATTCTTTAAAACCCACCTTTGCCACCAGGCATGGGGGAATTGAGATATCTCCCCTCAGCCTATACAATTTATGTATGGTATGTTTATATGCATGTTTGATTAATAATGGGGTTTTTAAAATGTTTTTTAAAGTATTAGATTTGTTATGAATTGTTCTATTGCTGTTGTGAGCCGCCCCGAGTCTACGGAGAGGGGCGGCATACAAATCTAATACATAAATAAATAAATAAAATAAATAAATTTTATAATATTTTGGAAAACTTAAAAAAGTCTTCATGTCATTTAATAATTTTAATATACTTGGATTTCATTTTTTTAAAACCCTTCTTAATTTTTTTATTCTATGCATTAATACAGGAAAGAAGGTAGTAGTGTCATCTACATTCATTTGGTTAATAACACTTCCAGCCTTAATCTTAAAGAACCAATTGTAGTCAGTCAAACTTCACCCAAGCAGTGCAATGGGGTTTCCTAGTTTTAGAAAATTAAAAATAACTGTCTTCCTCAGTCTTTGTATTGTCTGGTGACAGCATGGATTGGTAATACTTAGCAAGCTCTTGCAACATAATGTTTGCCCTTTTCTGCCCCCTTCTTTCCACTGGTAGGCTGGTTGTAAAAGAAAATAGTCAGTACTCAACTGCTAAGTGTTAGGTGTCTTCAAGAAAGTTTTGACTCCTAACAACTACCCACTACCTAACAACTACCTAATAACTATAGTGTTATTGTCAGGATTTTCAGAAACAGTTTGGCATTGCTTTCTTCTTGGGGCTGAGAGAGAGTGTGTGATCTAAGGTCAACCATAAAGCAGGACCAGAAACCATGGTCTCCGAGTTTCTAGCCTCATGTCTTAACCACTATTCTGCTCCAAATAATTCTTGCATAAATAAATAATAAATTAATAATAGACAAGATTACAACATATACAACACAAAATATAATACAGTGGTACCTTGTCTTATGAACTTAATTTGTTCCGTGACGAGGTTCGTAAGTAGAAAAGTTCGTAAGATAAAACAGTGGTTCCCATAGGAATCAATGTAAAAGCGAATAATGCGTGCAATCCCAAAACTCACCCCTTTTGCCTTGCGCTGCTGGGAATCCCCGCCTATAGACCTCCATTGCCAGCCGAAGTGCCCATTCTTGCGCTGCTGGGATTCCCCTGAGGCTCCCCTCACTGGGATTCAAAGCAGCACCAGCAAAAATGAAGGAAATCCCAGCGAGGGGGGCCTCAGGGAAATCCCAGCAATGCAAGAACGGGCGCTTCGGCTGGCAACAGAAGTCCGAAGGTAGTGTTTCCCAGCGAGGGGATCCTCAGGGGAATCCCAGCAGCGCAAGAACGTGCGCTTCCGCTGGTAACGGAAGTCCAGAGGTGGGGATTCCCAGCAAAAGGAGGCTCAGGGGAATCCCAGCGCTTCAGCTGGCAACAGCTCACATTCCTCGATCCACAGCTCACATTAGAGAACCATCTTTCAGCTGTGGCGAGGGGGGCGTTTGCCCAGGTTCGCCTGGTGCACAAGTTGCGGCCCTATCTGGACGGGGACTCACTGCTTACAGTCACTCATGCCCTCATCACCTTGAGGTTCGACTACTGTAATGCTCTCTACATGGGGCTACCTTTGAAAAGTGTTCGGAAACTTCAGATCGTGCAGAATGCAGCTGCGAGAGCAGTCATGGGCTTCCCAAGGTATGCCCATGTTTCACCATCACTCCGCAGTCTGCATTGGCTGCCGATCAATTTCCGGTCACAATTCAAAGTGTTGGTTATGACCTTTAAAGCCCTTCATGGCACTGGACCATAATACCTCCGAGACCGCCTTCTGCCGCAGAATCCCAGCGACCGATTAGGTCCCACAGAGTGGGCCTTCTCCGGGTCCCGTCAACTAAACAATGTCGGTTGGAGGGCCCCAGGGGAAGAGCCTTCTCTGTGGCAGCCCCGACTCTCTGGAACCAACTCCCCCCAGAGATTAGAACTGCCCCTACTCTCCCTGCCTTCCGTAAACTCCTTAAAACCCACCTTTGCCGTCAGGCATGGGGTAACTGAAACACCTCCCCCGGGCATATACAATTTATGCATGGTATGTTTGTGTGTGTGTTTGCTAGTAAATGGGGTTCTTTTTTTAAAAAATTAAATATTTTAAATTTATTTGGATTTGTCATGAATTGTTGTATCTTGTTGTGAGCCGCCCCGAGTCTGCGGAGAGGGGCAGCATGCAAATCTAAATAATAAATAAATAAATAATAAACAGAAGTCCGGAGGTGGGGCATCCCAGCGGCGGTGGCTTGGATTCGTAAGGTGAAAATAATTCGGAAGAAGAGGCAAAAAAATCTTAAACACTGGGTTTGTATCTCAAAAAGTTTGTTAGAAGAGGCGTTTGTAAGATGAAGTACCACTGTATTTCCTTCATTTTCAACCATGAGACAAATCCCGACTTGCATTTGTTCTCCAAAATAAAAGACACATGTACATATTAATTAATTTATTCCTATTTATTTCTTCAATTTCTAAGCTGCCCAACTCCCTAGGGACTCTAGGTGGCTCACAGCAAAAATATAAAACATCAATAACAGTACAAAAATTTCTAAAAACAATTTACAACAAAATAGTTAAAACTCTGCATACCATTCATGGCCAGATCTCACTGATTATCTTAAGATCAATGGCCCCAGGCCTGTTGGAAAAGCCAGACCTTTACCACTTTCCAGAAGGCAAATAGGGTGGGGGTAGTCCAGGTCTCAGGAAATAACTGGGGCAGCCACAGAGAAGGCCCTTCCCCACAGACCCGCCAGCTGACACTGCTTAGCTGATGGGATCTGGAGAAGACCAATTCTGCTCTTACTGATTGCTCAGAGCTATGTGGTAGAAGGTAGTCTCAAAGATTGTCTGGCCCAAGTAGGGTTTTAAAGGTAATGACCAACACCTTGAATTGTGTCCGGAGACCAATTGAGTGTTAGTGCAGTTCACAGAGGATTGGTGAAATGTGAGTGTACCTAGGTGCTCACAACAACTCGCACAGCTACATTCTGGACCAAACACTCTTCCGGGGTAGTCCCATGCAGAGTGAATTGCAATAATCTAATTGTGAGCTGACAAGGGCATGAGTTACTGTGAGAAGAGCCTCCTGATCCAAGTAGGGTCACAATTGGTACACAAGGTGAACCTATTCGAAGATCCCCCTAGCTACAGCTGTCAAATGTTGCTTTAATCTTAGCTGTGAGTCTGGGAGGACACCCAAATTGCAAACCTGTCCTGAGGGGGGCAATTTCTCCCCCCCCTCCGAACCAAGAATGGACAGTCAATATAGCCTTTAAGAGGCAATACCCACTGCCACTCGGTCTCTCCCATCCAGAGCCTAACAGCCTCCAGGCACTGGCACATCATACCCACTGTTTCAATGAACTGACACAGGGTGGAGATATATAACTGGCTGTCATCAGCATATTGCTGATACATCACCCCATGTCATCAGATGTTCTCACCCAGTGGTTTCATGTAGATGTTAAATAGGAGAGGAGAGAGGAACGAACCCTGAGGAGACCTCTGTCCTGCTACCAACACCGACTGAGACCGGCCAGAGAGATAAGAAGAGAATCACCATAACACAGTGCCACCCACTCCTAACTCTCTTAGTCATCACAGAAGGATATTATGGTCAATGGTATTGAAACCAGTGAGAGGTCAAGTAGCACCAAGATGGAGGAATGACCCCCCCAATCTCCAGTTCACGAGTCATCATCCATCAGAGTGACCAAAGCAGTTTCCATGTCTGAAGCCCGATTGAAAAGGATCTACATAATCCATTTCATCCAATGATGGTAGGAGCTGGAATGCCACCACTTTCTCTACAACCTTTCCTACATAGGGTAGGTTTCAGACTGGATGAAAGTTCTTTAATTCTGCTGTATCCAGGGAAGGCTTTTTGAGGAGGGGCCTCACAACCGCTTCCTTTAATGCTTGTGGGAAGGGACACAGGTCCAAACAAAAACGTGGAGGAACTCATCACTCCCACAGCTTTGTCCACATCCTCAGGAGTCACAGGATCAAAAAACTCCCCACACAATAGGACTAACATCTGCCCCTGTCATCTTGGTCAGAATTGCCCGATCAGAGCCAGAGAATGGTCAATGAAATAATCTTAGAAGTCCATGTACCCTTTGCAGTCAAAATGTTTAACGTAACCAAGTAAGCAAAAATAAAATGCCTTTCTGTTTTCAATGTGAACTTGGGTGCCTGCCTCTTTCTTAAACCAGCTTGTACAGTTTACAGTTGTTAGCAACTGTTTCTAGCTATTGTGGTGGGAGGGGGAAACATCACTATCATAACTGAGTGATAAATTGCTGAACTGATGTTCATGAAAAAGATTTCAGGCTATCTCAGACTGAATCCAAAACACAATGAGTTTAAACATGTTACACTACAATCATTAATTAATAAAGTACTTGTAATCTGTCTCCCATGTAAACCACATTTGCATAACATCTTCCACACAACTTAGCCCAGTTTCATTTCCTACATTTATATAGTTATTCTATGCATTTGGTGAAGTATTCTTGTAATTTTGAAAAGATATTAACACATTTCTGAATTATATCTTTAATAACATCACTGATTTTAGTCAAATATATGTAAGCATTGTTTTTATTAAACCTACATCTGTTCTTCACCTTAACAGCACACTTATATGAAATATTATTGATATATTTTGTTGGCTTCATTATTTTGTGTGGGATTGTTTTGACTTAAGTTGGAATTTTCCAAGACATTTATGATCTGAACCACAGTCATCAACTAGTTATGACTACTATTGCGGCGCAGGCGGAGTAATAGTCGGACACAAGGTGTGGGTATAATGGGGTCACTTTTATTCAAACAACTCAACTTAACTTCTTTAACCGATTAACTTATTTAAACAATTAAACCCCACGTGACCTGCAGGGTGCATAAATCAAATGGGGGCGGAATTAACTTTTAAGCCAATTCAACAGAGCAACACTCGGACGAAAGCTCCTTAAACTGGGTGCGGGTCCTGGTAAACTACACCTGCCCCCTGCACCGTTACCACGCCCCCCATGGCGTGTGGGATGGCTCGCTACTGGTCTATGTTAATCACCAGCAAGCGAGCCACAGGAGCGACCCCCTCCCCGAACCCAAGCCGGTCGAGCCCTGTAATCCGAGAAGGAGCTCGCCCCTCACCTCAGTAGAGGTGCCCCTAAAGGAGATCACCAGTTGCTATTTACTTCATTTTCCGCCCCTATCGGCCACCCCTCCCCCAGTGACCCTAGGGGGGGGGGCGCTAGTTGGTGGGGCCACCCCCTAACCACACTCCCACGCACAGAGTGGAGTAGGCGAAAAAACAATCGCAGCTCGGCCAATTCTGCTGCGACTGCAAAAAATTCCTACTCGGCCCCCAGAGGGCGACCCATCATATGCACCCTGTAACAGAGGGAGGGTGGGCGGGTGTCTCACGCTGATCCGGGCAAGACTACTGCGCCACGAGGCAGCCCCCTTATATAGGGCTGCCTGGCTCGCCCGGCCAATCGGTGCGCACGCACCCGACTACGTCATCACGGCACCCCTTACAACGTGGGTGCCGTGGCTCCGCCCCAACATGGCGGCCTCCTCTGCCCGCCGATCGCCGCAAACCCCGTCAGCCGGTAAGTCGGCCGCAGGAATTGCGGCGCAGGCGGAGTAATAGTCGGACACAAAGTGTGGGTATAATGGGGTCACTTTTATTCAAACAACTCAACTTAACTTCTTTAACCGATTAACTTATTTAAACAATTAAACCCCACGTGACCTGCAGGGTGCATAAATCAAATGGGGGCGGAATTAACTTTTAAGCCAATTCAACAGAGCAACACTCGGGCGAAAGCTCCTTAAACTGGGTGCGGGTCCTGGTAAACTACACCTGCCCCCTGCACCGTTACCACGCCCCCCATGGCGTGTGGGATGGCTCACTAATGGTCTATGTTAATCACCAGCAAGCGAGCCACAGGAGCGACCCCCTCCCCGAACCCAAGCCGGTCGAGCCCTGTAATCCGAGAAGGAGCTCGCCCCTCACCTCAGTAGAGGTGCCCCTAAAGGAGATCACCAGTTGCTATTTACTTCATTTTCCGCCCCCTATCGGCCACAGCAGGGGGTGAAATTTTAATTTATTCCCCCTGCTCCCCCCCCTGCACATAGATGTGCAGGCACCTCTGCAGGTCCGCTATAAATTTATCGTTCCCTTTGTCGGTCAAGTGTACCCCGTCCTGTCTATACAAGTCTATTAGGGATGCCCTGATCTCTGGATGGTCTACCACTCCACCCCCAGCCTGAACTACCCACTTCTTAACCGCTCTATTCACTCTCTTCCTGGCCCCATCCACCGCCTTAGGGATTCTAGCATGCCGCCAACACCTCCTTGGCAGGATGTTGGACCACCTCACGCACGTGTCTGGCCACCGCTCCCAGATCACCTGCAAGCCCTCCCAAATGTGCCACAGCAGATCGACACCTGTCCTCGATCCCAGATCGTTACCACCAACGTGCAAAACCAAACAGCCCGGCACCCCCTGCACCTTCCCGCTGTTGAACAACAGGGGAAGAACCTCCTGCCACCGTAGGCCTCGACGGCCCAGCCACTGAACAATCACTCGATGATCCATTTCCAACTGCGTGCCGGGCGTCGTCTCGCGGGCCCTCCTCTCGGCCCAGTACACCATGCTGTGGCCACATATCAGGATTCTGTGTCGCCCGCCCTGTATTTGGGCTAGAGGAAGGGAGGAAACAAAACAGCGTCAGAAGTGGCGGCACCGACTGCACCCCTCCCCGCCCCACTCACCTAAGGGCGGATGTAAGTCTGGAAGGCCGCGGATCTCCAGCGGCCCACAGTCTTTATGTCCAGCCTGCTGAAACCTTCGTCCGCTGCCAGCGAAGCTGCACCTATCCTAAAAGAGTGAGTCCCGTAACATCTGGGATCCACGCCCAGCCTGGAAAGTGCCTTGGACATTACAGACCAAAATTGGTACCTGGTAAGGGGTTCGCCAGAAACATGACAAAAAAGAAAGCCCGGCTCTTTGCCCCTATGGGCCCAATACGCCGCCAGAGCCGCCACCGGGCACACCCTCCGGTTGTTAGCCCGGGAAAGTCTGACCATCACGCCGCGACCCCTTTGGTCGGTCTTGGACCGTCTAAGCCTCAAGGACACCGAGCCCCTCCGTAATTTGATATCCCTTGTGGTAAATGCCTGACCGGAGCTATCGGCTCTGGAAGCTGCAAGAACTTCGCTGACCCGAAAAGCCCCGAAAAACAAAGTCACCGCAGCCGCGTGGTACAGTGCTGCTTCATACTCAGAGCGGCAGAGCCGGCCCCACAGCTCATAAAGCCCCAGCAGGTGGGCAAGCTTTAGGGGGCGCCTGCTGTCACCCTGGACCTGGCCTTTCTCCCTGATCCAACCCTCCAGTGTCTTCCTAATCCTGAAATCCCCTGTGGTGTCGGAAAAGCCCCTCGACTTGGCTATGAAGGCGAAGCCCGCAAGCTTGCCCCTAATTGTCCGGGCCGACAACCCCCGGCGCTGGAGAAGTGCACAGAATTCGAGCAGGTGCTCCACCGGGGCAGGCCAAAGCTGATTGTATCTCCTATCATGACGAAAAGCCCAAAATTCCCTACCTGCCCGCTGGTATGACCTCCTGGTGCTCGTGGCTATGGACAAATCCATGGCCGTGCTTACGTCGGCCCTCCAATCAGCCACAGGTGCTGTGGGGCTGCTTCCGGGTGCTCCTCGGCCTGTGGGGCAAGCAGCTGGAACCTAGCCAACTGCCCCCTTGATAAAGCATCCGCCACCCCGTTTCTAACCCCTGGAACGTGGTGGGCCCGGAAAAGCATGTTATTGGCCAGGCATCTCGTTACCATATGCCTGACCAAACCCATCACCCGTTCATTCCTAGAGGAGAGTGTGTTCACTACATGTACTACCGCCATGTTATCACACCAAAAGTGGACCGTCCTCCCGGCAAAGCTGGTGGACCACAGTTCAATGGCCACGACAATGGGGAATAACTCTAAAAACGTCAAATCCCGGCAAATAGCCTTGCCGCACCACTCCCGCGGCCAGTCCGCCCTAAACCATTTGTCCCGCCATACCACACCAAAACCGGTCGTGCCCGCCGCGTCGGACTTCACCTGAAAGTCCGCTTTCAGCAGCATATCCTGTCTCCACAACGACACTCCGTTGTACATGTCCAGAAACCTTTGCCACACTCCGAGGTCCTCCCTAACACTCCTCGACAACCTTATCCTGTGGTGCGGTTTCGTCAAGCCAACCGTCGCCCGGTACAGTCTAAACATAAAAGCCCTGCCCGGCGCAATCACTCGACACGCAAAATTTAACAGGCCAGCCAGCTCCTGAACCTGCCTAAGAGTCACTTTCTTGGCGGCTCGGGCAACCCTCACCGCATCCTTGAGTCTCGTCAGTTTATCATCGGGTAGCCTACACGTCTGCGCAACGGAGTCCACCTCGATGCCTAGAAATGTCAGTCTGGTCGTAGGCCCCTCGGTTTTTTCATGAGCCAAAGGTAAATCCAAACATAAATCTTGAAAACCTGTCATTCCCCGCTGACAGTCGTCGGAACCCGCCGGTCCGGCGAAAAGAAAGTCGTCCAAATAGTGCACCACCGACTCAAACCCCATACTTTTAACATGTGCCCACTCCAAAAATGAACTAAACCTCTCGAACAGGGAGCAGGACACAGAACAACCCATCGGCAGGGCCCTGTCAACAAAAAACCCGCCATCGAACTGAAAACCCAACAAATTGAAATCCTCCGGGTGAATAGGCAAAAGCCGAAAGGCCGATTTGATATCACATTTTCCCATCAGCGCCCCTACTCCGCACGCCCGGACCATCGCGACGGCCGTCTCGAATGGTGTGTAGCGTACCGAGCATAGCTCCTCGGGGATGTGATCGTTTACCGACTCACCCGGAGGGAAAGACAAGTGATGGATGAGCCTGAACTCCCCCACGGCTCTCTTGGGCACCACCCCGAGTGGGGACACCTGCAGTAAGGGCAGGGGGGGCCCCGAAAAGGGGCCCAACACCCGGCCCTCGCGCACCTCCCGCATAATTTTGTCCCGCACTACGTGCCCCATACCTGTGACCGACCTCAAATTATCCGCCAGATAGGCCTTACGAGGCCCCCTGTAGGGGATCCTGAAGCCCTCGGAAAAACCTGCGATCAGAAAATCCGCACCTTTCTTGGGTCGGTAGCCGGTGAGCCATTCCTTCAATCTGTCCAACCTAACGGGGGTTGGGCCCCTTACTTTGAGCTCCTCCCGGCTGGGGTTTGGCTGGGGCCCCAGCGTCTTTGGTGCCGGCCCCTCCCCTTCCCCTGTAACAGGCGGAGGTCGGGTGCCGGCCATTGCACAAGGCGCAGGCGTGGCGAAAACGGCAATATGACCTTGAACAGGCCCCCCTAGTGCCGTACTCGTAACAGTACGGCGGGCCCCGAAAGGGCGAACCCGCCCCGCTACGCTGGCCAGAGGCCGGGGTCCCCGTACCCACCGCCGGGCGGGGAAGAGTGGCCTCCTTGCCGCGGGTCAGAAGTAAATGACCAGTGGGAGTCCGCCCGCTGGCTGGGGTCGCCGCTTGCTGCGTGGCCTGAAGCCACAAATCATTATGCCTCATATCCCAAGGCCAATGCCTATTGTGGGTGGCGAACCTACGAAAGGTCTCATCATATTGCTTCCAAGCCTCGCCCCCAAACTCCTGATACGCCTTCAGGATCATGTTCATGTACAAGATGAGCTCATGGGTCTTATGGACGTCATCTTCCACCACCACAGAGTGGTAGGCCAAAAAAGCATAAGCCCACGCCAGTATCCCCTTATCCATTTTGGTATCTTTTGGGTCATCCGACCCCTTCTTGCCCTCCTTATCCCTATCCTTTTTAGACTTTTCCGGTAGTAAAATATGAAAAATGTCAACATAAGCGCCGCGCCAAATCTTACGCTTGAGGGCCTGTGACATGTGCATACTGAGCGGAGTGTCCGGGAGGCCAGGTGCGAAAGGGTTATCGCTGTCACTAACAGAGGTGCTGGTGGACCCAGAGGTGGTCGACCCCGAGCTATCCCTAGAGGTATCCCTCTTCCTCTTGTGCCTCCTGGCCAACTGCCTTCTACGCCCCCTCCTCCAAACCTGAGCCGCCATGCGCGAGCGCCAGGTCCTGTGAGCCCTACGTGTTGTGCGTTTAGCCGCCTGTAGCCTGCCCCGCGGCCCCCTTGGGAGGGACCACCGGTGCCTAGGCACAGGGCACTCACCCCAGTGAGAAGAGTCATCGTCCGCGTCCTCGGAGCCGGACACCGTTCTTCTGGCCTTCCTCCGTTGACTCTTCTTTTTTGCGCGCCGATCCCCATGCGCTCTCTGTGGGCTCTCCGCCGACTCCGATGAGCTCCGAGACCCATCCGCGCTGGTAATGCCCGTGGCTCGGCCCCGCCGGGACCTGCCTCGCTTCTTTGGCCTCTCATCCAGTTTCTCAAGCAAGGAAGACAGTAGATGTGAGGAAACCGAAATCGAATCCCCCACCTCCTGCTCCCTCCTGGCAGGCCTTACGGCGGGGGCCTCTGCCGCAGACAGACCTGTTCCAGATCCGCTGGAGGCACCTTCCTCTGCCCCAGTAGCCTCACTGAACCCCCCCAGTGCTTCCACAGGGAGGGCCCGGCCCTGGCGGCGGCCCCTTGCCCCTGATGAGGCTCCCCTTCGGGGCTGCCCTCATCAACCGGCCTCCTGGCCGGCCTTGCCCCCGGCGCCTCACTCCACGCGCGCTTGGGGGCCCGCTTCCTACCGGTGCGGCGGGGCTCGATGGGGGGGGTGCCTAGTCCTCTGGCCTGCCCCCCCGCAGCCCGCCGCCGGCCCCCCGAACGGCTTCTCCCTCCCCCCGCCATGAACCGCCAATCAAATGCGCCTCCAAACCCTGGGCGGGGGTGTCGCCGAAGCGAACTGAGCCTCCAGCCGCCGCTCGCGGCTCTTCGGGCTTCAAAAGCGTCCCGCCGCGTGTCCCTCGTCGATCGGCTGCTTCGCCGGCCTCCGGGCCTCTTGCGCAATAGCCCGAGCCGGCAGCAGCAACCTTGTCTCACGCTGATCCGGGCGAGACTACTGCGCCACGAGGCAGCCCCCTTATATAGGGCTGCCTGGCTCGCCCGGCCAATCGGTGCACACGCACCCGACTACATCATCACGGCACCCCTTACAACGTGGGTGCCGTGGCTCCGCCCCAACATGGCGGCCTCCTCTGCCCGCCGATCGCCGCAAACCCCGTCGGCCGGTAAGTCGGCCGCGGGAATTGTTGCAGAAACTACTTTTTCAATCTCTAAAAGTAATATATGATAGAATGTAATTGATGATCTCTCAGATTATTAAACTGCTACAAACTTTGTGCTATGCCATAGAACAGGGGTCCCCAACCACCGGGCCGCGGACCAGTACCGGGCCGCAGGGCATGTTGCACCGGGCCGCAGAGTCAGCAGCTGCCGGCCCTCCTGCCGCCACCCCCTCCCTCCAGCGCTTCGCCTCCCGCCAGGCAAGAGGCCTTGGGAGGCAGGTTCTGCCAGCCACAGGGTGATGGATGGGACAGAGGGGCGGGAAGGACCGGGAGGTTCAAGCCTCTTTTGGCTTCTGCTGCGGCACGCCTTTGTGTTTTTGGTTGGGGGGGAGGCAGGAGGGCCGGCCTGACCCCCTCCCTCCAGCGCTTCACCTCTTGCCGGGCAAGAGGGCTTGGGCCGCAGGTTCTGCCGGCCACAGGGCAATGGCGGGAAAGAGGGGCGGGGAGGACCAGCACCCCCATGCTTAATCCCGCCCCAACCACACCCCTTTCCGCCCCCACCGGGCCATAGAAAAATTGTCTTGCTGAAACTGGTCCCTGGTGGAAAAAACATTGGGGACCACTGCCATAGAACATGTATTGATGGACAATACTGATACAATAATTTAGGGAAAGCAATGCTATATTGTAAGTGTTGGGAGATTTGGGTATTGAGTTGTTTATAGAATTTTGCTGATTTAAACTGATTTGTTGATTTTTCAGTCTCTAATATTGATTCTGTTGAGTTCCATGTATTGACACTCAGAATCCTTCACCGCAGAATGTGTTGATTCACAATGCTGGGACCGACTGGATTACTTGTGGACAAGCAGCCTTTCTTCACTACTAATTTTTAACCTCATCAGCATAGTTCCCTCTAAGCTGAGCAGTGAGCAATCGCTCACTTAAAAATCATCATCAACTCAGAGTTTTCCAAACCTGCCCAGAAGCCGAGAGGGAAAGAGTGAGAGAGGAAGAGAGGAAGAGAGAGAAACAGATAGAAAAAAGAGAGGAAGGAAAAGAGACAGAAAAAGAATAGGAGTAAGGAAGAGAGAAAGAAAATCAAAATCTAGTTTGAAACTAGCTCAACTATTTAAGTGGCATTTTGATATTGATAGAGTTGCCCTATTATGTGCTCACTGTTATAGACACACAGTACAGTATTTTATTTTGAAATTCTCTGAGGTAAAACAGGGTGGGTTTTTTATTTGTTTGTTTATTTATTTATTTGTTTGTTTGTTTGTTTGTTTGTTTGTTTATTTATTTATTTATTTATTATTTCTGTGCCGCCCAGTCCCAAAGGGACTGCCGCTCAGACACTATACTTTTCCGCCCACCCCCCAAAAAATTAGAGGGAACACTGCTCATCAGCATGGCCCAAGCCCAATTTTGTCTTGGCCTTATTTTGTTCCCAAGTTATATTTCAAGCAGCCTTATTCTCTTTTCAATGTCACAAAGAAGAACTAATAGGAAAATACGGAGTCAAGCAAAGAGAGTCAAGAAAACAGAATTTGTCCCTGCAACCTTTTTGGGCGGGATGGCTATGTAAGGGATGGATTCCATTAAAGATCAGTAATAAAGATCAGTAATAAAAACATTTATCCATATGTTTTTGAACTGTTATCTTTTTTTCTGTCTTTTTAAATTTTAAAAGTCAGTTTATATTCTTCCTTCCCCCCAATTATGCTTAAGAACTAGTATCAAACTAGTATCATGAAGAACGCGGCTGCGAGAGCCATCGTGGGGCTTCCTAGATTCGCCCACATTTCTACAACACTCCGTGGCCTGCATTGGCTGTCGATCAGTTTCTGGTCACAATTCAAAGTGTTGGTTATGACCTTTAAAGCCCTACATGGCATTGGACCAGAGTACCTCCAGAACCACCTGCTACCACACGAATCTCAGCGACCGATAAGGTCCCACAGAGTTGGCCTTCTCCAGGTCCCGTCGACTAAACAATGTTGTTTGGCGGGCCCCTGGGGAAGAGCCTTCTCTGTGGCAGCCCCGGCGCTCTGGAATCAACTCCCCCCGGAGATTAGAACTGCCCCCACCCTCTTTGTCTTTTGTAAATTACTCAAGACCCATTTATACCGCCCTGAGTTGTTGTGAGCCGCCCCGAGTCTTCGGAGAGGGGCAGCATACAAATCTAATAAATAATAATAATAATAATAATACCAATAACAATAAACTGCAGCACTTGGTTTATTTAATTATATATTTATATATATATATATATATATATATATATATATATATATATATATATATGGCCGTTCATATTATATAAAATAACCTCAGACAGCTTTATATAAAATAGAACTAGACAGCTAACAAACAGATATACATATAACCAAATATACTGCTAAAAATGTTTACATGCTACTAAGCACTATTAATAGTCCAAACTCCAGAACACAGGTGTTCCAATCCCTTAAGGAAAGTCTAGGTCTTCTGAACAGCAAGGAAAGTGGGGGCCCTTGTTTCTAAGGGGGAGACTGTTCCACAGTGTAGCAGAAGCTATGCAAAAAGCTTCATTTCCATAGATCACAGAATTTAATAGAAGGATATGGAGCAAGCTCACTTCTATTAATCTAGTCAAATGGATAGAGGTTTTTAGGGGCTTGCCATCTGTCAAGCAATATGAATCAGCAGTGTGCAGCAACAGCCAAAAAAAGCCAATGCAATTCTAAATTGCATTAACAGAGGGGTACAATCTAGGGCTTGTTCTGCTGGACTCTCTGGTAGGAGCCTCCCAAAAATTCAAAGGTACAAATTTCAGACACACACACGTTTGAAAATTCAAAACAATGTTCTTTATCACAAAATTCAAAATAAACTAAGCACTCTTTTTGTATTGCAAAGAGTACTCGTCCCAAAACAACCGAGTAGTTTGTACAAGTCCCTTATCAGTTTGTAAGTACTAAGCTTGCAGCTGTGAAGAAAGTCACAGCCCTTCTTCTTCCACAAAGTGAAACACACTTTGCTCTGCTTTGGTTTCAAAGTGGTGAAAAGTCAACAAACAAAGGCCGGAGTCAGCAAGACATTCATGAAACACAACGATCAGATAATTATCCACAATGGCCAAACCCACACGCTGCTATTTATAGCAGCAGCACTAATTACCGCAACCCCACCCAACCACAGGTGGCCTCATTTTCTCTTGTAATAATCCTTTAGTTGTTGATTCCTATGCATCACTCTACGCATGCATGGATGTGTCATTAATTCTTGTTCAGAATCCAGAGATGATACAGATGATTGATCTCCTCCTGGGCTGTCTGCCAAACTCTCCTCCTCCCTGTCACTCATGCCTCCTTGGTCAGAGGAGACTTTGTCGTCAGATTCCACTGGGCGCAAAACAGGCCTGCAGCATGTAGATGTCTCCCCCACATCCACCTGCACATTCCTTGGGGCAGGAGCTGGGCCAGAGCTAACCACAACAGGACTAGGGAAGTATTAATACTACTTCACAAAGCCTTAGTTAGATCACACCTAGAGTACTGCATCCAGTTTTGGTCACCACACTACAAAAAAGACATTGAAACTCTAGAGAAAGTGCAAAACAGAGCAAGCAGGATGATAAGGGGACTGGAAACTAAAAGGTATGAATAGAGGTTGCAGGAACTGGGAATGGCCAGTCTAGAGAAGAGAAGGAGCAGGGGTGACATGATAACTGTGTTTATTTTTTTAATTTATTCATTCATTCATTCGTTTTGTCTCGTACATATTGGTGGTATACAAAGATATAATACAGTGATGCCTTGTCTTAGAAACTTAATTGGTTCCGGGATGAGGTTCTTAAGGTGAAAAGTTTGTAAGATGAAACATTGTTTCCCATAGGAATCAATGGAAAAGCGATTAATGTGTGCAAGAACAAAATTCACCCTTTTGACAGCCAAAGCACATTTTTTTGCACTGCTGGGATTCCCCTGAGGCTCCCCTCCATGGGAAACCCCACCTCTGGACTTCTGTGTTTTTGCAATGCTGCAGGGGAATCCCAGCAGGGAAATCCCAGCATCGCAAAAACGAGCACTTCGCTGGCAACGGAAGTCTGGAGGTGGGGTTTCCCAGCGAAGGGAGCCTCAGTGAAATCGCAGCATCACAAAAACACTGAAGTTTTCGAAACCCCACCTCTGGACTTCTGTGTTTTTGCGATGCTACAATTTCACTGAGGCTCCCCTCGCTGGGAAACCTCACCTCTGGACTTCCGTTGCCAGCAAAGCGCCCGTTTTTGCGCTGCTGGGATTCCCCTGCTGGGATTCCCCTGCAGGGGAAGGAATTAGGGCATGACAGGGCATGAGCAGAGACCCTGGTCAGAAATGAATGTCCTTGGCACACAACGTTTGCAAAAGTTTCCCTAGACATGATTGCCACCTGTTCCTTGAGGAGGATCCATGAATCCAGGAAGCTGCAGAAAGAAATCTATTCAGAGGAATGCTACCCTTCTGAGAGTTAAATATGGCATCATCATAGTTATTATTATTATTATTGTTGTTGTTGTTATTATAATTATTATTGATTATTATGTTGGTCACAAAATCAGCTGATGTTTAGAGTGGATTTAGCATTTTAATTCTATCAAATCCTTCTTCTCGACCTGGGATAAGCAAAAGTTGTTTGGTGATATTAAATATATCACTCTGCATTTTGAAATTGACGATAGTCATTTTGTCAATGCTGATGTTGTTCAAGTAGTGCTTCAGATGTTTTGGGATTGTGCCCCAATACAACTTTTGCATTAGTATTAGGTTTGCTTTCATTTGCCACAGTCATTCCACATTTATTAGCAGGTCTTTGTATTTTATGATTTTTTCCAGTTCTTATGAATATAACAATAATATTACTATTGTGTGCTGTTCATCTGCCTAGAGGAATCCCAGATCAATGTGATGATTGGATAGTAGAACTGTAAATCAAAATATAATTACTGCAGCATAATAGTCTCTTTAAAATCTTCCTGATATTCAACCTAGTCATATAGATCATAACTATTTAAAGAAACAGAGGAAAAACGGAACAATTTCTAAATCAGCAAAGAGTTTGATGGTGGCAATGAAATTAACAGAAGACCCTATCCCTGAATTAACAGAATTATGAGTGAAGTGATAACCAAAGATGATTTCTATTATTACAGTAGGAACCCTGTGTGGTTCAGAAGTATTGCTGCAAGTAATTGTGATAGTAGATTAGTCTAGTGCTGCATATTCATTGTCTGCTTATTTACATTTCAATGCTTTTATTCAAAAGAAATTTTACAAGTATAGGGGAGTCAAGAAGCCTTGTAGTCACCAAGTAAATATGTTTTGCCCTCAACCATCACCTTGCCATCACTGACTTTGTAAACTATAAGCTGAAACATAAACCATCAGATCCTTGGTTTGATGTTTCTGCTTATGATTCAATAAAACTGATAAGAATGTACTATAAGCATAGTTCCCTCTAAGCTGCGCAGTGGGCTGGAACACACTAAAAAATGATGCCTGGCGCACGCTTTTCTATGGCTGCTCAGAGAGGAGGATGGCGGAGGCTCGCCCTCGCCCTCCGCCGCCGCCACCACCATTTTTTTATTTAAATGTCAAAACAAGTCTATATGTATGAAATATATAAAATATGAAAATGTAAGTAAATATAAAGAAATACATAGCATAAATTAAAGACTGGTTTAACTCATCATGGTTTATTCACCAATATTGCCAATATCTTCCTTAAATTTAAACTCTTTGTAGTTTAATCCTTTAACTCTTTGCTTCATCAGTAAATCCATTTTGCAAATCTATCTGGCTGATTTGTATAGGTTATCTTGTGTAATCTGATGTTTAAACTTACATATCTTCAGATCTCTGATAGGAAATCCCCTCTACGCTAATAAATATTGTGTCTGTGGCAGGGAATTGGCAAGCTCCCTTAATCAAGATAGTCCCTGGCTGATAATCACACAAAATGTAGTACAAGAAGTGTATCTCAGAACGTTTCAGCCTTCAGATTTTCCTGCTGCTTCCTTTCAAGTACTTATGAACAATTTATGAGGATCAAAACATGCTAATTTCATCACTGCTAGCCAAGAATACAGAAGAATTCTGTTTATGCCTCTATGCTGAGTATAGTCAGTGATGCTTCAGAGGGGGCAATTCCATGAGATTAAAGAGATTTGCTGACTGAACCTATTCTGTTTCACATGGATTTATATTTATTATTTTGAGTTTACAACCAGGGATGGAACTGTTTACCCAGGGCATATGAACTCGGGCATGTGAGTAGGGAAAAGAGTAGACAGGTATAATATGATTGCTTCCTAAACAGACTATGATAGATAATATGAGAGAAATAAATCTGGGGGTGTTTTTGCTTTTGTTTTCTCTCTGGTACCAGGTCAAATCAATATTTTCCTTGTTTTTATTGCATTCTCCCTATCTCCTTCCCTCCTTGGGTGACAATAAATGCCATAAAGATTGTTATGTATGAACGGACGTAGTAGCAATTTGCATAGCCGCCGCTGATTGGCTAATCTAGCGGCAGGAAATATAAGCTGCTGGCAGTGGCTAGCAGGTTTCAGGGAAGCCCTTAAAAGCAGCTGCCGTGCAGCCTGCCGGTAGTCCATATTATTTCTAGCTAAAAGACAATAAAGATGCTGAACTGTTCTTGTGATTCACCCCTTCCTTTACATGCATATCAAACATCAGCAACAAAGGTGGTTGAAGAAGACTACAGGACAAAGGCATCTTAAGGCATCCATGGCCATCTTAAGAAGCAAGCAGTAACCTGCTTCAGCCAAACTAGAGAATGATTACACAAATATCTCTATCTCTAGTCTTCTTCGATCGGAAGACAGAAGAATGGCGAACCTACATTTATTTATTTATTTATTTATTTATTTATTTATTTATTTATTTGATTGATTGATTGATTGATTGATTTGTATGCCAGACTACATGTCTTGCAAACAACCTCTAGGACAGGGGTCAGGAACCTTTTTGGCTAAGAGAGCCGTAAACGCCACATATTTTGAAATATAATTCCGCGAGAGCCGTACAATATGTTTAAAGGGCCATTGACAGATCAATCGCTCCAATGTTCACTTAGTACAGCAAGGAATGCTCCTCCCTGCTGTATAAAGCCACAACTGGACTGAAACAATGGTAATTAGCAGTAAAAAAATTAAATAAATAACTTACATTGTGAGCTTGCGATGCATGACATCAGTCCAGCAGTCTGGCTTCTTCTTTTTCCTGCGCATGACTGGAAGCTGGCATTCTTCCCACCTGATGTTGAGAGAATGCCAGCTTTGAGGCATTCGCAGAAGAAAGAAGCTGGAATGTTGGACATGTCACACAACGCATTGTAAGTTATGTCAATTATCTATTTTATTATTTTACAAATCTCTATGCACACTGCACATACCTTATTTAAAGTAAAAAACAAAATGGGAACAAATACAATATTTAATATTTATTCTTCCTCTTTCTCTCTCTCTCCCTTTCTCTCTGTCCTTCTGTCTTTCTAATTCTCTCTCTCTCTTTCTCTGTCCTCTCTTTCTCTTTCTTTCTCTCTTTCTTTCTCTCTCTTCTCTCTTTCACTCACTCTTTGTATCTCTCCCTCTTTCTCCCTCTCTCTGTCTCCTGCTTTCTCTCTCTCTCTCCCTTTCTATCTCTCTTCTTCCTTTCTCTCTCCCTCTCTATCTTTCCCTTTCTCCCCCCCTCTCTCTTTCTCTCTCTCTTCTCTTTCTTTCTCTCTGTCCCTCTTTCTTTCACTCTGTCCCTCTTTCTTTCTTTCTCTCTGTCCCTCTCTTTCTTTCTCTCTGTCCTTCTCTTTCTCTCTGTCCCTCTTTCTTTCTCTCTGTCCCTCTCTTTCTTTCTCTCTGTCCCTCTCTTTCTTTCTCTCTGTCCCTCTCTTTCTTTCTCTGTCCCTCTTTCTCTCTGTCCCTCTCTTTCTTTCTCTGTCCCTCTTTCTTTCTCTCTGTCCCTCTCTTGCTCCTGAGTGGGCCGGGCCGGAAGACCCCGCGTGGAGCCCTCGCGACGCCTCACCTGGGTTTTTATACCGGAGGAAGGGAGGGAGGGAGGCATTCCCTCATGCACCCCCCCTCGCCTTCCCCTCCCTGGCCCGGAGCTCCTCCCCTTTTAAATTGCTCCAGCTATCAAAAGGGCGATTACCATCGGCTCCCCTGTCACCAGGGCGGCATTTCCTCCACGCCCCTAAACGAAGCGGGGGGTGGGGGGCTGTCAAAAGCACAGACTCCCGGCCGCTTCCGAAGCGAAACTTTTTTTTCTCTTTTGTCTTGCTGGAAATTCCGGCGGCGATTCTCACCTGCTGCAAGTCCCCGGGACGCCTCGGCTGCAGGTTGCAAAGCTCCCCCCCCCTACACTCTGGGAGCGGTGACTCACCAGGAGAAGACCCACGCGGCTCCTCTGGGGGGCCTTGCGGAAGGCGGCGGCGGAAGCCCCCATGGCCGGCGCTGGGTGTGAGGGAGGATGCTTTCTGCGCGGGCGGAGGCCCACCCTCGCCGGAAGAGCTGCCCATCTAGCAGTCCCGCTGCCCCATTGGCCAGCAGGGGATGATGGGCAAGGGATGCCTCGGGGAAGGAGGGCAGGGCGGGAAGGGAAGGAGGGGGCTGGCGGGGGTTTAGGGAAGGGGAGCCGAGGCCAGCCTTGCAGCTCCTCGGCGGGAGGAGTCGAAAGCCACCGGGAGAAGACTGGGCTCAGCAGAAGCGCCGGGCCTGCCCCCCCCCATTATTCAGGCTCTCTTCGGGGTTGGGGAGTTTTTGGCGGGCGCCGGGGCCCGGGCCATAGACAGGTAGGAGCCCTGTCTGCGAGCCAGATACGGCCATCAAAAGAGCCATATCTGGCTCGCGAGCCATAGGTTCCCGACCCCTGCTCTAGGACCTATCAGACAACAGGAAGAAGGCTCTCTTCCTCGCCAACTGTGGAGCACCAACAAACAAGATGGTACCAACCCTGGTGGCATCAACCGACATCAAGTCCATCTCCTGGTCAACCTTACAGACCAAGCTAGCAGAGCACTATGAACCCTAAGCCCCTCCAATGGTCAGCAGAAATTAGTTTTACCATCAGCACCAAGGCGAATGCACCAACAACTTCATGACTAAACTCCAGGAAATTGCATCCAAGTGCAAATTCATAAATCCAAAGGAGATTATGAAGGATAGATTATTTTAGGCTGGAATCTAACAAAGATAACATCTATAAAATAAAATAAAATTTTATGGATCATACAGATAAAATTTAGCAATATAATTGCAGCCATAAAATGTAGGATTGCATAGTAAAAGTATTTATAATTGGAATAAAAAATTTGGATATAATGTAAACCTAGATAAATGGGATAAAATTTGGTACAAAAATTATAGATTGACTAAATCAGCAGTTTATAGGGAAAACCTATACAAAATGTATTATAGATGGCATCTGCCTCCAGCAAGATTAGCACAAATTTACCCCAGATTAAAACCATACTGTTGGAGGTGTAAAGAAAACCTGGGAACTTACTTCCATATATGGTGGACCTGTCCACCAATTAAGAAATTTTGGACTAAAATACAAGGATGGATAACAGATATGATTAAAGTTAAAATAAATAAAAGACCAGAAGCATTTCGTCTGGGAATTATAGACCAGAAATTGGAACAAGATCAATATTATTTAACTATCCATATATTAATGACCGCTAGAATTGCAATACAGTGGTCCCCCGAGTTTCGCGATCTCGATCATTGCGAAACGCTATATCGCGATTTTTCAACCCGGAAGTAAAAACACCATCTGCGCATGCGCGCCCTTTTTTCTATGGCCACGCATGCGTAGATGGCGCCGGGCAGATCAGCTGCTGGGCGGCTTCCCTGGGTCTTCCCCCTCTTGCTGGCGGGAGGGCGAGTGGCGGGCATCAGCGAGGAGTTTGCGTGGGCGGCGGGGAAACCCCAGCGCCGCTTCCCAGCTGAGTCCTGAAGCCAAACGCGGAAGTTCGCTTCAGGACTCAGCTGGGAAGCGGCGCGAGCGAACGGCGTGGGCAGGCGAAGGGTGGGCGCACGGGCAGACAGGCGGCGGACAAGCGGCAGGCGGACAAGCGGCAGGCGCGGCAGCAGCGAGGAGTTTACGTGGGCGGCAGGGAAACCCCAATCTTCGGCTCCTCGCTGCTGCGGTGGAAGTAAAAACACCATCTGTGCATGCGCAGATGGTGTTTTTACTTCCGCACCGCTACTTCGCGAAAAAACGATCATCGCGAGGGGTCCTGGAACGGAACCCTCGCGATAATCGGGGGACCACTGTAGTCCAAAATTAGAAACAACCTACTATACCAGATGAATCAATGATGATTAAGAAAATCATGGATTGCACAAAGGCAGATGTATTAACATTAAAATTAAGAAATAAGGAAAATTCCATATATTATAAAATTTGGAATTTGTTTTATAATTGGTTAAAAAAAAGCAAGGGAACCTAAAATCATAATATAATTATAGATGAATTATCAAAATCAGAAATTTAGAAATATAAAAATAATTATCCACTTAACAGTTTATATTCAAATTGATGATCTGTATGACTTCAAATATTGTATATATGATTAATATAAGGCAGTAGAACGAATAACTGATTTATAGATAGAAATTAATAACCAAAATAATCAGTTTGGATACCAATTGTATTTGCCAAGAATTTAAGTGAACGAAAAGGAGTGATTGAATGAATGTTATAATTATTTACCTTTTTTTTTAGAGCGTATATGAATATTATAATAATAATAATAATAAAAATAATAATAATTTATTAGATTTGTATGCCGCCCCTCTTTGAAGACTCGGGGCGGCTCACAACACGATAAAAACAGTATTATACAAGTACAAATCTAATATTAAAAAAAAGTAAAAACCCTATCATAATTAAAAACCAAACAGCACATACATACCAAACATAAATTATAATAAGCCTGGGGGAAAGGTGTCTCAAATCCCCCATGCCTGGCGGTATAGGTGGATCTTAAGTAGTTTACGGAAGACAAGGAGGGTGGGAGCAATTCTAATCTCCGGGGGGAGTTGATTCCAGAGGGCTGGGGCCGCCACAGAGAAGGCTCTTCCCCTGGGGCCCACCAGACGACGTTGTTTTGTCAACGGGACCCGGAGAAGGCCAACTCTGTGGGACCTTATCAGCCGCTGGGATTCGTGCGGTAGCAGGCGGTTCCGGAGGTATTCTGGTCCAATGCCATGTAGGGCTTTAAAGGTTATAACCAACACTTTGAATTGTGACCGGAAACTGATCGGCAGCCAATGCAGGCCACGGAGTATACTTTGTTGCATGATTTACTAAACTACTTGGAAGCCCTTGATAATCAAACATGACTTTAATGATACTAAAAGAGCATTGCTAACTTGGTGGCATAAAAAAAGATTCTGCACAGGGCAGATTCAGGTAACATGGCTGGAAAAGTATATTGGCCTGCTGGCTTCTTATGCAGATTAATCTGAGGCCATTCTTGAGTGAAGATACTTGGTCCATATTATGAAAAATGGTCCAATTCTTCTACAGTGCAAGAGAAGAAGGGTTTTTCTTTGTTTGTTTTATTTGTTTGAAAAAAAAATGTGCTTTTATTCATTTTTAATAAGAGTTTTAATATGGACCATTAAGAGCAAAGTATTTTAGGCATCACACAGAAAATCAACAGTCACCCAAGACATTTGTTTATTGGTATGTGACAATGATATGTGTGCATTAGGTTGGATATTGCAGAGAGCAATGTTGATTTACAATGGTAAAAATCAGGAATCTGTGAGACCTTTTCCAACTAGCAAATTTCATTAAAAAGCTTCTGGTATTGCAGCTTTCCAAATTTATACCTGTTCTGTCTGGGTTCCCCCAGACCTCAACACCAACTGGAAAAAACAGCCAGACACGCTGGTAAAAGCAAAAGTACTTTATAGCTTGAAAAATAAACACAGAGAAAAACCTGTTCTTCCCAACAGGCAGGCTATGAGACTTTACAGCAGAGTCCTGATGTCCAGACAATACAGCAAACTTCTTGCTGGCACACCCACCACTGTAGAGCATAAGACCCCCACCTTTTTCCCCCAAGGTTTCAGTATTCAAAGTCACAAACCAGAATTCCAAGACGCCAAAGATCACAGCCAGGTCCCAAGACTCCCAAAGATAATACTCCACAAGCCAGGAAGGGTGGGTCTGCCTTTTAGCCTTTTCAGAGAGCACCACACCCAAACCCAGCTGTTGCCTCTTTAGTGCTGAAAGTACCTAGCCAATTGCTCCCTTCTTTGTGTTGCTCTTCTCTGTCGCAGATCTATTATTGCTTGTGCATTTTCCTCTAAGGAATCCAGGCTGCTTGCTGGGGAGAGCTCCCTCTCGGGGGCCTCTGGCTGTTCCCCCTCTTCCTCAGCCTGGGATTCCTCCTCCTCGTCTGCCTGCACCTCCTGTTCCTCATCCTCCCCCTCTGAGCAGGAAACCGACAGAAGATCAGCCGTTTCCTGAGGGGCCTCGGACGGAATCACAACATATACCTTTCAGTGAAATTTGTTAGTCAGGAAAAGCACTTCTGTAACCAATATCTGACCTATCCCCCGCACCCAAGACTAACGTTTCTCCTCCTAAAGTGACAATTCCTGGTTGTGACTCTGTGTGATTCTAAATGCACTTCACAAATTAAAGGCTTGTGAAATCATTCTGAGGTTTAAATTTCTTGAATTTTGCCAGATACTAGTATTTTTGTAAAATTATTATTCTTTCCAATTGACTCTGGAGCTTAAGCACATTTCTGTCATTTAAAGGTTTTCCAAGATGTTCAAAATTGGTGTGCTGTATGTCTCTATTTCTGCTATCTTTTTTAAAGGCAAATAATTTATTTACAGCTTTACCACATACCTATCTTCCTGTAATGCTTGTTAGCTACTAATATAAATGATTTTCATATTTCATTCCACTTGCCCAGGAGTGTATTCTGTTATTCAGTAAATATAGTAGGTAGATTCAGTAGGTAACCCTTCACTGCACATATGGCATGTATACATATAATTAAAGAGTATATTTTGGATGTTCAATAATAATAAATAATAGGGAAATTGTATCTCTTTGAAGTGAGGAGAGGCCAGGCACCCTAACCCTAACCCAAACCCTTGACGTGAGTGACGTCAAGTTGGCCACTTTTAAGCCAGTCATTTGTCAAGCCACTCCCATCTGGTCACATGGTCAGCAAGCCACACCCACAAAATAAGCCATGCCCACAGTGTGGTAGTAAAAAAAATTGCACACCTTCACTGACAGATGTAGTATACCACTGAAAGGCATTCTTACACAAACAGTTTGACTGTGCAACTGTCACTTCATGTTTCTTTCCAATGATTTTGACTTGTGCTTTTCTATTTTAAGGATCTTAAGAATCATTTAAACATTGGGACACTTATTAGCATATCCAATGTCTGGTCATCTGTCTTAGAGAGCCAACTGATATACTGTAGTGGTTAAGTTGCTGATTAAAAACCAGGAGTCCATGAATTATAGTCTGGAGTCAATCTCTCTCTCTCTCTCTCTCTCTCTCTCTCTCTCTCGCTCTCTCGCTCTCTCAGCCAAACCCGCATCACATAGCTTTTGTTATTGGGAAAGTAAAAAGTGAGAATATTAGGTATGCTTGGATATTGCCTTGAACTGAGCAAAATAAATGTAGAATGAAAATTAATAAATGATGGGAGCAAAATAAATTATTAATAAATTATTAATTATTATTAATAATTATTCTCAATGAAAAATATGTTGAAATAGATTCCTTTGCAATCAACATTAAATAACATCTTTTATGGTCTCAGTTGCAGCTGAGTTGCTTTTTAAAAATTTGGACATTTGAAAACTTCTTAAACTTTTGAGCTCAAAGTCCAAAGGATAGCACTAGGAATGGTAAGCTTAACATATAAAACCTTTGGACAAAGATTACAGATGGCTGCAGTTTATTAGCCTTCCTGCTCCTTTTGTATCTAATATAGTTAATAATGATGCTGCAAAATATTACTGACATATTATTCAGGGTTTGCTTCATTTTGGTTACTGTGAATGATGTTCTTGAATCTCAGTAACTAAGTCATACTTACAGTCTATAGTACATTAAATAAAATTCAAGCTTTTGTTTTTGTGCATTTTTAAGCAGCCTTAGGCACTACTCAGAATTGAAGAGGAAAAAGGAAGTCAAACAAGCCAAGTTTCTGCTTGTTTTCTTTCTTGAAAGCTTCTTAATAAGATTTTTTTCTAACCAGAGCATGGAAGACCATGAGTGCACAGCCACTATCCAGTTCTTTATTTTTCTATCAGTAAAGATGCTAATGTATAGTGTTTACATTCTTCTGCAGTTCTACTTTACCAAGGGTATTTGTTAGAATAAGTTAACCCTCCAATATTAATATACTCTTTAAGGTGGAATCTCTAAGATTCTTCCAACAGCTCTTTCGAACATTGTCTCAAATCATTTTTGTAGAATAGAAATGGCCATACATTTCATGCAAGTGTTTCAAAAATTCTATGTATTTAAAAACATGACTTGAGAGAACAGCAATCTTTTCATTTCACAAACAGAAATTTTATTTCTGCAATTATCAACTGGCAGATGATTGAACAAGATTTTACTTTTTATTTTAAGGTGAATGCTGATATAAGTGTTGCCAATGGTACTATTTACGTAAACATAACTTCTAAATTATATATTATGTTAAAGTAGTGAAGACTAACTAGACAATCAGAAATCTGATTCACATATCATTGCCTGGTCTATTCCAGCTTTCCTTATCATGGTACCATCCAGATGTGCTGGACTAGAGGTCCCATCATCCCAGCCAGAACGTGGATGATAAAGGTCCAATGTTCAGACACCTTAAAGACACTAAATTAGGTAAAGCTGAAAAAAACATACCTGGTTATAACTCCTTACAATCTCAGGTTTCTTTTCCAGGCTTCCCTTTAAAAATGTGGTTCTAAATGTGAGAGATTTTGCACATGTCATACTCTCTGTCACAGAATTAGGGTCCTTTCTTAGTGAATAAAATGTCAGCAATTGCCTGAAAGATACCAGCAATATCCACTAAAATAGATAAATAATAAAAAGATCTAAACTAGGGTTACAAATATAGTTTTCTTCATCTAAGGAAATACATAGAATCTTCACAAGGAACTTTTGTGGTATCCTCAACACCAGTGTTAGAGTATTTAGCAGCATTAGTTATCTGGCAATCTTGAACTCCAATGGAGATTATCTAAGATTTCATGGCAAATATAAAGAGATTTATAAAGTGAAGATGAAGGTCTAAAATGGATCTCAAGGCTACTCTTGAATACCTATATTTAGGATTAAATTGTCAAATTAGAAGCAAGATACAGTATGTTTCAAGAGCATTTAGGATTATTTTCAGGGATCTCATAACAATGATAGCAATATTATTAATAAAAATCCATCACAGTTGTGGGGGGTTGTATAAATTGTTGTTGTAGATCACAAGTGTAGAACAAGGGAATGTTCAAAACCCTGATTATTTCACAGCTATTGTGTGATGCAAATTATGAACCTCAAAATGTATTTGATTTATATTCTGCTTTTCTTCCAGGAGCTCAAAACAGTTTGCATGGGATCTCCCCTCCTTTTATTCCCAAAGGTATTGCTTTGTGAGAGAAACTGGGCTGAGAAGAAGTGACTGACCCAGAGTCACTTCCATAGCTGAAAATGGGCATGAAGATGAGTCTCGCTGGAACTAATTCAACACCTAAAGCACAAGATTTTTCCCAGATACTTTCTTCTCACAAGGTAATGACTCTGGTGCACTAGCTCCTTAAAGAACAATAGTGAAACAAACAGATAGAAGTATACCTTTAATTCCATTTAAATGTGCATCTTAAATTCAGTACAAATATAGGTGGTAGTCCCATAGTTCCTAAGGCAGTCAACATCTCTTTCGACACAAGACCATTCAACAGGAAACAGTGTATGCATAAAACAAAACACCAATCTCTTTAGCTTGTAAAACAGTAACCTTTAAGAGATGTTGCTTTCTTTGTACCATTTGGGATAGCAATGTTCCCTTTTTGCACAATGATACTACTTTGGGAGTAAATATTGGCACTGTAAATGATTTTTATTGTAGTATAGGGTTGAACTCTCTTCATAGATCAATAAAAAATAAACTCTGTAATAAATAAATATTTAAAATAAATATATGCACTCTGAAGATATATAAATTAGGTCCATCCTGAAGGGAAAAATAAATCCAGATTTTGCTGCCCAATTAACACAGTCTTCATAAAGCTCCATGTTGACCATCCACATGACTATCAATGATGTTAATTAGCCATTTGTATCTAGTTATCTACAGCCAACTCTCATTCACTGTAGGTAATTATTTATGTTCCAAGTACAGGATCCACAGCAGTTTTGTTAAGTCCTGTTCAAACATCTTCTTGACTAGCACAGAATGAGGGTACCTAAAAGAGCTGGTCATCTAGACTTTAAGATCCATTCTCCTACATCCAGAGATTAGGCATGAAGGTTTGTCTACCACTAAACAGCTTCACTGATGCCTGCTTTCTAGATCTCAGTAATTTTCAACATTTAGAAGTTGCTCTTGCTTTTGGAACGGTAGAGGCTAAGATCCTGGTTTTTCTCCGTGGTTGTCCTCAACTGATTGCTAACAGGTCCTTGTAGAGCTCCGGCACTCTTTCGGGATCCACCGGTCTAGGTAAGAAATGGGTGAATTTCTGATGCCTTTTGGACCTTGCCCCATCTCTGGGACTGCCATCTTTGTTAAGTGCCACAAAGTACCTCCGGCCTGAATCTCCATGCTTGTACACATTGGAGGAGTAGGTGTTATACCAGTTCTCTTCAAACTGTTCTTTGAAGACACATTCAGGAGTGAGCTTTTCCTACAGGGTGAAAAAAAGAGAAGTCTGTTTAACCAAAATATACAGACATGGTAATAAGAGATGAAAGAGCTATTCCTATATTGATTATTATCTCAAAAAGTGTGTTTCTTTCTGCTGTGATATTTTTCACAGTTTTATTTCTTCACTGTTTAAGAATAAAGATATTGTTTTAATAAATTATTTTATTCTGTAGAGGATTTTTTTTTATCAGTATGGAATAAAGTCTGTCTTAAAGCTCTGCCTGCCTATTCAACAATTCCTACATTTCTCCACTTATTATACTACATAATATCTTCCCTTTCTGCTGCTTTCTCATCAATGAATCAATGAATCTAGATTGCTTGCTTTGTAAGATTGACACTTGCACTGAAATATGAGCAGACATACAACCATGGATGCCTTTTAGTCTTTTGGACTAGTAATTATTATTATTATTATTATTATTATTATTATTATTATTATTATTATTATTATTATTATTTAGATTGGTATGCCGCCCCTCTCCGTAGACTCGGGGCGGCTCACAACAGTGATAAAAACAATACATGGTAACAAATCTAATAATTAAAATCTAAAATAACATAAATAATAAATAATATTCGTTTTCCTTTCCTGCCTCATTATTTGGACTCTTAAAACCTACAGTATTTCATAGGCACATAATATTTCCCAAACAAGCTATGTTTCAGGTTATTTCATGCAGGCCACAGCCACGCCTGGTTTAGCGAAGGGGGGAAGTCTCAATATATCATGTGATGCCGCTGTGATGACGTGAGTATGACACCCCTGCACTACATCAAATTTTGCACATTTTATTCTTCTCCCTTTGTTTTGTTTTACAACTGCATCTTAAACCTGCCTTTTCTCTGAGAAGGTAGCTTACTTGGGAATTACTCTTTTAATTTTATTCCCACAGCAAAGATCCTGTGAAGAAAGATGGGCCCAAAGTTATTCGATGAGGCCTTCCATTTGGGTCTCCCCTTTCCATATGTCACATCTAAGTCACTAATTATATCTGCTATCCTGGGGTTATACTAGCCTCTCTTTGCTAAGGAATTGGTCTCCCTTCTGGGAAATCTGAGTGGCTTCTAGCAGGAATATCGACTTCTTCAAAAAATAAAGCTGGCAACCCCCTTGGTATGATTGAAGCTTCAACTGTTGTTTTTTTAGCCATCTCCACCTCAAAAAAATGGAGAACTTCATTCACACCATCACGGACTTTATTTTGACTTTTTTTTTTAACCATATACACTATACCCCATATACACTCCTGCACACTCCTAGCTTCTCACATTATTTTGAACTGACAGAGCACACTACCTCAATTGGCTAGAACCATGTTGTCTCCTTTTGTATATTGGATATAATGCTGCATGAATGAGGCAACAATTAGCACAATTTGTCTGCCCTTTTAGGAAAGGAACAACATGCTTTTCCTGCAGACATTGTTGAGTGGCAAACTGCATCTGAAGGCCATAGTTGTGTTGATTTTCAGTTGTCTACAGGTCATCCTCAACATACAACTATAATGAGCCCAAATATCTGTTGCCAAGTCAAGCAGTTGTTAAGTGAATCAGTATACAGTGATCCCTCGATTTTCGCGATCTCGTTCTTCGCAAAACGCTATATCGCGATTTTTCCCACCCGATGACGTCACTCTCTTCCTTCCTTTCTCATCTTTCTTTCTCTCTCTCTTTCTCTATCTTGCTTCTTCCTCTCTCACACTCTCTTCCTCCCTCTTTCATCTCTTTCTTTCCTTCTCTCTCTTTCTCTATCTCTCCCCCTCTTGCTGGTGGGCGGCGGGCGGGCGCGGCGGGCGGGCGGGCGAGCCAGGGCATCAGCGAGGAAGATGAAGATCGGGGTTTCCCCGCCGCCCACGCAAAGGGGAAACCCCGATTCGGCTCCTCGCTGCGCTGCCGAGCAGATCAGCTGCTGGGCGGCCGAAGGAACCTTCCCTGGGTCTTCCCCGCCGCCCACGCAAACTCCACCATCTGTGCATGTGCGGCCATGAAAAAAAGGGTGCGCATGCGCAGATGGTGTTTTTACTTCCGCAACCCTACATCGCGAAAAATCGATTATCGCGAGGGGTCTTGGAACGGAACCCTCGCGATAATCGAGGGATCACTGTAGTTGTTAAGTTAGTAACGTGATTGTTAAGGGTATCTGGCTTCCCCATAACTTTGCTTATGACCAGTGATGGGTTCCTGTGGGAACGGTCAGGAACGCAGTTCCAGTAGCAAAATTTGGAGCTCCACCCCAGAGCTCCCAATTTGCACTGAAAGATGTTGAAACAAAATGCATAAGCCACACCCACAGTGTGGTAGTAAAATTTTTGATAGCCCATCACTGCTTATGACCTAAGGACACTGCAACTGTTATAACTATGAGTCAGTTACCGAGTCTCTGAATTTTGGGAATACTGCAATGGTCATAAGTGTGAAAAACAGTTACCAGTCATTTTTAGTGCCATTGTAACTTCGAATGGTCACTGAACACATGGTTGTAAGTTGAGCACTACCTTATATTGGTCTTATCTTTTCATGTCAAAATTCCCTATATGATAAATAGGATTTTTGTAAATGCTGTTT
Organism: Erythrolamprus reginae; assembly: GCF_031021105.1. Classification (NCBI taxonomy): domain Eukaryota; kingdom Metazoa; phylum Chordata; class Lepidosauria; order Squamata; family Dipsadidae; genus Erythrolamprus; species Erythrolamprus reginae. The sequence goes on along the minus strand of NC_091956.1, from coordinate 56,452,721 downwards.
CTCCTTTGCACCACTACCTGGAATGATAAGTAATTAAGGGCCAGTGTTTGTCCACTTGATCATTTGAGGAAGTACTGCAAAGAAAGTACTGCGGGTTGGCGCAGCAGGTAGAGTGCTGTACTGCAGGCCACTGAAGCTGACTGTAGATCTGTAGGTCAGCGATTCAAATCTCATCACCGGCTCAAGGTTGACTCAGCCTTCCATCCTTCCGAGGTGGGTACAATGAGGACCCGGATTGTGGGGGCAATATGCTGGCTCTATTAAAAAGTGCTATTGCTAACATGTTGTAAGCCACCCTGAGTCTAAGGAGAAGGGTGGCATAAAAATCGAATAAACCCAAAATTTTATTTATGAAAAAAAAAGAAAAGGCTATGTTTTTAAATATCCTTACATGGCTTTCCCATTGGCTTTATCTGAACTTTGATCACATGACTATGGTCAGAGACAGGTGAGGGTTGCTGCTCTCACTGCTACCGGTGTACTGCATGCACAGTTCCATGCCTCTGGCGTGTGTACACGTCTGAGCAAAATTTTGCTTCTGTGCATGCGCAGGAAGCAAAATCTCATGAAAAGATGTGCACAAGAGAAATTTTGGGTATTTTTTTTCTTCCGCGCAGGAAGAGAAGCAAAAAAAATCACTGAAATCTCACGCACATGCACATCCCTGCCTGAGATTTTGCTTCCTGTGCATGCGCAGAAGCAAAATCTAGCTCAGACATGTGTGCGTGCATGCCATAGACGTGGAGCTGCAGGTGCATCTCAATTTTCGCTACAGGCACGATGGCGTCTACTTTACCGTAGGAACCCACTACTGCTCATAAGTGTGAAAACCAATCAGAAGTCACTTTTTTCAGTGCCATTGTAACTTTGAACAGTCACTAAACAAACTGTCCTAAGTCGAGGATTACATATATTTGCTTCTGTTTCCCATCTCAGACCAGTTGACAAATGGATCTAATTTTGGCCACAAGTTTTGGACAGGGGTGGGTTCTAATTTACATCGCCACTGGTTCGCTTCCTCCTACATTGCATGGGGGGGCACACATTGTGCACTGTGTGGCCACATCACGTGCACATGCGCAGTGCCAAAAACCAAGATTCTGTGCATGCTCAGAAGCAAAAATGCCAATGACACCATTAGAGCCAGGTTGGGGGTGTGGCGAACCGGCAATTGCTCCTGGTTCAGCCGTGGGGGGTGTATTCCCGCTACCAGTTCTAAAGAGCAGGTCTAAAGCAGGAGCAACCCACCTCTGGTTTTGGAAAACTCTCATAAACACCTAAAAATGCAAACAGAAAACTATTTTTCCTGGAACTAAGTTAAATAATCAAGCACAAAAATATAGACAAGTCCCCTTGTCCTCCAGAACTTAGAGAATTTCAGGGAGAGAATCAGCGGGCTACGAGCTGGAACGCTAAATTGCGCTCACCGCTGCGGCTTGTAAGTTCTTGCAGGACCAGCGCGATTTTGCTGCTGCACCTGTGGAGGAAGCAAAATCACGCACGGAATCGCAGGTGCGCCCGAATTTCGGCGAGGTTTTTCGTTTCCGTGCATGCTGAAACACGGGCGCACTTGTGGCTCGGAGAGGGGCGGCATACAAATATAATAAACTATAACTAATTTTGCTTCCTTCACAGGTGCAGCAGCAAAATCGCTCTGGTCCAGCAAGAACTTAAGAGCCATGGCGACGAGCGCAATTTAGCATTCCGGCTCATAGCCCACCGCTGGAGAGAATGCTTTTGAATTAGATTGATCCATGGTATAACTCTACAAGGCAATTTACTATGCAGTTATTGCCTTTGCATAGTTGAAACTCAGGTAAATTTTGAGTGATTCACTTAACATCTTATGTTATCTAAACATGACCCTGTAATGGTGTAGTTTATTCCAGGCAGTTCTCGCTTTGTATAAATCCACTGGATACTATTTTTCTTACACTAAGTAGCCACTTCAAGGCTGCGATCCCTCTTGCATTGTTACCAGTGACAAAATTCCCAGGGATTATAAAGATTACTGCTAATGTGAGTCTGTAATATGAGCTGGATGATATGGCAGTAATACTTACAGAGCCATAAAGCTCTCCTTTCTCATTCATTCCAAGGTAAAGGCCACTGTCCACTCCTCGAATACTGACTAATCCCACGGCCACACTGATGAATTCAAGAATACCTGCAATGAGAAAAGGGGAAAAATATTTTAAGGCTAATTATATTTGATGCAGAAAATCTGTGTATGAAATAGAAATAGAGGTGCAATTAAACATGTGATTAATTCTGAGTCATTGATTCTACAATATACAGAATGGGGTTATCAAAGTCCTCTTCATAGTACAATGATAATACTATCATAATACTGATATATATTGGTGTTGATCCAATAAAAAAGAGCATTGTTAACATCTTATTGATTTTAATGAAAGGGTTGAGTTGTCCTTAAATCTCTCCAGCTGCAATACCAGAGTTACAAAGCAATATTATTGGTTGTGCCATTCCTTGTTAAACAATAATAGTGTTCAAATATTTGGATTGTTAAAAAGAAAAATGTTTGATAAGCGATATTTGTCTATTTCCTTTGAAATAATGCCATGTGTTTTAGCTAGGCTTTTCAATACCTATGTTTTTCAACAATGTTCTATTTTCTGAATTATTTTCTCTCGTATGAAAGCTAATTATTTTTTTAAATCATAATCAGCCTTTGGCATTTAATTGAAAAAAGTGTTTGAGACTTGGGGTGTCTTGCTGCTGTTACAAGGCAGCCAAATCTTTTCAAAGTTCAGATATTTAGTATTTTATAAAGACTGCATCTCCATCTTTTAACTGCCAATACATCATCAGAGATTTTGGAGTTCCCGATATTCAAAGTTCCATTGAAAGATATGGGAGGTATTCTGTCTTTCTGATATCATTTTCAAAGACACGGTTTTCCTCTCCAAATCATAATAAGCAGGTGATTTAACCAACAAAGAAACCACATCAGTCAAAGCTACTGAGAACAGTGATAGAATAAAGAAGCTCCCAGAATGTTTGATCTCAATCTCAAACATTTTTCTTTTTTCTTTCTTTTTTTTTTTTTGCAATTACTCCATGTTTACATGCTCTAAGAAGCTTCTCTTCTACATGGAATTTTTGGTTGAACTAAAGTTGAAACAAAACTCCTGTTTATCAGTTAAGATCTCCTAGAGCAGATTATTGAAAGTAATGAAAATTATCAGCTGCACTTAATACTAGGTTTCTTCAGAGAAGACTTTCTCTTCAATACTCATTTGTTTCTCCTTCCTTACATATTTAGCAACCTCTTTCATTCAGTATTTAAATCCCTTGTAATCCATAAATAAAAACCCTAAATAAACCAGTCCAATAGATTGCAGAGGTTTAATTAGATCTTGGATACTGTGGTATCAGAGAGGTACTTGCATTGTGTACAATCTAGCACCTGCTTTACATTGGAATGCACTGAGTCATATTCTTTATCTTTGGACAGTGTGATATATTATTCTAAACAGACTAAGTTAAATTCAGTTGCATGTTCTTGTGGAATCCTGCATGCATTTCCTTAAGCACAATTCCCACTGGAATACCAAAGGACTAATACCCATGCAAAGATACAAGAGTGCATTGTAAACAACTATATATAGCAAAACATGCAATTATTTTTTTGAAAAAAAAGAAGTACCGGAAAAGTTAGAGAGAAAGACTGAATCCAGCACACAGGTATATCATTTCTCAGTCGGAGCAATGTATCTGAGTTTATCTGGATTACAATTATATCTGTAGACTCACAGCTAGCTTTTAGCTTTTAGAGCATGGTTTTAAAAATGAAAAGTATTTATATTGGTATCCTTTGTTAGAAACCATTGTTCACATCAAATGTCATACTTCCCAGGTGGGAAACTCTTCCACATCACGAACAAAATGCAACATCTGTACAAAATGCAACATCTGAATTATGTATGTTGAAAGCTGATTATAGTTGCGGTTATCAAGCCACATAGGAAATAGTTTAGGCACTTGCTGCATGGGACAACCTGTATGTAATTCCAAGCATCATTACCTATATGGATGGATTTCCCACACTCCAGTAAGGCATTGTGTGTTAAGTAGTCCATAGGGATGTTTAAAAGGCGCTCTGTTCATGCTCAAAGGCTCATATCCAGGGCCTTTTCCACCAGTTTGTTGATTGCATTACTTGAAATAGGTCTTTGCAAACAGATTGCCACTTTTTTCCCCCTTATGCTGATCTCTCTATCTCCTGCCCATTCGGTGTATGTATGGAGAGGCTGCTGTCCCAACACTCCACTTCGCTATTAGCCCACTGGCACAACGTTAACCCAGATCAAGATGCTACTTGTACAAGCGGATGTGTTTTTAATCACCCGCTGCCTGAGATCCGTTGCTATACCATCTGTTGCTATAGGATGCTTCTGTCACAAGGGAAGAAGCTGCAGAAGAGAGCAGGTGGAAGGAAGGAAGGAAGGAAGGAAGGAAGGAAGGAAGGAAGGAAGGAAGGGGAAGGGGCTTACCGAAGAGGCTGTGGTCTTGCCTAGTGCCTTGAACGCTGCCGTCGGGTAGGATCTGCAGGTGGAAGCCAGTCCTGCAATAAAGCTGTCTCCGTCGTAGGATGCCCTGCAGGTGGGCTAAATCCGTGGCCCCAGCCGCGACGCCTCCTCGGGATCCCCCCTCCGCTTGGGTCAGGCGGTCCCCTAGCAGGGGCGGCCTCTCCCCGGCAGGAGGCAGAAGGAAATGGGAGCCCACCTGCTGGCTCATCCCTTCCAGGCCACTTAAGAAACCCCCCACTTCGGCTAAGGGGGCCATGGAGAAGCCCAACCGGAGGGCTGGCGAAGACCGGCGGAGGGAGAGGGGCGGGAGAGGAGCAGCGAGAGCGAGCGGGAGTCCCTTGCAAAAGTCCCTTTCTCGGGGGTGACGGGGACTCAGAGGCGGCGCTGGAAGGGCTCCGGCAGGCAAGGCGGACTCGGCGTCAAGGGAGCAACTGCCCGTCCCGAGAATCTGTCCTCTCCCCGGACATGGGGCTGGTGGGGAGGCCGGGCCGGGCTTGGCCTCAACATCGACAGCCGCTGCAGGTGGGACGGCCGGCGATGCCCAATTGGCCCGCTGCTGCCCGCTGGTTAGCGCCACCGGCTCGGGGATGCCCGCGATCCAAGCGAGGCCGCTCGAAAGTGCCACAACAGCGCGCGTGGGGGACTCTCTCTCTCTCTCCCGCTATATATATATGCGCGCGGGGCAGGTTTTCCCCCCCTGACTTATGCTAATAGCGCTGAGGGTGAAGCGCGCCGGGAAGCTGAGGCGTTTGAAATCTTAAACCGAGCTGCTTCCCCCCCCCCTCCTCACACCTTTTTCCCTCCTGACGAAGGGGACTTCCGAAGGTGCCCCGGCCTCCCTCCCTCCCTCCTCCTCCTCTCTCGCGCGCGCCTAATCGGCTTCCAATTTAGCCTCGGAAACACGCCTCTCCCTCCCTCTCTTCCCCCCCCCCTCAACCCGGGTTGTTGTCGACGACGCGAAAAAAAGGGATGCCGTCGCTCGCTCTCCTCCGCCAAAAGGTTCCCTTTTGATGTGGAAGCTTTCTCGCCGCGGATGAATCGCGACCGGCGGCGGCAGCGGGAGCCCCGTTTGGCAAAGGTTGGGGGGGGGAGGACCCTGGAAGCTTGCCGCGTATTACGTGGACAGGTGCAAAGAAAGGTAAGAAGGAGAAAGGGCGTTACCCGAGGGTTAGGCCTGCTGAGACACACATGAAAAGAGGGAATTGAGGGGGGGTTCAGGGAAGGGGGGGAGAAAGCAAAAAAAAAAAAGATCTAACAGGTCGACTGCTCGGGTTTTTTTTCAGAACGCTCATAAAAGTGTTACATGTATTATCCCTGCCTTTTATCTTCTTGCGTTTTCTTCCCCTCCAAAAAAGGGAGGGGGGCGATTCTTTTTTTTTCCCCAAGCGAATTGGCGTAGTCAGTTGGGGTTTCCCCCTTTTTTTTCTTAAAGGCTAGGGTTGGTTTTCTCTCTCTCTCTCTCTGCTTGGTCTAACGGAGGCCCTAACAATAACCTCTCTGGGTATTGTTTGGGTGTTTAAACAGTATTAAGACCTGAGCAATACAAAAAGATCAGAAGAGAAACTGAGAAATGCTCTGAAAGCTTTCAAGACTTTGAAAGGGGTTGCAGGAGAAATCAAAGAGATGGATGGATGGATGGATGGATGGATGGATGGATGGATGGATGGATGGATGGATGGATGGATGGATGGATGGATGGATGGATAGATAGATAGATAGATAGATAGATAGATAGATAGATAGCTCAAAAAAATAAAGGGAACACTCAAATGAATGAAATATTCTCATTGAATACTTGGAATTATATTCTGTTGTTTAAGTGTTCCCTTTATTTTTTTGACCTGTGTGTGTATGTGTGTGTGTGTGTGTGTGTATGAGATAATTTTTTGTCGAGTCACCCTGGTATATTGAAGAAGCATCACAGCTTCCTTTTTGCCTCTCGGCCCCACAAGGGGCCATATTCCAATGCAGATAAAAAAATTTATAGCCGACAACTATAAACTATAGATGTAACATATTTTGCTGATAATGAAAAGGAAAAATCAACACAAAAAAATCACACATAATCCTTCTCTGGTACAAGCTGATATAGGTGATGAGCCTGTAGCTTAATAGCTAAGACCGGGTTCAAATCCCAGTAAAAGGGTGTGGCTACCTGATGAAGGCAAATAAGCCCAAAATAGATCTATAGTAGTCTCCCTTCCTTTTCATCATCAGCAAAATATGTTACATGTGTGTGCGTGCGTGTATTGGGGGGAACTACTGTGAGTTGTGGCTAACCATAAATGTCTTCATTTTCATCAGGGACAAATAATATTCCTTTGTCTATTTTGGCATCAGCATCTTTTTCTAGGAAGCCGGTCGACAATGGAAACAATGTATGTGGAAGCTGATAAAAATACCAGTCACTAAGATTTCAGGCAGTTCCTGGATCAAACATGAATGTAAGCATAGATCTTAGTAAGGACCTAGCAATGGGGATCCGTAATATGTTGATGGATCCAGTTTGATCTCCTGCTTCAGATGATGGAATAAAGAAGCCTGATCCTACTTGATAATTTAATCCAACTGGGTGACTTTGATTCTTTCTCAGCCTGGGAAGAAGACTAGAAAGCTGTGTGGACCACATAGTTACCAAGAATCAAGACTGAATCAGGCAAAAAACACTTAATTTTTCACCATTATCTTATTACTGGGGTGAGGGAAGGTAATGCTCAGTCTTGACCAAAACTAACCTTGCTGAACTCAATTATTCTACTTTTCTAGAAAGGCATGAGGTGGGCAATCAGCCCACATTGAGTAACTGGATTAGCATCTACAGCATGATCACCTATGATCTGAAATAGCACACGCTGGTTTCCTCTTCCTTCAGCTGAACATGCACATTACCATCAACATAATTGATGTACGATTTTCTTTACTCTGTACTCCACGTGAGGACGAATGGCAGAAGCTGGCGGTTGTTTGTTTGTTTTTGCATTTATCCCTTGGGACTCAGGGCTGAATGCATACATGCTACTTAAAGGGGAATTCTAAGCCTGTTTACTTAGAGGTAAGTCTCAGTAAGCTCAAGAGCTTATTATTAAGACTCCAGCTCGTTGCATTTCATGGCAAAAAAGATAATGATAAAGTCTTCTTCAAATTAAACTTGACTCTTGCTGTCTTCATGCACAAAAAACAGGAAGCTTTCTTGGCAAAAGTCTGTCTTTGACTCCTTTGAATTGTGTTTTTTTTTACTTCCCAGTCTAGCCCTATACACCCATCTGCCTTGAAATTCAGTTCAGTGAGATTATATAAACAAACCAATGAAGTATCTTCTAATATGCTTTCATCAGAACGTTAATCTGCTAGGGGTTTTTTTTTTAATGTGGGTTTGCCATCTCATTTCAACTGTCCTATAATTCTTGAGCAGTGGTGTTCCATCTGGGATATATTTTTAGACTAAATCTATTATATTTTTCCATAAAGTACTAGAAATGTGGAAAACCTTGGGAGAAAATAGTCTGTGCTTCTAAAATAGGCTTTCTTCTCTTAGATAAACTCTCTGATAACTATTGAACTTTGGGAGGTGATGTAAAATGTGTACTTCTTAGTTAGTTTGCACGCTACAGATTATGAGAGTTCTAGATTTTAAAGATGGTCTCTGAAACCATTAGCTGGATATTATAGGACTTACTGTTTCGCATTATGCCATGAAAGAGCTTTAATGAACTACAAAAAGCGAGCAGGAAAGAAGAATGAAGCACTGGAGGAGGAAAGACATTCTGAATATTTTTTTAAACATGCATGTTTTAACATGCATGTTTAAGCAACTCAAACAGCAGTTTGGTGGAAGTGATTATGATTTATCAAGTGGAGTTGAAATAAATGTCAATCTTTTGCTCCACAGTTGGCAAAATTCCTGGCAAAAATTACTTTCGTAAAATTTCCTTTTGCACTGGGAAAAGTGCTGTATTGGTCTCTTAAGAGGCACAGGCAGTATGGTGTGGAAGAAGAACTATTTTGATGAATTGGGCCATATTCAGCACTCAGCATCACAGAGTGGCCAGCTTGATTATTTTGTGAAGCTCAAAAGCTTCGACTGTATAAGTCAATAGCTCTCTTTCACTGCCACTCCCCAGGAGCTAAAATATTTTGCCTATGATTGGAAAATATCAAAGTATTCTGCTTTTGATTGTAGTGCAGGAACTGCACCTATCAAGTTGACCTGGCTTTCCGTCTCTGTCTCTCTCTCTTTGCATCTTATAACTTCTCTGTAACTCTTTTCATCTTCCATGCCTCCAAAGCCTTTAAATATGTTTTATTTATTCAAGTATCATATGTCTACGATAGTGGGATACATAATAATCCAGCGGATTTAGATATACAGTAGATATAGATATAGTGTATGTTTAATATTGAAAAAGTATCATATTTTTCTGAGTATAAGACGCATTGGAGTATAACATGCACCTAGATTTTAGAGGAGGAAAACAAGGAAAAAAGTATTCTGAACCAAATTGTGTAGTAATATATTATTTAATAAAATACCAGTGTAGCAGAATACTTTTTACAACCATGTATACTTTTTACAGTCATGTACACTTTTTACAAACTTCAAACTTGACAATTTTAATACCTGTGGACTTCAACTCCCAGAATTCCTCCTCCAGTCATTCTAGCTCAGGAATGGGAGTTGAAGTCCACAAGACTTAAACTTTCCAAGTTTGAAGACTCTTGCACCCCAAACTCAGAGGTCTTCAAACTTGACAGCTTTCAAACTAGTGGACTTCAATTCCTAGAATTCCTTCTCCAGTCATGCTAGTTAGGTTAAATAAAAGGCAAAAACACCCCCATTTTTGCAAAAATCCGGACATAATTCAGCCGGGTTTTTTTGGAAAAATGGGGTGGACAAAGGGTCTGGGAAGCTTGCAGGGGTGCTCGTGGATGGCAAAAATGAGCCGTCTTCACCCATTTTTTCACAAACAAAATGAGGCATTTTTGCCTTCCCCCAGTTCCCAGGAGCTCTCTGCAGGCTTCCCAGACCTTCTGTCCATCTAATTTTTGCAAAAAATGGGCCCATTTTTTGAAAAAAAAATGAGACATGGGGACAGTACTTTAGGAGGCCAAAAATAGTTGTACTTGGTGTATAAGATACAGTGATATTTCCACACTCCTTTGTGTGTGGGGGGGGGAGGTGCATCTTATACTCCGAAAAAGATTATGATAGTTAAGAACAAACCTTTTTGCTATTTACACTACCTTGATTTCCCCCAAAATAAGACAATTCCTGATAATAAGCCCAATTGGGCTTTTGAGTGCATGGCAATAAGGCTAAGTGCTTATTTCAGGATTCAAAAAAATATAAGACAGGGTCTTATTTTCAGGGAAACTTGGTAGTCAATGTGTTAAGGCCTTCCCTAGCCTGACCCCTTATAACAGTGAAGCACTGTAACTAAATAGTTGTAACTAAATAGTCAAGGTTTGGTGCTGCAACCCAACAGGACCGACACAGACTTCAGAGGATAATCAGAATTGCAGAAAAAACAATTGCTGCCAATCTGCCTTCCATTGAGGACCTGTATACTGCACGAGTCAAAAAGAGGGCGGGTAAAATATTTACTGACCCCTCGCATCCTGGACACAAATTGTTTCAACTCCTACCCTCAAAACGTCGCTACAGAGTACTGCACACCAAGACAACTAGACACAAGAACAGTTTTTTCCCGAACGCCATCACTCTACTAAACAAATAATTCCCTCAAAACTGTCAGACTTTCTACTAAATCTGCACTTCTATTCTACTAGTTTTTCTCATCATTCCTATCACCCTTTCCCTCCCATGTTGACTGTATGACTGTAACTTGTTGCTTATATCCGAAGATTTTTATTAATATTGCTTCTTCATTGCTTATTTGACCCCTATGACAATCATTAAGTGTTGTATCACATGATTCTTGACAAATGTATATTTTATTTTATGTACGTTGAGAGCATATGCACCAAGACAAATTCCTTGTGTGTCCAATCACACTTGGCCAATAAAAATTCTATTCTATTCTATTCTATTCTAAAGAGAGGGCTTAAATAGTGGCTCCTCCAGTATCACTGAATGTATCTACTTAGAAACAAGTTCCACTGAGATAACTGGATTTACTTCCAAACAACTGTATTTTAGATTGCTGCCTTTGGCAACATTTTGGCATGAATATGCTAAAAGCATAGCCTATGGTCATATCTTTTATATGTTAGTTGAATTTTTGCCCTGTGTTGATAATGCCGCTTTATTACTCTTTTATGATTTGTTTAATTGGTCATTGTTTTAGTTCAAATATCAATTCACTTTGAAGACATTGTAAGTTAAAGAGCATTGTAAGTTAAAGAGCAAAGTAGTCCCCTACTTACAATAATTCATTTAGTGACTGCTCAGCTATAATGCTACTGAAAAGGTGACTTATGACCTTTGTTCACACATATGACCTTTACAGCATGCCCATGGTCATATGATCAACATTCAGCTTGTGTTAACTGATTTATATTTATGATGGTTGTGGTGTCCTAGGATCATGTGATCAATTCTTTTGACTGGACAAGCAAAGTCAATGGGAAGCCAGATTCACTTAACAATTGGGTTACTAACTTAACAAGTGGAGTGATTCACTTAACAACTGTGACAAGAAAAGTTATAAAATGGGGCAAAATTCACTTAACCAATGTTTCATTTAGCAACATAAATTTTGGGCTCAACATTTTCGTCATAATTCGAAGACTAGCTGTATCAAATTACAGAAATAAGAAATCTTGGTTGTAGTATCAATAGAACTTAAAAGTATTGTTCACTAGAGATGAAATTGACAAGGTTTCTAGTTTTATATATAGGCAAATGGAATTGAATAGTAAATTTATTTATTTATTTTTTATTTATTCATTCATTTGTCCAATGCATAAATACATAGGAAGAAAACAGACATGTGATAATATAAAAGAGGGTGAAGGTGAACTTAGAGGAGAGGATATATGAAAGGAAGAGAATATATAAGATAGGTGAAAGAAAGGAAAGACAATTGGACAGGGGACGAAAGGCACACCAGTGCACTTATGTACACCCCTTACTGGCCTCTTAGGAACCTGGAGAGGTCAATCGTGGAGAGTCTAAGGGAGAAGTGTTGGGGGTTAGGGGTTGACACAATTGAGTCCGGTAGTGAGTTCCAAGCTTCGATAACTCGATTGTTGAAATCATATTTTTTACAGTCAAGTTTGGCGCGGTTCGTATTAAGTTTGAATCTGTTGCGTGCTCTTGTGTTATTGCGGTTGAAGGAACATTCTACTTAATAAACGGAAGTTAGATTGCACACCATATTATGAGGTTCTAGCCAAGTCTCTTTAGAAGATACCAACTATTTTTAAGATATGAAGGTAGGGAACTGCTATTACTGATTCATTTTAAAAAGTACAGAAAACAATGATTTTGTCTATTGAGATTTAATTTAATCCAGAGTTTTGAGTTCATTGAACCAAACTGACTAACACATAGCTTGATTGCATGAATGTAACACTCCAACAATATTAATATGCTACTATGTACTCTCCCCACATTTGTGAATATTATATTATCTAAATAAATATTTTTCCTGAAAACATTTCAGAAAGGAAAGAATTACTCAATGGGCTATTACACCTTTTGTTTAAATTTCTAACAATAAAAAAATTGTTGTAGAACAGGGTAGTGTTTTGCTTTTTATAAGTCTTCTCCCATGTGTCACCATGTAAATCTGAGAGATCAAATGGATTTGGCTGCTCTGCTTTTTTTTGCTGGAGAGAGTTTGGGGCTAATTAATTGGCAGGTGGCTTAAAGCAAGTAATGAAACACCTTTTCATCACAGCAGTCCTAAATACTGCCCTATGTGCACCTGAGTGATTTAAAAAAAAGATTGTTGAAAGTAAGTGATTTATTATGGAAGGATTTAAAACCTCAAAATGAAAATAACATTGAACACAATGATCAGATAAATCACTTCGAAAGGGAGAGAGAAAGCTGGCAGATTTCTTGGAAAACGATTGCAGATAGATATTATATAAGTTTAGCTTTCAAATAACAACAGCTTGTCATGTGGCTGGACCCAAAAATCCTCCATAATCAAGCTTTCAAAGCACATCTGTGTAAACATTATCACATCAGTGTAAAACATCAACCAATGAGCTTTTGCTTTGAACCAAATCTTCTTAATTGCAGGGCTAAATCAAAGAACTAGATCAAAGTTTAGAATCTGTAGAATAACCAATTGTTCAGGTAGTTCACACATTTCAGTCTTAAAATGCCATCAACCCTATTTGAAACACTTATTAAGGCTTCTTTTTTTAATATATGGCACAGTGGGAGAATCAAACTGTAATTAATGTAGCAGCCCAGCTCAAGACATAGATAACATAACTTGAAGTAACAAACCTATAGCTAAGAAAGAAGTTACTATCCAATCAGAAAGAAAGGTAGATGTGATCCAGTATTGCTTGTTAGACATGTATTTGTGAATGAAAACAGGTGAAAACTACAGCTAATAATCATTTTATTTCATTTATATGCTCCTTTTTCTATGGAAAACAGAATTGCCAGAGGAAGTCCTATTGAGACTCAGACAAGATCTATGTAGCTTTAGTAAGATGGTTCTACCATATTCAGTAAACAAAGATCATGCCTGGGTGTCATGGGTGTCAAATTCGGTCACATCACATGATGCCACACATGATTTTTTTTTTTTTGCGTTTGTGGATCTGGGTAGATGTGGCCTCAGTATGATGAATTCGGCCCACGAGCCGCCAGTTTGGCATCCCTGCCTTATGCTAAAATATTGTTCAAAAGTACTATTTAAAGTTATATGTGTGTACATATTAATAAGATAGCAAATTAAATTTGGTTTAATGATTTATTTCTAATATACTAATACTGTATTGTACTAATTGGGGGGGGGGGGGGTCATAGAAGACAATTTGAAAAAGGCATATAATTTTTTAGAAATAAGAATCCATAAATATTTCGCGCCAAAAACCAATCAATTTGCAACAAAATTTATATCATATCTATTTTTATCCGTCTTTAAACTAATTCAATACATATTACATAACATATCATTACTAATATTTACTAACATATACTTCCTTATTTTTCTTTATTTTTTTTTCTTTCTCTCCATTTTTTTCTTTTATATATATAGAATACATTTACTATATTATGCACATACTCCCCCTACTACTTTTTTACAAAAGTCGTCCCTGAAAACGTCTGCGTCATACGCAGATCTTTCTTTTCTTTTCTGCACTCTTTCCTTTCTTTTATTTATTTTCTTCTTTTCCCCCCCTTTCTTTTTTCTCATCCTCTCTTCTTATTCTTTAAATTTAGAAAATAATTTCATTAATTTGTTATTAGCCAATATATATTAATAGGGGATGTAACATTTATTACCATAATCTAAGGAAATCTTTTATATTCTCTATTCACTGTTTATTTACAACGTTTAAGAAATACAACATCTTTACCAAGAATTATATGTATTATAATCTATACCTTACAATGTATAATTGTACTGCTTACCTGAACTGCTTTGATTTCGTACTTTGATTCCCCATCTCCCCCCACCCCCTCCCCCTTTTTTTCTTTTCTGTACATTACTTCCTACCCCCGCTACCCTTTCCCTATTTCCCTTTTTTTTCTTTTTCTATATTTACAAATAAAGTATATTTTTTTAAAAAAAGAATCCATAAATATTTCATAAAATGAATTCATCCCGACATCCTGCAAAGACAAATTCTTAAATACTGTCAGAGCAGGACCTTGAGAATGTGCCAATATTACTAGTATTTCTACTGGTGTTTTTATCTCTACACAGAGAGAGAGACACACACACACCCATCCATGAATCCCTTCATCCAAGATCAGGAGAATAACAGGGCTGAGATCTTGTGGACTTCTAGATACAGACAGATAGAGGGATTCACCAATCAACCAGACATTATGATAGTAGGCAAGAACCAGAAAGCAGAGGTGTTAAGTTACATCAGGAAGAAAGAGAAGCTGAAGAAGTACTACAGTCTGAAGGAGGAACTAGGAACTGGAAGTGATGTGAACCATAAAGGCCAAAGTGATCCCATTGATGGTAGGAACACTTAGGGCTGTTACTCCTAAGCTGGGAGAGGCTCCAAAAGATCCCAGAAACAGTATCAAAGCTCTCTATCTAGAAAAGTGCAGCAAGAGTAGATACTATACAAGATATATAATAGAAAATGTTAATTACAAATAATACATCCAAGAGAATACAGACCAATAACAGAAGGAAAGTTTAGTGCAGAGTAATTTGAAAGATATAAAAAAATTATATTGGTAGTGGTAAGAATGCTAATCAATAAGCCTCCAACAGAGTGACTATGAATAAAAATAATAATAAATGAAAGTCGATGAGCTAAAATGCTGTAACCAGCACTTCAGAGATCAATATAGGAACGATGGTTATATGTCAAAAATTGAAACAAATGCAATGCACTGTCCAATATTTATTTAAAGAAGTAATAAACACTACCAGAGTGCTAAAAATGGCAAGGCTTAAAATGTTACCTGCAGAAATGTTAAAATATAAAATATGGATGTCAGATATGGATGTGGTTTGCTTAGAGTGGTTATCTTGATGTGAGTGTGACAACTGCATGCATGCCTGACAATTGGAAGGGTGCCATTATTGTTTCAATATTCAAATGGAATGGTAGCAAAAGTGAATGCAAGATTATACGTTAATTGCACTTAGGAGGACCTTTGGCAGAATTCTTCTGACACAGTTCATGAATGATAGTGATCAGAATTTTGGAAGTACTGTATAATATATTTTCTTGTCAGGCAGGGAATTTGCCAAATGGATTTTTGCTGTTCAGCAAGCACTGAGGAAGTGTTACTGTAATGAAGAAAGGTTGTTTTTTTTAATACGTTTGTCAATTTAAAAATAAATATAAAACAGACTTGACTGAAGGAAATTTTGCATGAATCTGGAAAGTTAGCTGGTGAATGGGATAACAGTATATAATAGTGTGTACTGCAGAGCATCTGTTAGAATAAATTGTACAGTTCAACAGCAGAAAAATAAAAATGTATAAAATCCCCTTGGTTGTTTATGATGTTGATTATGTTTAAGCACAAATGTACAAGGAATTCTTGTGAAAATATCAGAAGTTGGTTGGCGATAAGGACATGAAGACATTTGTCTATAACTGATATCATGTTAATAATTTGTGCCTTTGCATTAAATGTCCAAAATATTTGTTTTAAAAAAGCTTTACTCTTAGGATTTCCAGTGAGGAATCTGGTTTTATCCAAAACATGCTCAACAATTTTCCCCGGTACTATAATTCAAAACATCTAATTTTCTTTGTTCAGTCTTTCTGATTATCCAGTTTTTAATCATAATTGGAACTGTGAAAACAATTGGTTTAACCACAAATTGCTTTTTAATTCTGAGTTATTGGTTGGCTTTTACATTCTCTTCTTTTATTTCCAGCAAGACATTCTTTAGGTTTTCTTTACTTCTATTAAAATAAATCAACAGCATTTTCAAGATGGTTGTTCCTCCCAATACTTTTAGTTCCATTTCCTATTTCATCTAGGCTAGCATTTCTCACAATATATTTATGATCTAAAATCTACATGTCAGTATAATTTATAATCTGCATATAAGTAAATAGATAAAACATAACTTTTGTCACTCCTTTCTGGGAGCCAAATTATTAAATTACATATTCTTACATGTTGCTTCCTAGCCATTATCAATAATCTTCCATAAATAGAGGAAGTGGTTTAGCATATCCATATTTTAATGGCTATTCACAACTATCTACACAATTGATCTATACAATCAATCTTATTTGTATAATCCTAAAGCAAAATAAATATATTTTCCCAATGTGTCTTTTTCATTATGTATGGGATGTTAGATTTTTGAGTGCACTAGCCTCCTCTGAGCCCAACTTATACATCTGGCATTTCTTGGTCCATGTATTATTGAAATCTGGATTGCAAAATCCCAACCATTATCTTAGTAAATAAGATAAGTGGAATTATTTAGTCCTTTAAGCATTCTTTAGTGTTCACCTTACCTTACCAGTATTGAAATACTGAAACCGTTTCCCAGTCCATGGTGTTTTATCTCCTTGTAAACTACAACAGCCATTTTAACTATATAAACTTGATGAGATTTTAAACTATTTGCAGTTCATGATCAAAACTTCATTAACTTCATGTATATGGACGACTTTGTACAGTTCTTCTCTATCCCTTATCTTTATTTTTTTTTTGGTCTAATTTATCTTTGTTTTTTGTCTTCTATCATGTTCACCTATGCATTAAAGATTCCCTTGATTTCTATAATTTCCTTATATAAATATATTCCCACCTGATAGTTATTTTGTTCATGTGCATTGCTGATTTCACTATAACTCCTACCTCTTCTTGCTCTTTTTCAGTAAGCGTTGGGAAAATTTTCCATAAATATTTGTTCCCTTTTGCTTTCCACTTTTCTTCACCTGATTCTGATATATCAGCAGGTAGCCATGTATTTTGGAATATTTTTGTTCGCTTTGTCTATAACTGTAAAGTAGATTTCAGTATTGGATTCTTATTTATTAAATTTATGCCATCCATACTGTTTCGAAATGATTCTATGGACTCTTTTTATTAAATATAGTCTATTAAATCTGTTCTTTATATTCAATGCACACACATAAATGATACCATATATTGTTAGCTTGATAATTTTGTTTGCCTTTCTTTTAACTAGTATCTTGCAAGTTGTTCACGATCAGTATTTTTGGTTGGTTCCATGTACTAATGGTATTCATATGGAATAGGTCAGTGATGCAAACATATGGCACATGAAGCCATATTGGTGGGCACGTGAGCTCAGGTCCAGCACACACTGGCTGATTTTCGGGCTTTCTGGGCCCACTGGGAGTCAGAAAACAGCCCGTTTTCAGCCTCTGGGGGGGAAGCCATTTTCATCCACCCCAGGCTCCTAGAGAGGTTCTAAAGCCTGGGGAGAGCAAAAAAAAAATACAGGACTCCCAGTCCAACCAGAAGTCAGCAAATGGGTGGTTTCCGGCCTCCAGAGAGCCAGAAATGCGAGCTGAGGTTCGGCACGCGCCAGCTGATTTTTGGGCCTTGTGGGCCTACTGTGACTTGGGAAACAGCCTATTTTCAGCCTGGGGGGAAGCCATTTTCGCTGTCCCCAGGCTCCTAGAAAGGGTCTGAAGCCTAGTGGGGGGGGGGCAAAAAATGGGTAGGCCATCACATGCTGGAGGTCACACGTGTATGCATGGGAGGGTTGCATGGAATTATGGGTCTGGGCATACTCACGCATGCAACCCCCATTTGGCACACAAACCAAAAAAGGTTCCCCATCACTGGAGTAGGTTGTTAAATCCTCCTCCAATGAATCATTTTGATCCTCTTCTTCATCTATTATGCCATTCTTTTGGCAGTAAAATTTCCCAACAATATAGCTTCTAACATTATTGGGTTCATAAGCCTTTTCACCACATAAGGGTCTGAGACTTGAAACTTGAAAAATTAGAATATTGTGCAAAAGTTCATTTATTTCAGTAATGCAACCTAAAAGGTGAAACTGATACAGTAATACCTCGTCTTAGGAACCTAATTGGTTCCAGAAGTAGGTTCGTAAGGTGAAAAGTTCGTAAGACGAAACATTGTTTCCCATAGGAAACAATGTAAAAGCGATTAATCCGTGCAAAAAGAAAAAAAATCACAAAATGGCGCTCCGCTGGGTGCCGCCACCTGGCTGTCACCTTTTAAAACAGCTTTTCGGGTTCGGGTTAGGGAGGCCGCTGAGAAGCGCCGCGGCCCAGCTGTCGCTGAGAAGCGCCGCGGCCCAGCTGTCACCTTCTGAAACAGCCGGGGGGCTTCTCGGCGTTCTCCCGAACACCGAACCCGGAAGTTCAGGTTTGGGTTCGGGTTCTGGAGGCCGCCAAGAAGTGCCGCGGCCCAGCTGTCACCTTCTGAAACAGCCGGGGGGCTTCTCGGCGTTCTCCCGAACACCGAACCCGGAAGTTCAGGTTCGGGTTCGGGTTCCGGAGGCCGCCGAGAAGCACCCGGCTGTTTCAGAAGGTGACAGCTGGGCGGCGGTGCTTCTCGGCGGCCTCCGAAACCGGAACCGGAACCCGAACTTCCGGGTTCGGGAGGATGCCAAGAAGCCCCCCGGCTGTTTTAAAAGGTGACAGCCGGGCGGCAGCACCCAGCAGAGCGCCATTTTGCGATCTGCGGTGGGTTTGTAAGCCGAAAAAAGTTCGTAAGAAGAGGCAAAAAAATTCCGAACCCCGGGTTCGTATCACAAGGGGTTCTTATCACAAGGGGTTTGTATCATGAGGTACCACTGTATATGAGAGAGACTCAAAGCAAAATAGTTCAAGCTGTGATTTGTCAAAATTATGACGATTATGGGGTACAACTCATGAAAACCCCAAATCCATAATCTCAGAAAATTAGAATATTTTATGCAAGCAATAAAACGAGGATTGTGCATAGAACAATATGGGACCTCTAAAAAGTTTAAGCATGCATCAGTACAGTACTTGGTTTGGGCTCGTTTTGCAGCAATTACTGGCTAAATGCTGCATGGCATGGAACCTATCAGCCTGTGCCCCTGCTGAGGTGTTATGGAAGACCAGGATGCTTTAACTTGGCCTTCAACTCTTCTGCACTGTTCAGTCTCATGTCTCTCATCTTTCTCTTGGCAATGCCCCATAAATTCTCTATGGGATTCAGGTGAGGTGGGTTTGCTGGCCAATCAAGCACAGTAATTCCATGGTCATTGAACCAGTTTTTGGTGCTTTTGGCAGTGTGAGCAAGTGCCAAGTCCTGCTGGAAAATGAAGTCAGCATCCCCATAAAGCTCATCTGCGGAAGGAAGCATGAAGTGCTCCAAAATCTCCTGGTAGACAGTTGTGTTGACCTTGGACTTAATGAAACCATTAAGTAAACCAACACCAGCAGATAACACGGCTCCTCAAATGAGTACAGACCGTGAAACTTCACACTGGATTTCAAGCATCTTGCAGTGTGTGCCTCTCGATTCTTCCTCCATACTCTGGGTCCTTGGTTTCCAAATGAGATGCAAAAGTTGCTCTCATCAGAAAAGAGGACTTTGGACCACTGAGCAACAGCCCAGCTTCTGACATTGTTTGTTGTTCAGAAGTCGCTTGACAAGAGGAATACGACATTTGAAACCCATGACCAGGATCTGTCTGTGTGTGGTGGCTCTTGATGTACTGACTCCAGCCTCAGTCCACTCCTTGTGAAAGTCTCCAACACTTTTGAATGGTCTTTTCCTGACAAACCTCTCCAGGCTGCTGTCATCCCTGATGCTTGTGCACCTTTTTCTTCCACTTAACTTTCTATTAATGTGCTTTGATACAGTTTGGGAACATCCAACTTAATTTACAATTAACTTTTGAGGCTTTCTCTCCTTAAGGAGGGTGTCAATGAGGATTTTTTGCACAACTGTCAGGCCAGCAGCCTTTTCCATGATTGTGATTCCTACTGTACCAGATTGAGAGACCATTTAAAGGATCAGAAACCCTTTGCAGGTGTTATGGCTTAAGTAGCTGATTAGAGTGGGATACTTTGAGCCTAGTATATTGTACCTTTTCACAATATTCTAATTTTCTGAGATTGTGGATTGGGGTTTTCATGAGCTGTACCCCATAAACATCACAATTATGACAAACCACAGCTTGAACTATCATGCATTGCATGTAATGAGTCATTCTCATATATTAGTTTCACCTTTTAAGTTGCATTATTGAAATAAATGAACTTTTGCACAATATTCTAATTTTTAGAGTTTCACCTGTAGACACTTAGTTTCTAAACTGACAGTATTACTAAAAGGATGCTTTTGTGAAATGGAAATATTGTTTTGGGTAAAAGTAAAGGAGCAATATCTTATAGACACATTAGACAATCTTGCTTATATATCAAACACACTAATATAATAGGCGCCTGCTGACAAAACAGCTGTTCTGCTCCATCTGAAGCTTCTCAACTGTAATCAAGATTACCACCAAATTAATGTTGAGGTCAAACTGCTAATGCATGTCCAGCTCCCAATTATGTAGAAAGAAGATGGAAAGGCCAATGTAAAAAAATGAATCCATATGGCTTACACACAAAAAACCATGCATTTCTGTTGCTTGAATCAGATGTTTGGCATATACAGTGTTCCCTCGTTTTTTGCGGGGGATGTGTTCTGAGACCACCCGCGAAAGTCGAATTTCCGCGAAGTAGAGATGCGGAAGTAAATACACTATTTTTGGCTATGAACAGTATCCCAAGCCTTTAAAACCCTAAATTACAATTTCCCATTCCCTTAGCAACCATTTAGATTATTACTCACCATGTTTATTTATTAAAGTTTATTTTAAAAAATGATTTTTAAAGGCAGACAAAAGTTTGGCAATGACATATGATGTCATCGGGCAGGAAAAAAACGTGGTATAGGGGGGGGAAACCGCAAAGTATTTTTTAATTAATATTTTTGAAAAACAGTGTTATAGACGTTTCGCGAAGTTCGAACCCGTGAAAATCAAGGGAACACTGTATTAGGGATTAGCAACGCAGTCTTTCTCATTGGATAGTAAACAGTTGGAAAACCATAGACTACTTAGTCAGTATTGATGAAGTCTCTGAAAAACACAATTGGCAGCTACATTTATTGCAAGCTCAACATAATCTCATTTAATCAAATATCAAGATGCTTAGAATAGCAGCGAAATTGAAATACAAAACAAACTGACTTCTTTCAAGCGCTACCTTTCATGTTGAAGCTCGGAAGCAGTTTTGCCATTTTATCAAGTACCGGGAAAAACATGATAAGGTTCCTTTTTCACCTTGCTGTTTGCACTAATCATGTGACAGGAAAAGATAACACCGAAAGTTTTTTTCTTCTTTCTGTGTTGCTATTGTGGAAAGTTAAATATATTCAAAGAGTGTTGTTTCAAAGTACATTATTCTACTTTTAAGTATATCCTGCAATCTAATCATTTTCTTTTTACTTCCTAGAACATTTTCAGTAGTGTTAAACAAATATATAGGTGAAACAATCTGGTCATTTTTTTAAAAAAATCACAATGCAACTAATTATTATGTTCTTAAAAGCACTGGAGTAACTAGATATTGTCTAAGAAGTATATAATCTCAAAGATTGTGTGCTTTGATGACAGTCTTCAGTTCAGAAAGATAAGAAAGCGTTCCTAATTTGAGAATGACAATTAGCATGCTTACAAATGAGTTATTATTACATCACATCAAGTTGGTATTTCAATGATAGCAATACTGTAGTCTCAAAGGAAAATCAAAAACAGAAATATATGTAACTAGAAAATCAGTGCACATTTATGTCTAGATCAAAATTCTTTAGTTTATAAATTCAAAGAAAAAGGGATTATAAAAATGAACATGCAGAAAACTGTATATGACAGTGCATACTGTATATGAACAGTGCAGTCAGGTGGTAGGGAAAGCAAGTAGAATGCTTGGCTGCATAGCTAGATGTATAACAAGAAGGAAGAGGGAGATTGTGAACCTGCTGTTATAGAGCACTGGTGAGACCACATTTGGAATACTGTGCTCAATTCTGGAGACCTCACCTACAAAAAGATGTTGATAAAATTGAACGGGTCCAAAGACGGGTTACAAAAATGATGGGAGCTCTTAAGCATAAAGCTTATCAGGAAGAGTTAATGAACTCAATCTGTATAGTCTGGAGCAGCGGTCAAACTATGGCCCGTGGGCCGCATGCGGCCCGCTGAAGTCATTTATCCAGACCATGGGTGATTGACAGGAGCACAAGTTGCGTCCACATCCTGTGCTCCTGGCCACTGTTCAACAAGCTCCGTGCAGGTTTTTCAAACCCCGCGTAGTAGAGTCGGTGCCGTTTCTCCTGCCCGACAGATGATCTGCTGGCGGACAGCCTTGGGGACATCCTGCCCCCCATTTCATCCTGTGCTCCAAAAGCACTTTTCTCTCCATTTAGGACCAGCACTCTTCTCTTGGGGTGGGGGGAAGAGAGGCGCTTCCAGCATTCTTTGCCCAGGCAAAAGACACAGCGGCAGTGGAGGATGCCTGAGAACCTCCGCCGCTGTGTCTTTTGCCTGGGAAGATTGCGGCCAGCAGTGGCAATAGCGGCTTTCCCATAGTCAGGTGGTGGCAATCCACCTCTCTGCAACCCCTTATTAAAGACCCCTGAACCTACTTGCAGGCTCCTCTCTCCAGGGATACAAATTAAAAAAGATTCAGGCTGAATTCCGCAAGGAATTCAGCAGCGATTCTTCCCAGTGAGCTGTGGGCTAGTTAGGGCTGCAGATCAGTCTTTCACCACAACCCCCACCATCCCAAAAGACTCAAAAACCAGCACTCGCCGAACTGACTTAGGCGCCAACTCGTTCCCGTGGTAACGTTTGGCGCGAGGCTCCCAATCTTATAGTCGCCGCTTCCACGGATCCTGCCTCCTGTGCGAGCAGTGGGGGCCAGCGGTGGTGGCAGCAGCTTTTCTGAGCACGCGAGGCTCCCAATGGGGAGGGCAACCAAGATGGCTCTCATTGTAAGCACCACGCTGCTCTCTTTGGTGGCCGAGAAAGGGAAGGAAAGGTGGGTGCTCTCGATCTCTACACGCGAGACGAACCTACCAGAACAGAGGACAGAAGCGCGACGGAGGACAGAAGCTCGGCTTTCCCCCATGCCT
This sequence comes from Erythrolamprus reginae, assembly GCF_031021105.1. NCBI lineage: Eukaryota > Metazoa > Chordata > Lepidosauria > Squamata > Dipsadidae > Erythrolamprus > Erythrolamprus reginae. The sequence continues at coordinate 56,429,405 of NC_091956.1, read as the reverse complement.
CCTTTCACGAAGAGAGCAGCGTGGCACTTGCAATGAGAGCCATCTCAGTTGCCCTCCCCACACACTTGCAGGCCACCACCACCAGCTTGCAAAATAAGAAAGCCGCTACTGCTGCTGCTGACTGCTCAGAAAAGCCGCCGCTGACCACCGCTGGAAGAAGCCTTTATCTGAGGAGCCGCCACCACTTCCCCTGCTTGAAGTAAGCTGCCTGACAGGTTTGAAGACCAACTTCCAAGTTGGAAGACCCCCTGAGTTAGGAGTGCAAGGATCTTCAAACCGGGCATGTTTAAGGCTTGTGGACTTAAACCTGACAAATTTAAGGCTTGTGACTGAAGGAGGAATTCTGGGAGTTGAAGTCCACAAGTCTTAAAGCTGCCAAGTTTGAAAACCCATGAGTTAGGGGTTAGGAGTGTAAGGGTCTTCAAACCTGGCAGGTTTAAGGCTTGTGGACTTCAACTCCCATTCCTGAGGTAGCATGATTGAAGGAGGAATTCTAGGAGTTGAAGTCCATAAGTCTTGAAGCTGTCAAGTTTGAAGTTTGTAAAAAGTGTACATGGTTTTAAAACGTGTACAGTACATGGTTTTAAACAGCGTACATGGTTGTAAAAAGTATTCTGCTACACTGGTATTTTATTAAATAATATAATATTGCACCATTTGGTTCAGAATACTTTTTTCCTTGTTTTCCTCCTCTAAAATCTAGGTGTGCCTTATACACCGGTGCGTCTTATACACCGGTGCGTCTTATACACCGGTGCGTCTTATACACCGAAAAATACGGTATATGAATTTCCGACTTCTCCTTCCCCCCCTCTAAATAGTACATTCCCATTTTGTTTTTTACTTTAAAATAATGTATGTGCAGTGTGCATAGGGATTTGTTCGTGTTTTTTTAATAGTCCGGCCCTCCAACAGTCCAAGGGACAGTGAACTGGCCCCTATGTAAAAAGTTTGGGGACCCCTGGTCTGGAGGACAGAAGGGAAAGGAGGGGACATGATCAAAACATTTAAATATGTTAAAGGGTTAAATAAGGTTCAGGAGGGAAGTGTTTTTAATAGGAAAGTGAACACAAGAACAAGGGGGCACAATCTGAGGTTAGTTGGGGGAAAGATCTGAAGCAACGGGAGAAAATATTTTACTGAAAGGGTAGTAGATGCTTGGAACAAACTTCCAGCAAACGTGGTTGCTAAACCATAGTAACTGAATTTAAACATGCCTGGGATAAACACATATCCATCCTAAGACAAAATACAGGAAATAGTATAAGGGCAGACTAGATGGACCATAAGGTCTTTTTCTGCTGTCAATCTTCTATGTTTCTATATATTTTGTACAGTATTTTAACTGTACACAATTTTAACTTGCACAGTATTTTAACCCAAATCAACATCTAAAAAGCCACATACAACAGGCACCATATAAATACACACAGAATAGCCCAAAGTATACATTCTGCTGCAGAGAAGTTCCCTGAAGATGGGCTCTAGCATGACTCCGAAAGCTCCAAAGACCTCTGGTCCTTGTGACCAGCCCAGATTGGATCTTGCAGTATTTTAATTCAATAGCAATGTATGAATGTTCCTGTACTTCTGTAAAGCCTGGCTTTGTTCCCTAAAAAGCCCTTCTGGATTTCTAATGCGCATGCACTAAAATAAAGAAACACAAAAAGCCTCTTTTTGAAATGTTCTGCAATTCAGGACAATTGATGTTCTACAAAAGACTTTTGGCCCACAAAAGTCAAGTTGGACTCCTGTATCTCCCTGAAGCTGTGTCTTCTGCAGCAAATAGTTATTTAAAGCTCTACCATTCTATGCTTTTTTCCCCTGCACCTTGAAGTTTTTTGCCAGTGAAAAAATACACTCAATTAGCAAAGTCAGCTTCAAGAGAGCAACACCTGCAAAATGCTTCAAGTCCTCAAACAGCTGCTCTTTGAAAATCACTTAACATCAGTTGGTGGCTTTAAGGAAGATAGAAGGCATTCTAGTTTCTATTTACTGAGTTCATCCAATCGAATAGGGAGAAGGTTGGACAAAAAGGCAAACCTTTAGTGGGATATAATTCCTTATTGATTATGTCGACTGTTACAAAGAAAATAAACCCAAACAGATATTTTCAATCTGTTTTGGATGCAACACATTCATATTCTTTCTAAAAACATTTGTGAATATTTCCCTATAAAAACATATAAGATCTCAAGATCTATAACATTTCCACAGGCACATCTGTGATGAGACAGAAAGCATACACATCATAATAGATTACTTTAAGAAGCATTGAGATCATCAAGCAAGCAAGCCTACAGAATCAGTGACCTGTTAATCCAAATATAATCTGTCTAAGCAGGATCGTTTGCCAGGTGCTCAATATCTCCCCCTACAGTATTTTTATCCATGTCCACCAGATAGTCCCATTTTTTTAAAAAAAGCTACTACAATGTTTATAATATCTACATATTTAACCATATTTATATTATAAAAATATTTTAAAATATGTTTTCAAAACTTTTCTGAAAACGTTTCAAACATTTGCTTTGCTTTATTTCAATCTAGAGATGTTAGCTAGAATAGGGGGTCCTTGGGTAAGGTGACCAGATGTCCTGCCTTTTGTATGATTTTTCCCACGTCCCAGTTCAAAAATGTCCCGATTTTGGAGCTGGTTCCCCCCCCCCCAGTCCCGAAGCCTGGCAAACTTTGCAAAAAGTTTGGAGCAAACGCGCACACAGCCCTTCCAGGGAGGCGCTGAGCTTCAGCCCTTTGGCTTCGGAGGCGGCCTCTCCCGCAGCTACAGTGCCCCACCTGGCTGGAGCTTCCCTGGCAGCGGCGGCAGGTGAGCTTTGGGGCCCGGTGGCAGCAGGTGACCTTTGCAGCTCTCGGGCGGCAGGAAGGGCTTGGGCCTGAGGTGGACATGCAGGGGCAGCGGGGCCAGGCAGCTCTGGCAGGCGTGGGGCAGCCGGGCAGGCAGCTCTGGCAGTGCCAAGTGGGGGGGTCAAACTAGAAATAGGAGGGTGCCAGCCATAGTTCCCTTTAAGCTGCGCAGTGCGCTATAGCGCAGAGGTTTTTACCTCTCAGCCCGGAAAATTTCAAATTCAGCGCGGAGGACCGACCTCCGTGCTGGAATTTGAAATGAGAAATGTTGCTGCTATACAAACATAGGGCAGCAACAGTTCCTTAAGGAAAGGCAGGAAACAAAGGGGCCAATTGCAGGCCCGCTTTCTTCCCCGCCCCTTAAATCCTGGATTTTTTATCATTCATACAATCCTAAAACAGAAAAAATAAAAACATATGGAAAATTCACAAGGATGTACACACACACAAAACAAAACAAAACAAAAACCTGAGTTCTAGGACTTTCTTTAGGCATGAAGGCCATCTGGATGACTTTGGATCAGTCCTCTGTCTCTCAGAGCAAAACATTTCACAGGTTTGTGGTTGGAAAATAGACGGTCAGTAAAATTAGGTAGGTTTGCTATCTTGAATTATATAGAAAAATGTGGAATAAAATATAGTCATAATATTATTATTTTTTACTGTTAGGATTCTATATAAATCTACATTTGCAAAATGAATAAATATTTTATTTTTTAAATATAGATTGACTAAGCCTGTAAAACAGTGGTTCTCAACCTTTCTAATGCTGTGACCCCTTAATACAATTCCTCATGTTGTGGTGACCCCCAACCATATATCTAGCACCAATTCCTCCAACAGAGCTTTAAGCTGTAAGTAAACGCTTGATTGGTCAGATTGTAAAAATATGTTCCAAGGCAACAGAATAGAAGCTTTAGTTCCTATCACCATGGGAAATTTGTCTTTTCCCATGGTTGTTTGATCCCCAAAGGGGTCCCGACCCCCAGGTTGAGAACCACTGCTGTAAAAGAATGCAGTCTGGTATTTACATGTCAGAAATGGATTAGAAGTAATTCAAACATTCATTGATACACAGTTGTGAGATAGCTGTTTAAAATGAATTGGATAAATTCACAATTTCTTCTGGTTGCTCTTCACTCCGGCATCTAAATAGAATTTCTCCACTCGTATGCTGTATAACTCTCAACACCACTTGCAGTTGATGGCAGAATGGTCCTGACGGGAGGTTTAGAATTCTACTTGGGAAGGGACTTTCGGACACTGTTGATGCTTGGAAAGTCTTTGGACAATTCCCTACAGTTTTCTTGACAAGATTTTAGAACCTCTTCACTCTTGCTTTATTTCTAAAGCTGATAAAGAGTAGCTGACCCAAAGCTGCTCAGTTGGCTTGGCACCTAACGCACAACTAGAAGTTCCCAGTTTCTACCCTGAAGCCTTAACCATTGCACCAAACTGGCTCTTTCTGGCTTGTACACAGCCAGAAGCGAAGGAGAACCATGTTTCTGCAGTCCAGAAGAGAATTTCAAAAGCTTAGGGGACAAGCTTCAATTCCTGAGATACACTTGCTGAGCAATTCTTCAATTCCTGAGATACAATTCTAAAACAGAAAAAATAAAACCATATGGAAAATTCACAAGGATGTATGTGTGTGCACACTTTCACACACACACACCTGAATTCTAGGGGTTCCTTTAGGCATGACAGCCACCTAGATGACTTTGGATCAGTCTCCTCTTTCTCTCAGAGCAACACATTTCACAGGTTTGTGGTTGTAGGGGAAATAGGCAGGAAAATTAGGTAGGTTTGCTATCTTGAATTAAATAGAAAAAATTGAAATAAAATATAATAGCCCGCTACAGGGACATTCCTGAGACTTATTCCTTTTTCTTAGTGAAATACTCTATTGACTGAATACAGACTCACTAACAGTCTTTGTAGTATCATCACCTAACTCCCACTGTTATCTTTCCCAATTCCTAAGAGGTCAGTAAGGGCCTTGGGTAAGTGCACCAGAGTGCCTTCCATCCCCTGTCCTAATGTTTTTCTTTTACCAGTATCGTATACAGTATATAAATATACTGTTCAAAAAAATAATGGGAACACTTAAACAACAGACTATAACGCCAAGTAAATCAAACTTCTGTGAAATCAAAATGTCCATTTAGGAAGCAACACTGATTGACAATCAATTACATTTTGTTGTCAGCAGATTCACCTTTTACAGAACAAAGTATTCAATGAGAATATTTCATTCATTCAGATCTAGGATGTGTTCTTTGAGTGTTCCCTTTTACTTTTTAGCAGTGTATATACGTGCGTGTGTGTATATAAATGCTTTTCTGTCGAAAATAAGCGTGTGTGTGTGTGTGTATGTATATACATACACACACACACACACATACACACTGCAGTATATATATAAGCATATACATATACTGTATATATACTGCTTGTATACCTCCAATAGGTACTTGACAAAATAAATAAATAAATAAAATAAAAATAAATAAAATAAATCGCATTACAAAATGATAATAGAGAGGAGAGGCCAGTTCTCTTTTTAATTGGACCGTTCTGTGCTAGACTATCCGGTGAACCTGGGGCAGCCAACTAAGACCCTTATTACCTCAGAATATGCAGAGCAAAAGGAAGACAAAATTCCTGGGAGCGCGTTATGTTAGCAGAAAGCCCCCGCAACCATCTCACTGCTTCCAGTTACAACCCAGATTTGCAATCGCGGGCACCTCGCGATGCCAACCGGAGGAGAACAGCACTGCAGCTCTGGGCAATCCGGAGCCAAGGAACCCGCTGGGATAACAAGACAACCGTCCAAACGGAAGGAGGGAGACGAAGCCAGCCCGGGTGGGAGGGGTAGGTGACATTTGGAAGCGGAGTCCCTCGTCTCGCGCTTGGCAGGCTCGTGGCGCTCTCGCGATGTTTCCCCGCCGCCGCCGCGGTTGCTATTGCCGCCGCCTCAGCACCTTCGTTCGCCCTGTCACTCCGCGGACCGGGCTCCTATGGCGGCGCTGCGAAGTCTCTTGGGCTGGCGCCGTTGTCGTCTCCCCCCAGAGGCGGCCCCCCGCCGGCACCTGTGGGGCTTAAAGGCCGCCGGCAGCCGCGAGGGGACCCCGAGTGGGCTGAGCATCGCGGCCGCGGGGGCTGCTGGCGGGGCGCTCGCTTGGCTCGCCTGCTATCACTACTACGACCGCCGGCCGCACCCGTCGCCCCTCGGGCTCGGCAGCCGGTGGGAGCGAGGAGAAGGCGGGCCGCCGAACCAAGGCCGAGGACTGCAGCCCATCCCTGTGGCGGCCGCTGCCAAGGAGATGATGGTAAGTGTCGAGGGACACACGACGTAGAGCGCGAGCACCTGTCTTGACCCGCCCCTTCTCCCTACCAGCTGCAGAGGATGATGGGTGGGTGGTGGATTCTCCAAGGATGCTGTCGGGAAGCCAGGCCAGAGATCGCCCGTGCTAGTCTTCACGTTATTTTTTTTTCAATTCTCTCCAGCAGTCCTGGGGGGGGGGGGGGTGTACTTAAGAGGGACGCTCTTCCTACATTAGTTCTCAGCTCTCTTTAAAGCCCCCCTCCGGAAAGAACAGGAGTCAGATACCATCAGCTTGTCAGAAATGGTGTAGGGCAGTGATGGAGACCTTATGGCACAGGTGGCACACAGAGCCATATCTGCTGGCATGAGCCGTTGCCCTAACTCAGTTCCAATGTGCATGTGTGTGCCGGCTCATACAGAGGCTCTGTGAGGGCTTTTGGGGGAGATGGGGGAGGTTGTTTTTACCCTCCCTCAGCTCCATGTCTTTGGAGAGGGTGAAAGACAAACCTACTGGGCCCACCATAAGTTAGGAAACAGACTGTTTTAATGAACTCCCCAGGCATTGAATTATGGAGTGGGCACTCATGCATGCGCGATAGTTCACACTCACACTCTTTTGCCACCCGAGGACACAAAGGTTCACCATCACTGGTGTAGGGTCTCCTGCTTGAGGTGCGGAATTGGTGGGGAGGGTGACTAGATGTCCCTTTCAATTCTGTTCATTTGTAAATCAGTGCAAGTTACAGGTCAGGATCTGAAGACGACCCAGGGGCTGGGTTTTGTTTAATGTAATGTTTCTTCATTCCGTGCCAGAAGCACCTTCAAATTATAGATATGCAACCTTCTACATTGAGCAAGTAAAATAGATATAGGATAGATCATGAAAGTAAAGCACCTGTACAAAATCATGTAAAATGTTGTTAGTTGTGAAGTTGTGTCCGACCCATTGCGACCCCATGGAGAATGGTCCTCCAGGCTTTCCTGTCCTGTGTCATCCTCCGGAGTCCATTTAAGCTCATGCCAATTGCTTCTGTGACTCCATCCAGCCACCTCATTCTCTGCCATCCCCTTCTTCTATTGCCTTCAATCTTTCCTAGCATTAGGCTCTTCTCCAATGAGTCTTTACTTCTCATTAGGTGGCCAAAGCATTTGAGTTACATCTTCAGGATCTGGCCTTCTAAAGGGCAGTCAGGGTTGATCTCTAGGACTGGCCGGCTTGATTGCTTTGCAATCCAAGGGACTTGCAGGAGTCTTCGCCAGCACCATAGTTCATAGGCCACAATTCTTTAGTGTTCAGCCTTTCTTATGGTCCAACTTTCACAGCCATACCTTGCAAATGGGAAAACCATAGCCTTGACTATACACACTTTTGTTGGCAGAGTGATATCTCTGCTTTTTAATATGCTGTCTAGATTTGCCATAGCTTTCCTCCCCAGGAGCAAGCATCTTTTAACTTTTGGGAGCCATTAAAATAAAATCTGTCACTACCTCTGTTTCTTCCACATCTATTTGTCAGGAATTGAGAGAGCTGGATACCATGATCTTAGTTTTCTTAATTTTGAGTTTCAAGCCAACTGTTTCACTCTCCTTCTTCACCCGCATCAAGAGGCTCTTTAGTTCCTCTTCAATTTCTGCCAATAGAATGGTATTATCTGCATATTTGAGGTTGTTGATATTTCTCCCAGCAAGCTTAACAAATAAAAGTAAAATAAACAGGATTAAAACTAAGTGACATTTAATGACGATGATAATGTTATCCATTGGCTTGTGTCTGATTTTTGATGATTCTATGAGCCAGATCTCTCCATACCTTCCAACCTTGCACCACTTTGAGTTTTTCTATGTCCTGCTGGTGTCAGCTTTTATGGTGTCCAGCAACTGGACACAGAAACATTCTACATTTTGGTCCTCATTAGTATAATGTGGACATTTTGTGCAAGTGAAATATGTTGGAAGTTTAGAAGATATTGATGGCAGGCAGGAAGTGTGATGCTATCATGACCCAAGCTTTAAATTCCTAAAGTTGTGGGATTTAGTTACTTACAAGGTTACAGAAAAAGGTGAACATACTCTTAATGTTTCATTTTTCTGCATATATAATAACTACATAAAGAATGCATAATATTGGCATGTAGATTGGCATGTCTGTATTAGCACATTCTGATCCTATAATCATGCATTGTTGAATGTTACAAGTGGTCCTTGATTTACAACCATTCATTTAATGCTGCTCAAAGTTACAATAGCATTGCAATATCCCCACAGTCCTGCAATCAAAATTTGGGCATGCATTTATGACAATTGTAGTATCCCAGGGTTCTGTAGTCATCATTTGTGACCTTCCCAGCTGGCTTCTAACACACAAAGTCAATATCCTATCCTATCCTATCCAGGTTGGAAGGGCATTGGAGGTCTTTTAGTCCAACCCCCTGCATAGGCAGGAAACCACTTCAGACAAATGGTTATCCAACATCAAAGGGGGAAACCAGATATGTTTAACAACAATAAGATTCACATTATTGTAGTGACTTACCTAACAACTATGGCCAAAAAAAAGTTGTAAAATTGGGCACAACTCAAGTTAACAACTGTGAACAATTATTTTGCTTAGCAAAGGAAATTTTGGTCCCATGTTACATACATTAGTTATAATGTACTAATATACTAAGTCTATATGTTGAAAGGTGCACAGTTCCTCATGTACTAAAAGAAACTGTAATTGTTTATGCATTATTACAAGATCTTACATGATCTTTGGCTGAACATGGAGTGATATCCAATTATAAATATTATTATTTTAGGCTTTCATTTAAGCCTACAAGGTCAGTACTCCAGACTCAAGTTGGTCTTTATTAGAACTCCCTGGCTCTAATAACATATTCCTAACATTTGTATTACTTTTGCTTTTAGGATCTTCAACACCTTAGGTCTAAATAATTGGATAACCAGTCTATAACACCTTTGTTTTTAAATAATTAATTTCTAATCTTTTATCCAATTTCTAAATGATACAATTTTTAATTTTTTCTTGCAACTTAAAAATCAGAAAGAATGGTTTATTTTTTTTGTGACATGTAGTGTCACACTTTCATTTTTAAAATGACTAATCAATTCCCCCCTAACAGGCCAAAAATTTCAGGGCACACCACTTCTTATCATCAGGATACATCTTATAGCCTAACTAATAGTAACCATTAGGAACAAATGGGAGATTATGAACAAATAGGAAAAATGGGAAAGTTGCAAAATAGCTTATTAGTTTGATGAAAAGCAGCAGAAACACCACAGGAATAACAAACATGTGAACTTAAAATGTTCTTAAATTCCAGCTGTCAGCATTTCTTTCCATTGGCTACCTTAGTTTCAACTAAAAGGAATTGTGATTAATCACATTTGAAAGGCTACATTTCCTCTCTGTCTAATCTCTATGTTTCCATCAGATATTTTGAAAGCTGTCCAGAATTGTTACAAGATCATATCAATCTATAAATCCCATAAATGTATTTGTTTAAATCAACCTGGTTTATTTTTCCACATATTTTATTTAAGGCATTTTGCTTGGTACAGTTTCTTAAAAAATTGAATACATGTCATGAAATTCATTTTTGTAACTATAAAAATGGATCTTTTAGTCCAAAAGTCCCATCATTACAATATGAATATGAAATTACATATTGTCCATTATAAGCATGAAACAATTTACTTTCTGCCTGTTCTTGATTATACTCTTGCTGATAGTGTTTGAAATTAGTTTACATGTTGCAATTTTTTACTACATCCCCTATGTCTGAGCTTCGTTCCAGTCCCAGTAGAGATGTAGTCAGACCAGTTAAGGTATGTAATTATTCTACTCCTTGTCTTGTTAGTCAAGTCCCATGATGATATTCAATTTCAAATGAAGAAGGTGGTCATCTATTTCTAACCTTGTAATGTGAATCTCTGATGGATTGTTGGGAATAAACAATTTCTGTCCTTTTGATTAAAATTATAAAGAACCACAAATTTATTTATTTATTTATTTATTATTTGGATTTGTATGCCGCCCCTCTCCGAAAACTCGGGGCGGCTCACAACAAGTGAAAAGAGAATCCAATACATTAATCCAATTAATTAAAATATTATAAATTTAAGAAAAACCCCTATACTAACATACACACACACACAAGCATACCATATATAAATTCAACGTGCCCAGGGGAAGATGTTTAGTTTCCCCATGCCTGACGGCAAAGGTGGGTTTTGAGGAGTTTACGGAAGGCAGGAAGAGTAGGGGCAGTCCTGATCTCCGGGGGGAGTTGGTTCCAGAGAGCCGGTGCCGCCACAGAGAAGGCTCTCCCCCTGGGGCCCGCCAACCGGCATTGTTTAGTTGACGGGACCCGGAGGAGGCCCACTCTGTGGGACCTAATCGGTCGCTGGGATTCGTGCGGCAGAATCATGGAGAAGAAATGTGGCAGTTAGCAAAACATGAGTCTAGGAAAGGAAGAGAATGTAGACAGAAATTTAAAGTGACTCTTTCTTAGCTGTTGTTGGTGTAGGATAAAGGAAGAGAAAATATTGCCATAGCTTCAAGCATGGAGTTATCCTTTTGAGGTTGGTTAGGTTAAGAAGCAGACTCCATAGGACTGTGATGGTGAACCTAGTGCCCTCTCTGCAGGCACGCCAGCCATCTACATGAGGGGCACTCACATTGCAATCTGGGGCCTCGCATGGTGTTCCCATGCCCTGTTTTGGTTTCCAGGTTGTTGCTGGAAGCTTTCCAGGCTCAAAACAGGATGCACGAGCCCACCCACCCCTGCACACAAGCCCCCCCACACACACATCTTGGACCTGGAAAGCTGCCTGCACCAACCTGGAAGCCAAAAATAGGTGAGGGTGGAAGTAGGGCACATGCACAGAGGGTGGGGTGAACGCGGGGGTTCCACATGTATGCACGGGGCAGGGCACATGGGAGTCGCATGCACATTGCATTATTCATCAACACACGACTGCCATAGGAAGTACTGGAACTTTATTTATAGGTTCTGCTAACAGACTTTGGAAAGCAGGGCATTCTCTTTTTAATATTTCTTCCTGGCCTTAATTCATGTTGTGTTGGAAGCAATTTTCTTTTGAACTTTCAAGTGGCTTATTTATAATGAAGAAAATTGTTTCGTTTTGTCATTTTTCAATGCATTTTCATGTTTTTCCTATTCTAAATTGTAGATTGAAATCCAGATTTTTGTAACTTTAAATATTGTCACATTTCATAATTTTAGGCCTAGATTGCTTCTTTTGAATTTATTTATTTATTTATTTAATTTATATAACCACCGATCTCTTATATATGACTCTGAATGGCTTTTAAAAATTAAAAATGATGAGAACAATAAAAGTATAAATCAAAACAACCAACATACAGCTATGTTAAAACCACTATTAAAAACTCAATTCAGCCTACAGATAATCACAGTTAGCAGGAATACATCCCATTTAGTAAAGCTACTGGAAAAGCTCACCATTACTGCTATCCCCCAAAACACAGTGATCCAGTCAGGTCTTCAGGACCTCTTTAAAGGCCGGAAGGATAGGGGCCAAGCTAAGTTCCAAGGAATGATGTTCTAAAAGATAAGTGCTATGGTAGAAAAGGCTGCTGGATCCTGTCAAATATGGAATGTTAACTGAAAGGCTCTATATTAACATGCTTCTGCCAGATCTGATTGGACAGGTAGTTGTAACTAGGAATCTTAGTAGTAATCTTAGTTTCAGACAGGAGTCTTAGACTGTTTTTAGAGGTATTTTAATTATGTCTTGATTTTTTATTTACTAATGTCTCAAGTTATAGTTAAGAATTTATAGTTGCTTATAAATCACTTATAGACACATTTCTTGTACTAGTCTGAGACCACAATAAAGTGAAGGATTATTTATTGATAGTAAGAAGTTCCAATTAGTTCTGGCTTCCTATCGCATTTGCATGTATACTGCATACAAGATTTTGATTTATAGTAAGAGTTTCTTATTATATCTTCTGCATAGAAATTCATGGTATTTTAAACTCATTTTAATCCCAGTAGGATGTAATATACATCTTGTTGCAAACTTTATATGCCTTTTTCCTGACATCTGGCCATAATCTTTGCACAGTTAGATAAATACTATTTTTAAAACAAAGAATTTAAGAATTTGCCAACTACAGTTTACATTTGCGTGAGTTTTTTTTAAAAAAAACTTGTCTATTTTGAAAGAAGTATCAAAGCTGTATTTGGGTTAATTAACATCCAGGGTACTCCTGAACGCGGAACCATGGATTGATTCAAAATTGGGAAAGGAGTCCGGCAATGCTGTATACTTTCACCCTGCCTATTTAACTTATATGCAGAGCACATCATGAAAAATGCGGAGTTAGATTAATCAAAAATTGGAATTAAGATTGCCAGGAGAAACATAAACAACCTTAGATATGAAAATGCTACCACTCTAATGGCAGAAATTGAAGAGGAACTAAAGAGCCTCTTGATGCGGGTGAAGAAGGAGAGTGGAACAGTTGGCTTGAAACTCAAAATTAAGAAAACTAAGATGATGGTATCCAGCTCTCTCAATTCCTGACAAATAGATGGGGAAGAAACAGATGTAGTGACTGATTTTATTTTATTGGGCTCCAAAAAGTTAAAAGACACTTGCTCCTGGGAAGGAAAGCTATGGTAAATCTAGACAGCATATTAAAAAGCAGAGACATTATCCTGCCAACATAGTCAAGGCTATGGTTTTCCCATTTGCAAAATATGGCTATGAAAATTGTACCACAAGAAAGGATGAGCGCCAAAGGATTGAGACCTTTGAACTATGATGCTGGAGGAGACTCCTGCGAGTCCCTTGGACTGCAAGGCGATTAAACCACTCAGCCCTAGAAGAGATCAACCCTAACTGCCCGTTAGAAGGCCAGATTAAAAACAAATGCTTTGGCCACCTAATGAGAAGGAAGGACTCACTGGAGAAGAGCCTAATGCTGGAGAAGATTGAGGGCAATAGAAGAAGGGGACATCAGAGAATGAGGTGGCTGGATGGAGTCACAGAAGCAGTCATTGTGACCTTAAATGGACTCCAGAGGATGGCACAGGACAGGAAGGCCTGGAGGACCATTCTCCATGGGGTCGCAATGGTAGGACACAAATTCACAACTAACAGCATTTTATTTATTTATTTATCTATCTATCTATCTATCTATCTATTTATTTATTTATTTATTTATTTATTGGACTTATATGCCGCACCTCTCCATGGACTCGGGGCGGTATATAAATCCAATTAATCATTTTATGTAAATCATTTTACATAATTTTATATAGGTGCTATACTTTTATGATCTATCTTATATCTATTTTACTTGTTCAATGTTGAAGGTTGTAAAGTATATCTATAATTTGAAGGTGTTTCTGACAAGGAATTAAGAAACATTACATAAAAAACGCCAGCCTCTGGAAGGACTCACTGTAGAAGAGCCAATGCTGGGAAAGATTGAGGGCAATAAAAGAAGGGGACGTCAGAAAATAAGATGACTGGATGGAGTTACTGAAACAGTAGGTGTGAACTTAAATGGACTCCAGAGTATGGTACAGAAGCGGAAGGCCTGGAGGAACATTGACCATGGGGTTGTGAAGGGTCAGACACAACTTTGCAACTAGCAACAACACCAAGGGTAATTGTGTCAGTGGAGTCGGAAGCATTTTTATTTTATAAACATCAATATGAATATCTAAGTTATAAGAGATAATATGCACTTCATATTACTTTATGATTCTTACAATAAATGTTTTCCAAAATGTACATTACATATCTAATGTATATAAATATACAGTATATAAAGAAGCCGGGGTGGCGCAGCAGGTAGAGTGCTGTACTGCAGGCCACTGAAGCTGACTGTAGATCTGAAGGTCAGCGGTTCAAATCCCATCACCGGCTCAAGGTTGACTCAGCCTTCCATCCTTCCGAGGTGGGTAAAGCGAGGACCCGGATTGTGGGGGCAATATGCTGGCTCTGTTAAAAAGTGCTATTGCTAACATGTTGTAAGCCACCCTGAGTCTAAGGAGAAGGGGGGCATAAAAATTGAATAAGTAAGTAAATAAATAAATAAATAAATAAATAAATAAATAAATAAATAAATAAATAAATAAATAAATAAATATTAAGGTATTTTGTTTGCTCAAAGAGCTGAATTGACAATTATAGGTATATTCATATTAAATAAAGTCATATTAACTCTAGATAATCATAAGCACCCTCACTATGAAATGAAAGGCCACTATCTTCCTCTGCATGGTTACATGTGTTTGTCCAGTATAGATGGCTGCAGGGGTGGGTTCTACTTACCTTAAGTGGATATATAAATTATGCTATTAATCCTTACTGTTCTCTAATTCTGTTAGAAAATAGGTATTAAAAATATGCATTCTGATGAAACATGGAAGTACCAATACAGAATAGATCCCAAGTCTTACCTTCCTTGTTTAAATGTTAACAGATATAATACATAAAGACAGAACACCGAATAAACTCTTGTCAATAAAAAGAAAGTAATACATTTATTCTAGCATTTGTATTCCTTACATGCAGACTTAACAGGTGATTCATACTTTGTGTGAAGACATGATTTATCTACCTGTGATTTATTGTATAAATTTATAACAGTGAAATATTCATATTACACCTAGTGAAAAACAAGCAAACCACCTTGTGACTAAAGCAATAAGTGCAGCAAGATTATTTAAGATTTGGAAGGATATACAAGCATCAAGCTACTTGTCCTGGGAAACACCAATATTTTTCTGGGTATTGTAAATAGCTGATAATGTACAAAAGCAAATAAATATTCATTTTTAATTAGTCTACTTTTTAAAACTAAAAATACCTCTGAATAATTAGCATTTTAAGAATGAAATGTACTATATAAAATCTGATTCATGGGTGAGAGAACAAGTAATATTTTGGTTATTGGGCTATAATAATACTTCATGGACATGAGTTCAATGAAATATATACACACAAAATATATGAAATAATTTCTGGATATATAAAAAATATATATTGTAGTTAAGAAAGATCAAATATCAGGACTATTACTGTTTTCTATTCCAACATTTTTAAGTACCTTTTTTCTGTTTGGGGATTTTCCCACACTAAAATGGGATGTTTAACCTCTTGGCCACCCAGCATGCAAACAAAATTATATCACTTTTATCTACTTGGGAGCATACCATGATAGCCTGAGGCCAAGCAAAGTGAAACTTTTCAAACTACTTTCTTTGCTTTATATAGAACATACTCACTTCAAACTTATTTTATATAAAAGAATGTGAAAATTGCTCTGAAATCCTTTTAAAACATCCTCAGATAAAAGTTGTAACAAGTTGGCTTGAAGGTTGGTGATTCCATATGAAATTTCTGGAAGGATATGCTTTAATTTACTATAATTTTAATGGAAAATTCAGTTGGATCATCATAGTCAAATTGTAAACCTGTGTCTATATTACTTTGGGTTAGTGGCAGCTGTTACCTATTTTTATTATCTCATAGAATTAACTTTTTGAATGTTCTGTTTTCCCTGTGGAAGTAAGGTATATTAAATTAGAATGTAATACTTAGACTACTGATAATGGATATTATTGTTGAATTACATCTCTTGCCCACTCATGGCATCAGTTTCCATACAGTAGATCTTTTATCTAGTGTTTGGTTCTTTCACCGTGGGAAAATCACTTTTTTTTCCTTTAGAGGGAACCTTTTGAATCAATGACCTTAAGGAAACATGAAACCAACTCTTGGCAATGAACCATTTGTTTCTTCTTTTTTAATCTAGGAGAGAAGATGATGTCATGCTTACCAGAGCTTAAATTCATCTGGGAACTTGATTTAGAGTTTAGGAATTCTCAGCAATATTATAATTATGAATGGAATATGAATATGTTTTATATTGTATAATGTTTTGGTCACATTATATACATTGGTACATCAACTTTTTTATGAAAAGAAATAGTAACTTCTTTATCCAATAGATGAATCACATGCATGTCAACTTCATTACCACTTTAGAAGAAACATGACTATAAAAGTGAGAAAGAGATGTCTCTCCTACTCTTGGGGTGTTTTGTCACCCACAGATTTTTTTAAAAAAAAAATATGGATTAAAATAATGTTCCTAAATTTAAAAATATGTTTATAGACATAAACATATTCTATCAAATTGAGGACAGGAGGGATACTAATTAATTGATCAGATTTTACAATTATAAAATTATATTCTGTTTCTCTAACTAGGAAGCCTATCTTCTGCTGATTAGATTGGACAAGGATATTATTATTATTAATTTTGTTATTTAATATGTTAAACATTGCAAGATTCATTCATGCTTTTTTACAAACATTTTGACAAATTACATAGTTATTCTTATTTTTGCAATTGTTATATTATACAAACAAGGTGAATAAATAGCTAACTTACTATATTCTACGTTTCATATTTTTCTTTATTCAACATGAGCAAGTAGCAGCCTTATCTTTAATATAATAGGGAGGAAATGAAATTATACATACACTGGGGGGAAAATTAAACCAAGTCAATCCATTTGTTTACTTGATAGGATGTTTATAAAGTGAGTACTGTGTGAGTAATGTGTGGCCTTTATACATAATAAAAAAATACATATCCCTAGTGAAGTAACCAAGAAGCTCAGAAGAGTTAACAAGTGTGCCTTTGTTCCAGAATAAAAGAAAACTGATCACCGTGTACTTCTCCAGAAAAGAAAAAAGCATATAGGTAGAAACAAGAAGAACATGTGTGCCTTTGTACATGTGCGTGCATGTGTATGTATATTCTCCCATTAATAAAAAACCAAGCAAGGTTACTTACATCATAAGCATGTATACATTTGTTCTTTGAAAAGAACACTTTCCAGTATTGTTGCACCAGTATTGGGAAGATGTAAGAACTGGTTTTGATCAACTACAAACTATAGGTGGTCATGCCAAAGGTTTCCTGCTTGAGCAGGGGGGTTGAACTATTATTCTATGATCTGCGTTCTGAATAATTTTGCTTACTCTTAAAAGGAATAACATGAATGTAATACCAGTATCCCAACTATAATTTTGCAATTGCCCTGATAGGTACACATCTTTTCTGATAGGTACCTACTGTACATCTAATTTTGAAGACTACAAACTTCTGAATAAGAAATATATAGGCAAATGTTACTGACCACTGATTACATGAAACAGAATGCTATGTTTAAAACTTTTCATTAATATATTAATAGTAAATAGGCATATTTTTCACTGTATTTGAAATCAAACCATGTACAATAATGTTACATTTATAGATGTTTGAAGAAAATCTATTTTGCATGAAAATTATCTTGATAATTCCTGATATGATATCTATATAAATATTTTCTTTCTTCTGAAAGATGCTGAAAATAATTTATTAACTATGAAAGGATCATCATTCTACATTGTGTAAATATGCCTCTCTGGAACAATGTTCTTAACTGGCTAATTGCACGAAGAACACGTACCATTCCATGTATTATACTTCAGCTCGGATTAAGACACAGCTAAAAATTAAGAAAAAAATTTCCCAAATTAAAGTTACAGCCCAATTCAGACATTCTCTTCAAATGTTCTCAATGGTCTGTGATATAGAGGAATGGAATATGTTGAGTAGTCTGCTTTAAAAGACAGTAGGAACTAGAGACAAACCTTTTATTTCCTTCTTTTACATTATAGGCTAGTGGTGTCAAACTCAAGGCTCACGGGCCAGATGTGGAAACAGTGAAGGAGCAGCCTGTGGTGCCCCTTCTCAGCAAAAATGGAGCTTGCAAGGATTGCAGGAGGCCGTTGCAGCAGAAAACGGGCACAGATGGCCCTCATGAGCTCTGTTTTTGCTGGATCCTGTCACATACGAAAACAGACCTTGGGAGGATATTTTTGCTGGAACTGCACTTGGGCACCACAGATGCCTCCGACACGAGTGATGTTGAGTTGGCCATGCGCCCCACCCACTGATGTGGCCTTCAATGAAATTGAGTGTGACACCCCTGTTGAAAGCTATAAAAACATGTGGAGTCATGTATCATCCATGTTGACGTAATCTGCCATTATGTACAACCACCTCCTCAAAAAATGCAGAGGAGATTTTTAAACAATACTTTAAACATTCCCTTAGCAAAAAAAATGGAAATACAATGTTCCCTCGATTTTTGCGAGTTCGAACTTCGCGAAAAGTCTATACCATGATTTTTCAAAAATATTAATTAAAACATTCTTCGTGGTTTTTCCCCTTATATCACGTTTTTCCCACCCGATGATGTCATATGTCATCACCAAACGTTCATCCGCCTTTAATAAAGATTTTTTTAAATAAACTTTAATAAACATGGTGAGTAATAATCTAAATGGTTGCTAAGGGAATGGGAAATTGTAATTTCAGGGTTTAAAGTGTTAAGGGAAGGCTTGTGATACTGTTCATAGCCAAAAATAGTGTATTTACTTCTGCATCTCTACTTCGTGGAAATTCAACTTTTGCGGGCGGTCTCAGAACGCATCCCCCGCAAAAATTGAGGGAACACTGTACAGTTGAACAGACTTTTTATCAGAATGCTGAATGTAATAGCCACAAAACTGAATTAAACACAGAAGCATTCAAACATATGAACATATTCATCAGGAAACTAATATAACTGCTGTTTTACATTTACAAAAAAACTATCCGTTAATCTGTTCAAAACAAAACATTTGGTGCTGGTGATCTCTAATAGCACCATAGGAAAAGGAAACTTTGTGAGTAAGAAAGATGTAACAGGAGAAAACGTTAGAAAAAGTAATCAACTATTTTTACAAATCAAGTTAGACCAAATATAAATTTGTTTCAAGTCAGCTTCTTTCATTTATATAATAAAGATGTGAGCCAGCAACTTAACATTAAAGTTGAAAAACAATAAATATCCAATATGCCACAGAGTGATCCTGGAATATCAATTTTAATTTAAAATGCAGAGAGAAATTGAGTGCCCAGAATACCAATTATTTAAATCCTTTTCTGAATGACAGGTACCTTTTAAAACAAGTAGATTATATCCCTCTCCACATATCTAGAGAACTATAGTTCATCAAAGTGAGAGAAAATAATTGATATTTGTTTCTTTTACGAACAAAAGATTGAATATAATATCTGCTAGAGAAAATATATGGTAGGCACAAATAAAAAACTCTGGAGACAGTGATAGAGGAATTGATATTAAAGAGCAAATGAAGAATGGGTAATTTAAAAGGTTCTAAATCATATCTATATTAATACAGTTAAATGAGGACAATATCCTTGTCCAGAAATTAGTGACTATGAGCTTTCCCTTGTTATAGGCATATTGATATATGCCCTCACTGTACAATCTCATCAGGGGTGGGCTACTGCCTGGATGGTGGGGGGGGGGGATGATGTGGGGTAGTGAAAATGGAGCTCCACCCCAGAGCACCCAATTTGTACTGAAAGATGTTGAAAGAAAATGCAGGGCGTCCTGCATAAGCCACGCCCACAGTATGGTAGGAAAGATTTTGGTAGCCCTTCACTGAATCTCATTATGGCCCACTCGTGAACACTGCAGTGTGCACTATGGCAATGTAATAATAAATTTAATGGGTGTAAATTGTGTAACTAATTAGCTGCAGATAAATGCATTGATTGTGTGCATGACATTTGTCTTTTTATTTAAAATAATTCCAAAGTTTGTTCTTTGTGTCATCCACAAGAAACTTGCTTTCAATAATTTCTTTCCCCTGGATGTCTAATGCAAAAGTAGTATAATATCTAGCTGATTCCCAGACAGGGGACAGGACTCAATATCCTTAGTGGAAACTAAGAGAAGAGAATTGAATCCCTAAGTCATCCCAGGTAATTAATGCTAGCCTTTCACTGAGCACCTGTTGATAGCCATGAGATGAACGCATGGCATAACAATTGTAAACATGGTTCCACTGCAGTTGCCTCTTGTGGAAAAGCTTGCTTTGGTAACTAAACCTTTTATCTGTAAAAAGGAGATGAGATCAATAAGCTGAGGAAACAGAACTGGAAAGTAATTAAGAACCCTCATGGTGGATATAGCATCCAGGAACAGATTAGATGTGTCTGCTCTCTGTTTGGATTGAGTCTGTCAAAGATGTTTAGGTCACACCTTTGTTGCTACACCTTTCAGTTTTTTTCACTCAGTCATTCAGCGAGGACAGTTGTGCCACCTTTCCTCCCAGAATGGGTGAAAATTGGTTGCTATATTCATTGCAAGGTTTTTCCTTCTTGTATGGTTGTGAGTGACTTATACTCTGGTACTGTGGGTGTGTCTTGTCTTGTAACATCTGAGACTTAAGCATTGATGTACTCCACTGCATACTTCTTCTTCTTCTTCTTCTTCTTCTTCTTATTATTATTATTATTATTATTATTATTATTTATTAGATTTGTATGCCGCCCCTCTCCGAAGACTCGGGGCGGCTCACAACAGTAATAGAAACAATATAACAGTGAGACAAATCTAATATTAAAATAAAACATATCTAAAACCCCAACAATTTAAAACCATACAACACATACATACCAAACATAAAATATAAAAGCCTGGGGGAGGATGTCTCACTTCCCCCATGCCTGGCGATAAAGGTAATTTGAGTAATTTGCGAAAGACAAGGAGAGTGGGGGCCGTTCTAATCTCTGGGAGGAGTTGATTCCAGATGGCCAGGGCCGCCACAGAGAAGGCTCTTCCCCTGGGGCCCACCAAACGACATTGGTTGACGGGACCCGGAGAAAGCCAACTCTGTGAGACCTTATCGGCTGCTGGGATTCGTGCGGTAGAAGGCGGTTCCGGATGTATTCTGGTCCAATGCCATGTAGGGCTTTAAAGGCCATTACCAACACTTTGAATTGTGACCGGAAACCGATCGGCAGCCAGTGCAGGCCATGGAGTGTTGCAGAAACGTGGGTGAATCTTCCCTCCATGTAGATGCAGTTCCATTGAGGACTACATGTTCAGTGGTTGGTCAGCCAGTTATGAATGCATCTATTGGCGATGTTGTCTAATCCACATTGTTTTTTACTTTATCTAATAGTAAGTTATGGTCTACTTTATCAAATGCCTTACTGAAGTCCAAGTAAATTATAGTATAACAATAGTATTCCTCTGGTCCACTAATGTAAATGATTGTTCAGTTTTTTTTAAAAAATACTGAGGGTTAACTTGATAAAAAAAATTACTGCAAGACACAAGTTTTTTATTTCATTTGATGGGGATATGCTTTCATGGAAGTTTTTGAGGTTTGCCGCTAATTACAAAGATATTTTAATCAGATAATCTCCAAAAGTAACAATAGAAACTGGACCCTTGCTGACTCTTACCCATTACCTCACCAGTGCTTTTGTCTTCTCTGGGATCTCATTACTTGCTGCATCAGGTGTGATTTTCATTGTGTTTCATAAAAATGTTTGAATCTGAATAATTTGGGCACAGTTTGTTTCAGACCAAGATGAATTCATAATAGTCTTGTGTGATGGAAGCTCTTTCTTTTACAAGTAGCCTTGCAAGCAGTAATTACTTTTTTCTCACTTTTCCAACTTGACTTCTATGAAAAATATAACCCATAGTATTATACCAATAGCTAACATATCCTTGTTTTTACCATAAAACAAAATAGCTGTGATGATTACCATATAGGGCTAAAGAATTTGAAATATGAAAAAAGATTAAAAAATTAAAGGAAAAGTTGAAACGATTTAATATTTGAGTTTTAGAAACAATAATTGAAATAAGTAATCACTTTTTAATTTTTTGCTGAAGGTCACTGAAAACAGACCAGATCATGAAGATTTAGAACTTTATGCAACTTCACGGGAGCGGCGGTTTCTAACATTTGCCAGTTTAAAATTTGAAGGACAGCTATTTATGACACCGTGTGATTTTATCCAATGTGTTTCAAGTGATGAACCAAGACGTAAGTAGGAAATTTTAAAAAACATACATTATTCTTGCTGTAGTGTACCCACATAATTAAAGATTTCTTATCTGGTATATGCACAGTTCAGATCTTCTATATTTTTGCAGTTATGTATTAAGTAGATTCTATCATTAGTTGAATTCATAGGATATGTTAGGATCTTACATTGTTGGTTGTGGAACTTAAATGAATTAAATATGTTTCTTATAAAAAGTAAGGTTCTACATTTAGGCAAGAAAAACAAAATGCGCCGGTACAGTATATTTGGTACCTTGCTCAACAGTAGTAACCCTGAGAGGGATCTTGGAGTCCTAGTGGACAACCATTTAAATATGAGACAGCAGCTGCCAAAAAGCCAACACAGTTGTAGGGTGCATTAACAGAGGTATAGAATCAAGATCACGTGAAGTGTTAATACCACTGTATAATGCCTTGGTAAGGCCACACTTGGAATACTGCATTTAGTTTTGGTCACCATGATGCATAAAGGATGTTGGGATTCTAGAGCAGTGTTTCCCAACCTTGGCAATTTGAAGATATCTGGACTTCAACTCCCAGAATTCCCCAGCCAGCATTCACTGGCTAGGGAATTCTGGTACTTGAAGTCCAAATATCTTCAAGTTGCCAAGGTTGGCAAACACTGCTCTAGCGTACAGAGAAGAGCAATAAAGATGATTAGGGGGCTGGAGACTAAAACATTTGAAGAACGGTTGCAGGAACCGGGTATGTCTAGTTTAATGAAAAGGAGGACCACGGGAGATATGGTAACAGTGTTCCAATATCTTAGGTATTGCCACAAAGAAGAGGGAATCAAGCTATTCTCCAAAGCACCTGAGGGTAAAACAAGAAGCAATGGATGGAAACTAAATAAGGAGAGAAGTAACCTAGAACTAAGGAAAAATTTCCTGACAGAACAATTAACCAATGGAATAGCTTGCCTCCAGAAGTTGTGAATGCTCCAACACTGGAAGTTTTAAAGAAAATGTTGGATAACCATTTGTCTGAAGTAGTGTAGGATTTCCTGCCTAAGCAGGAAATTGGATTAGAATTGGATGATGATGATGATGATGATTATTATTATTATTATTATTATTATTATTATTATTATTATTATCTTTCAAGTTGTGGGACTTGTACATTAGAAATTTTTAATACCCTATGTTGAAAATTAATATTCCACTAAGTACAATGATATATCTCAAAGACAACTCAAAAAGCTGATTTCTAAAATATTGTATGAAAAGGAAAGGAAGGTAACACTAGATATCTATGGAGATTCTCAGTCATCCTGGTCATAGTTGTCCCAAAGGTGCTTTTTCAAGTACAGTTTTCTCTTGAAAAAGCACTCTTGGGTAGTATTAGGTATATTTCAAAACTATCACATCTTTTCAGAAATGGCAATGCCTTTTAACAGAAAAAACAAATGTAGCTCTGAAGTGTTGTGGTTCAGTCGCCAGCACAAGCTTGGGGATTGATGCAGTTGAGTGCAGGTAGGCTCACATGTAATTTAAATTTATTTAGAAATAGTCAATATTGTTCCATAGCAGCAAAATGAACAGGAAGTGAATAGCGGCAGTCTAAATCCAAGACTGCAATGATTATTTGAAATTACAGGTAGCCCTTATTTAGCAGCTGTCTTTTAGTAACCATTCCACAGTCACAGCTGTAATGAAAAAGTAACTTTGTGACCAATTCTCACATTTAGAACCTGTAAAGCAAAGGAAACTAAAGCAAAGGAAAACTGAAGTAAGATCATTTAGGGTCATGGTTTCATTTAGTGACTATTTCTCCACATAATGACCAAGTTATCAGCCCCAATTGTGGTTTCTGAATAAAAGCTACCTTCCGAGCTTTAGGACTCATGCTAGAGCCCATTCTCAGGAACTTCCCTCTACCAATCCATTGCAAGATTTTAATGTTCTACTGGAACATTATCCTGGAACATATATATTTGTTTTCATTCAGAAGGCTACCTATATGTAATTTAAAGTCCCAGGAGAGGTGCTAACTATGGTAGTTGTAAACAACCTGGGGCCCAAATGTAAGATTTAATTAACTCTAATTAATATAGCTTTAACTAAAGGGCATATTATTATTTTTAAGGCTAATCATATTAACATTTATGAAAATATATTTACATATGAAGGCAAACATACTGTATTTTTGGAGTATAAGACACACCTATTTCCTCCCTAAAAGAGGCTGATAATTTGGGTGCATCTTATACTCTGAATGTAGGGTTTTTTCTCCCCCCCCCCCCCCCAGCCCTAACTAGCTGCTAAGGATCTTCCCAGCTCTTACGTTACAGGGTATTTCGTTGTTTCTTTCTGCGAAGAATGTTTCCCAAACCCTAAGTCTTTGCAGGGTTTTTTTCATTGCTCTAACTTGCTCTGAATAAGTTTCTTTCCATCCTAACCAGGTACTAACTATGTTCCCATTTCTTACCAGCTTGCAAGCTCTTTCATTGTTACTCTCTGCAAATAATGTTTTCCAAGCCCTAAGACATTCCAGGTCTTTTTTTCATTGCTCTAACTTGCTCCAAATAAGTTTCTTTCCAGTCCCAATCAGATGCTAACAATGTTCCCAGCTCTCACCAGCTTACAAGCTCTTTCATTGTTACTCTCTGCAAAGAACATTTTCCAAACCCTGTTAGGGTTTTTTTTTTTTCAATGCTTTACTTCAGGGGTCCCCAACCACCGGGCCGCGGACCAGTACCGGGCCGCGGGGCATGTTGCACCGGTCCGTGGAGTCAGCAGCTGCCGGCCCTCATGCCGCCACCCCCTCCCTCCAGCGCTTCGCCTCCCGCCGGGCAAGAGGCCTCAGGAGGCAGGTTCTGCCGGCCACAGGACAATGGACGGGACAGAGGGGCGGGAAGGACCGAGAGGCTCAAGCCTCTTTTGGCTTCTGCCACGGGGCGTTTTGCATTTTTGGCTGGGGGGAGGCAGGAGGGCCAGCCTGACCCCCTCTCTCCAGCGCTTAGCTCCCGCTGGGCAAGAGGACTTGGGAGGCAGGTTCTGCCGGCCACAGGACGATGGCGGGAAAGAGGGGCGGGGAGGACCAGCACCCCCATGCTTAATCCCGCCCCCAACCACGCCCCTTTCTGCCCCCACTGGGCCATAGAAAAATTGTCTTGCTGAAACTGGTCCCTGGTGGAAAAAACGTTGGGGACCATTGCTTTACTTGATCCGAATGTTTCTTTTCAGCCCTAATCGGGTCTTACTGGCTCTTACTGGCTTGCAAGCTCTTTCATTGTTACTCTCTGCGAATAATGTTTTCCAAGCCTTAAGTTTTTGCAGGATTGCTCTACTTGCCCCAAATGTTTTTTCCAGGTGCTAATGATGTTCCCAGGTCTTATTGGCTTGCAAGCTCTTTCATTGTTACTCTCTCCAAATAAAGTTTTTTTATTTATTCAATTTTTAAAAAATTATTTATTCAATTTTTTTTATGCTGCCCTTCTCCTTAGACTCAGGACGGCTTACAACGTGTTATCAATAGCACTTTTTAACAAAGCCAGCATATTGCCCCCACAATCCAGGTCCTCATTTTACCCACCTCGGAAGGATGGAAGGTTGAGTCAACCTTGAACTGGTGATGAGATTTGAACTGCTTACCTGCAGATCTAGGAGTCAGTTTAGTGGCCTGCAATACTGCACTCTACCCACTGCGCCACCTCAGCTCTTATAAGAGCCAAGATGGCACCACCTCCTAACCAGGGGATAAAATAATGTGCTGACTAAGGATGCTAGCCAGATGAATACCTGGTAAGCAAATTCATTTCCTTATTTTCCTGCCCAAAAACTAAGGTGCATCTTATGCTCTGGTGCATCTTATACTCCAAAAAATACGGTATGTGTCCTAGGATAATATTGTAGGATCCAATCTTTGTCAGTCCAATCTGATTTACTACCAGTTTATCAATTATTTAGCAGGTGAAGACTTGGCAGCACAAGCAAACAGCAGTCAACCTAATAGCCAGTCATCAACATCGCAATCAACATGTAAAAACCCATGTACCACAGGTACCACATAAATACCACACACAGATAAGTATACACTCTGCTAGAGAGAAGTTCCCTAAAGATGGGTTCCAGCATGAGTCCCAAAAGTTTGGAAGACAAAACGTATGATCCCAGTGATCAATCCAGATTGGATCCTGCAAAATATATTTAAATTATTATAGTCAGTGTAAATTTCAAAAAGAAAAGATTATCCAGTTAGAGTCAAGTGAACTATTTTAAAAATATTTTTATTTAAAGCACAGCTTAAAGTTACTGTATCATGAAATTCAGGTTGCTACTATTACCAATATCAAAAATGCTGAGACCTTCTAAAATGACACAACATCTAGTTTTACAAAGTAAAACTTTACATGGCCTGAGCCCTTAGAAGAATTGTTCAGGCATTAGACTATCCTTCATTGTTCCCTTTTATATAATCTTATATGGTTTAATCTACTAGTTACTAGCCCAGACATATCTTTATATTTATGTTCAGGTTGTTATCATTAAATTCATTTGGAGCTAATTTTATGATCTATAGAAATAAATTCTATGAAATTTTTATTTATTTATTTATTTATTTGTAACATTTATTGGCTATCCATCTTACCAACTACTTCACATTATAATAACAATTTTCTTTAAGTTTTACATATGTATTTTATCCCAATATTCTATAAGCATTCCAACAAAATTACTTGTTCATTCAATATCATTTTTCTCTTTTTCTCTTTTGCTTTCCTAGCTCATATATTTCAATCAACTGCTAATCCCATTTTGTTGCAACAACTCTATTTTTGATATAGTTACCTTTTTAATGGATTTATATATTTTTAGATTATTTTTATAAAGAGTGTGTTATTAAGTATTCAGATTTATTTTGAAAGTATTAAGTTAAATATTATCATTAATAATAGTGAATCTATCAGGCAAATACAGACTGCAAGGGAATGCTATGGCTATAACCTAGACTGGAAAATCAAAAAGCACCTTAGGATAAGACATTACTGCTAAGAAAATTGCATGGACCAGTGGTGGGTTGCTGCCTGTTCAGACAAGTTCTGTCATACCAGTGGCAGAAATTTTCACCCACTCGCCGAACCAGCAGCAATGGCCAGCTGTCTACGCCTCCGAACCAGTTCTCTGGTCGCTGCGACTGGCAAAGAGCCTCTGCGCAAGCACATAGATTTTTGTGCATGCACAGAGACTTTTGCGCATGCGCAGAGGGTCATTTGCACCATGTGACGGGTGCATGCGCAAAGCACACCCTTCCGTCACAATGCAAACCAGGACAAAAGATAAGTAGAACCCACCCCTGACATGGACATGTCCATAAAATTTTACTATTTTTAGTAAAATTTTAGAAAGGCTTTACAATTTTTCCTTCCAAAATTTTACTATTTGTGAATTACACCTTGGTTTTAATATTAATTTACCATACAGGTTATTCTCATATCAGTAAGATCATAATAATGAACAGATTTAAAATGTGTTTCTAAAAACATTGAGACTAGATTATTTCCTGACATGACAAGAGATAGGATGAATATTGATATATAGTCATATATAGTAGAATGTCATTAAGTACTTGTTTAAGTAATTGGTTTTGTATTTGTTTCAGAAACAAAACAGTGGAAGACACTATCAAAACAGGTATGTTACAATTCTCTTCCAAATTAGATTTTATACATTGACTCAAGCAATAGTAGCATTAGGCAAATTGCTCGTTCTCAATTTCATGTATGGAAATAATAATATTGGTCTAGGGTTGTTTAACATGTGATGTCTTATTTATTTATTTATTTATTTATTTATATATTAATTTTTTATGTTGCCAGTCTCCCCTGTAAGGTAACTTGGTGTCTTACTTTGCATATTTTATAATTTAATCTGCATTTTTATTAGAAATGTTTTTTCAAGTGTTTTTCAATAATGTTTTTAATCTAAACATTCAAATTCCATGTGACCTGAACTTTTCTGTGACTGTACAATCCTGTGTCGTCTAGAAATATTTTAGTGGATATTGCTTTGCAAATGCACTATTATGAAGATAATGTTATCATCTTTTAAAAAAAATAATAATTTGCAGGAATTGAATCAGATACTTATTGAAACTCCACCAGTTTGGAAAGGATCATCAAAGCTCTTCAGGAATCTTCAAGAAAGGGGTACTGAATAATATTTGCTTTGTAGAATATTTGCTTTATTATTGCTTTGCTTTTGCTATGAAATTCTTTTGATTCTTGACTACAGATTATAGTGTACTAGTAGTGGACTCTTAATTTGAATTTAACATAAAATTCATATCTATCTGTATCTTTTATGAAAGAAAACACAGTCAAAATTATCTCAGTTTGCTTTGGCATTTTTGTTTTCTTATCAGTATGGGCAATATTTAAAAATTATAGCTGCTGACAACTGCAGTTCAGGCCATGTTTCTGGTTGTGTTGCTGTAGTCATAATTTGAGGCACCCACATGACTTGACCCAATTTTTTTAAACCCTGTTTGTGATGGCCACCACTGTGGTCACTAAGCAAACACCACAGTTGTAAGGACAAACACAGTCTTTTAAATTGGCAAAAGGCATCTCAAATCATGGTCAAGATGACCACAAGACACTGCAACCAATCATGCAAAGGCGCCAGCTGCCAAGTGCCCCAAATGCACTCACATGACAGTGGGGTGGTGATTTGGTTAAAGCAAGTTGTGAAAATAAAATTAGAGGAACCTTGTTATTCCCCATGAATTCCTTAGAGCACAGATGGAATAATGTGCAAATAAATAATTTTACTATGCCTTCAATCATGATTTGCTAAATTTTAAGTAAAAATGATGCTAATTGGTTGATTTTCTTTTTCAGGTATAATTTCTTACACAGAATATCTCTTTTTACTATGTATCTTAACAAGTAAGCATTAACAAGTAAAATGTATTTTGCACAGATGCATGTATTAATGGGTGTAATGTTAACGTTGTATGTGTTAATAAATAATTTGTAAGTAATTTGTTTTTGCAGTCTTCTAGCAAAAACCTACTAAAAATAATTGAAGATACAAGTCCAATTTCTTTAGATAATGTAGGATAATAGTTTAGCAGCTGTTCTGATAAAGTTATATCCTTTATTCCACTGAAAAACATTGGCATAGCAATTACTATAGTGGAAATGTTGAAAACTCCCTATTGTTAATAACAAACAGGAACAAATAAAATTCAACTTTAAAATTGTTGGCCCAGATACTTGTGAAACAATTACCTGATCATACTTAGAAAGTATGTATGGGATTGTTTAGTTTAAAAATTTCCTTACTCAAAATTCTTTATATGGAAAATCAATTTACTCCCCAGTTCTTGGATAAAATCATCAACATCTCAGAATGGAAAGGAACTTCTCTCTAAATTCCCAGCTTCTGATGTCTTGTGGTAAGGCAAAACCCCAAAACTTAGTTAAATAGCTAACTAGCTCTGCAGCATATTTATTTCTCCTTTACTTTGACAGCAACCTCAGGGTGGATAAAATCTGTAAAGTAATATCTTGAAAAGAAATCAGAAGACTGATAGAGATTGGGAACAGAAACATCATAAATATAATACTGATTGGCAATGTGAAAAGCAAACGTCACACTAATACTCTACAGTTTTTTGCCAAATCACGAAAATGACCTCTTTAACACAACAGTGGAATTTTATTAAATGTAAAGTGATTTAGCATTTTTCCATATGAGAGGTTTATGCTATATCTAAATCTTTGCTGTAACTATGTAGCCACATCTAAAATGATATTTTATGGTCTATACCTACTGGCATTTATATTGTACTGTTTCAGTAAAAGGCATGGAATATCAGTACATTTTGAAATATTGAACAATGGCACAAATTTAATTCTCTTTTTTGAAGAAAGACAAGACTCCTGTAGTATAGAAACAAGTGAGTAGTTGGCTACTTTTTGGAGGTTGAGAATAACATTTGGAGGACTAGAAATATGGAAAAAAAGCATTCTGCTGGTATAATACATTTATGGAAAGGCTATTAGCATTCTGCTGTCATTTAAAATGGATTGAGTTTCTACAATAGATTTGACCAATCAGGGCCAAATTATGTGTAAAAATAATGATTTTACAGTTGAAACACTGTATGTTCCTACCTAAAAGGCAAAATGGGGCTGGCAGATTTATTTTACATGATGTAAACACCTTTCTCACTTCAATACACAGGGAGGTATTTTTCATAAAGCTGAAAATGAACTGTTGTCTCCTTACCTGAACGGTCATTTTCTTATGTAAGTAGACAGCAGCCAGAATGGGTTGACTCATCCGTCAGCCAATGAGGACTGAGCTTGATTTTCCTATATTTTTCCTACCCTGCAGCATAGTTCCCTCTAAGCTGAGCAGTGAGCAATCGCTCACTTAAAAATCATCATCAACTCAGAGTTTTCCAAACCTGCCCAGAAGCCGAGAGGGAAAGAGTGAGAGGGAAGGAGAGAGAGAGGAAGAGAGGAAAAGAGAGAAACAGATAGAAAAAAGAGAGGAAGGAAAAGAAAAAGAAAAAGAATGGGAGTAAGGAAGAGAGAAAGAAAATCAAAATCTAGTTTGAAACTAGCTCAACTATTTAAGTGGCATTTTGATATTGATAGAGTTGCCCTATTATGAGCTCACTGTTATAGACACACAGTACAGTATTTTATTTTGAAATTCTCTGAGGCAAAACAGGGTGGGTTTTTTGTTTGTTTGTTTGTTTGTTTGTTTATTTATTTATTTATTATTTTTGTGCCGCCCAGTCCCGAAGGGACTGCCGCTCAGACACTATACTTTTCCGCCCACCCCCGAAAAAAATTAGAGGGAACACTGCCCTGCAGCCATTTTCCGCTTTTGGTGAAGTCTGAAGTACAGGCTCATAGTGTGGTCAACTTGCGTGAATCGTGGCAGAAAAATTAGGATATGTACAGGAGAATACCAGTTAATAAAATGTAAACTAAGGAACAAACCAGACTATGATAACAGTAGATAGGAACCCTCACATTCTAGGATCTAAAAGGTAACAGGAGGGCGTTGGCTGCTGTCTCCTTACATAAAAAAATGATTGTTCAGGTAAGGAGACAACGGTTCATTTTCCTTACTGGGAGGAGACAGCAGCCAGAAGTGGGACTTGCCAAAGCTTATGTCCCATGGGAGGGAACTAATCCTTTTTAGATGCAGATGGCACTACCTGTTGGACAGAAAGCTTCGTTCGCCCATGCAAAAACATCAATTTTATAATGCTTTATGTAGGAAGAAGGGGAGGCCCAGGTAGCAGCCCTATACACCCCCTCAAGGGAAGCTTGGGTGGACTAGCCTGCGGAGGCAGCCGCACTCCTAGTTGAGTGAGCGGTTATACTCAACAGACGGGTAAAAGAAGACATGTCATATGCTCTAGATATCACTGCTCTAATCCACCTCCCCACCGCAGCTGCAGTACTTTCTGTCCCATGGAGGTGGAGAAGTAGGAAAAGAATAAGACTTACACCAGGCTTTGGAGCACTTTAGGTATGAAGTGCCCGTCTAACATCCAAGGCATGTCCAGAGGATGGGAGGGACAGGAGCAAAAGGAGGGAAGTGTTAGTTCCTGAACTTTATGGTAGCTAATGTTAGCTGAAAATACATTTAGTAACAGGTTTGCTGGAAAAAGTGGTGTGGAGAAGAGTTAAGTCTAGGTACAGAAATAGCACCCTTTTTGTTAGTAATCTTAAGCAGGTCACCCAATTTTTCCTTATGATTTTGAAAGTACAGGTATTGTATTCATATATGAACAGTGTAGCATACAACTTGGCCTTTAGTTTCAGTAAAATTCTTAAAATATTTTCTCCTAATATCTTTTTTATCATTCTTGACAGAACCACATGCTGGTTTTAGAATAGCATTCAACATGTTTGATACAGATGGAAATGAAATGGTGGACAAAAAAGAGTTCTTGGTGGTAGGTATGCTACATGTTACTTTTTAAAATTGTTACTTTCCCTTTTTAAAAATGTTTTTAATATTTTTAAAATATTTTCAAGGACAAAATTATTTTTTGTAAATAAATGTTACTCAAATTGAAATACTAAAGGGGGAAAAAATCTCCCATTTAATAATATCTCCCATTTAACAAATTATTCTCCCAAACCTTTATGTTGAATAGGGTTTTTTTTATTCTATGGTTCTTCATTTGAATCTTTTCTACTTGCATAATGTAACTGCTTCATAAGATGATGATATCGATGACGTTATGGTCAGTCGTGTCTGACCTTGGCGATTCTATGGGCCAGGTCTCTTCATATCTTCCAATTTTACACTGCTTCTTTTTCTATGCACTGGCTGGTGTCAACTTTGATAATGTCTTGCCACTATGTTCACAGATGGCCAGGTTTTCCTTTACTGCTAGTTCTTCCCAACATAATTACTTTCTTCAGTAAATTTCCCCATGTGACATGGCCAAAATAAGTGAGACAGAGTTTTCTGATTTTTCTTTCCAGTGACAAGTCTGGAAGCTGTGCTTAATAACTACCATCCAGTCTCCAACCTTCCCTTTATGGGGAAGGTTGTCGAGAAGGTGGTGGCGCTCCAACTCCAGCGGTCCTTGGAAGAAGCCGATTATTTAGGTCCTCAGCAGTCTGGATTCAGGCCTGGCTACAGCACGGAAACTGCTTTGGTTGCGTTGATGGATGATCTCTGGCGGGCCCGGGACAGGGGCTTGTCCTCTGTCCTGGTGCTTCTTGACCTCTCAGCGGCTTTCAATACCATCGACCATGGTATCCTTCTGCACCGACTGGAGGGGTTGGGAGTGAGAGGCACTGTCCTTCAGTGGTTCTCCTCCTACCTCTCCGGTCAGTCGCAGTCGGTGTTAGTGGGGGGTCAGAGGTCGACCTCTAGGTTTCTCCCTTGTGGGGTGCCTCAGGGGTCGGTCCTCTCCCCCCTACTATTTAACATCTACATGAAACCGCTGGGTGAGATCATCCAAGGGCATGGGGTGAGGTATCATCAATACGCCGATGATACCCAGCTATACATCTCCACCCCATGTCCAGTCAGCGAAGCAGTGGAAGTGATGTGCCGGTGCCTGGAGGCTGTTGGGGCCTGGATGGGTGTCAATAAACTCAAACTCAACCCAGACAAGACGGAGTGGCTGTGGGTCTTGCCTCCCAAGGACAATTCCATCTGTCCATCCATCACCCTTGGGGGAGAATCATTGACCCCCTCAGAGAGGGTCCGCAACTTGGGCGTCCTCCTCGATCCACAGCTCACATTAGAGAAACATCTTTCAGCTGTGGCGAGGGGGGCGTTCGCCCAGGTTCGCCTGGTGCATCAGTTGCGACCCTATCTGGACCGGGAGTCACTGCTCACAGTCACTCATGCCCTCATCACCTCGAGGCTCGACTACTGTAACGCTCTCTACATGGGGCTACCTTTGAAAAGTGTTCGGAAACTTCAGATCGTGCAGAATGCAGATGCGAGAGCAATCATGGGCTTCCCTAAATATGCCCATGTCACACCAACACTCCGCAGTATGCATTGGTTGCCGATCAGTTTCCGGTCACAATTCAAAGTGTTGGTTATGACCTATAAAGCCCTTCATGGCACCAGACCAGATTACCTCAGGGACCGCCTTCTGCCGCACGAATCCCAGCGGCCAGTTAGGTCCCACAGAGTGGGTCTTCTCCGGGTCCCGTCAACTAAACAATGCCACTTGGCAGGACCCAGGGGAAGAGCCTTCTCTGTGACGGCCCCGGCCCTCTGGAACCAACTCTCCCCAGAGATCAGAATTGCCCCCACCCTCCTTGCCTTTCGTAAGCTACTTAAAACCCACCTCTGCCGCCAGGCATGGGGGAATTAAGACTTTTCTCCCCCTAGGCCGTTACAACTGTATATATGGTATGCTTGTATGTATGTTTGGTTTTTTATATATTAAGGGGTTTTAATTTGCTTTTAGTATTGGATTTTACTGTACATTGTTTATGATTGTTGTTAGCCGCCCCGAGTTTTCCGAGAGGGACAGCATATAAATCCAATAAAACTTGAAACTTGAACTTGAAACTTGAAACCTGGGTTTATGCACTCCAGTACTTCTTTTGGGGTCACCTTTGCTGCCCAGCGAATATACAGGAGCTTTTTCCAGCATCACAGCTCAAATGAGTTGATTTTCTCCCTGTCTTGCTTATTTACGGTCTAGGTATCATATTCATAGCTAGCTACCTGAAACACAATAATCAAACCTACTTTTGGTTGCCAAGCTGATGTACTTGCTTTTCCATATTCGACTCATATTCAACATTGCAATCCAGTGGTTTATTTCTGCTCTGCATTCACCACTCTGAGGATATTTCAGGCTTTCTGAGTGGAGAAGTGCAACATCAGAAGGTTGATGTTTCTTCCTTCAATCTGTACCCCTATTTTTGATTCTTCAAAATCTATCTTCCTCATGATTATGGTATTTCGGCATACAGGTTGAATAAGAAAATGGAACTGTGCCACATTGCTTTCTCTATCTTAAACAAATTGGTCTCTCCATATGGTGTTCACACTGTGGCTTTCTATTTCATGTATAGTAATTGTACCAATGTTCTGATATCCACATGTTTGTATGGCTCCCTATATGTGCTCATTATCAACACAATTGCAGGCTTTCTTGTACTTGATGAATCATATGTAAATGATTCACAATAATTTTTTATGATCCAATGCAGATTTGCAATATGGTCACAAGTGCCACAACCCTTTCAAAAACTAACTTTAATGTCTGCTAATTTCCTTCAATGGTTGGTACTAGATGTTGTATAATTTTAAGCAGAACCTTGCTGATGTAAAGAATGAGAGCAATTGTGCGATAATTGGAGCAATCTTTAGAATCACCCTTTTCTGCAATGGAGTGAACATTTCCAATGATGCGGCCACTTGTTGGTTTCTCAAATTTTCTGGCATAGATCTCTCATGACTCCAGATATACATGTATAGGTCTCAGTAATTCTGCAGGGATAGTGTCAATAGCTGCAGTCTTGTTGTTTGGCAATTGCGTCATCACCCATATGATCTCTTCCTCAAGAGTGACAGTTTTGTTTCTACTTCTCTTTCCTCATCATCCTTAGGCTGGGCTATACCTGTGTATAGCTATTCTATATATTTTCACCATATGTTCTGGATAGCTTGTTGGTTGGACAGTTTTTTCCCTTGCTTGTTTTTAATGATGCCTTTATGAGCAATAAATGGTGCTCAAGAGTTTTTGGACTTGCATAAATGCATTCCATTAAGTGTTGTACCACATGATTCTTGACAAATGTATCTTTTTCTTTTACGTACACTGAGAGCATATGCACCAAGACATATTCTAATCACACTTGGCCAATAAAGAATTCTATTCTAATTTTATTCCTGGTGCAACCCTTCTTGTATTTCACTTCAAACTGTTTACATTGCTTATCCCACTAAACTTCATTATCCTTCCTTGTTGCCCTCTGGAAATCTGCATTCAGTTTTCTTTTTTCTTCCATTCACCTGCTGCCTTGGATGTTTATTTTTGGTCAGCAATTTTGATGGTTTCATCTGAGGGTCAGTTGTACATTTTGTACACTTTCATCTGAATAAGATTGTTTATGATTCATGTTTACAAGAACCTGGGTGTGAATGGAGTGTAAATTTTGACCAATGTTATAGAACAGGGGCTTTAGGAAAAACTCCCACCAAAACATTTAATATAAACCAAAGACCTACTACCTGCTCTTTTGCCTTTGACTGTAAGATGTAAAAGATCTTGAAAGGAAACTCTGAATGAGCTTTTATGTAAAGGAAACCAATAAAACTAAGTCTACATTATTACTCTTCATGTTGATACTTATTAAGTCTCATTGCATAAAGAATGTGAAACATGATAATGTAGAGTTTATAACACCCAGAGGGTTTTGTATACAGCAAAACATTAAAAATTATCTATATTAAGTCATCAAACGCTTAACAGATTTTTGTCTTTAAAAAACCTGTTTGTTTGTGTCCTAGGTTTATGGTCAGAGAACAGAGGGATTTTGTTCCCTTGATACAAGAGAAGTTGTTTTGTCCTTCAGCTTTCAACAGTCAATCCCATTATTTTATTTCAGACAATGTTCCTATGAAAAGTGCTCCTAGATTAATTCATGTTCACTGCTGTATTCTTTGGTATCCTGTAGCACTTCTTCTACACAAAAGGTTCATTTCCAGAAGATCAAATGAGCTTTACTGATGAATGCAACAAGATCTTCTTCCCTGTATCTGGTGTAAGGGAAATCAAAGCATGGAAGATTTTTTAAAGGGCCTTTTTGCCTTTTCAATTACCAACACTCTCTTTACCATTTTTAAAAAAATAACCTTACAGTTCAGTCCAATGTGAGCTGTTTAAAATGTTCAAAGAACATGTGGTGTAATCTCTTGGGTCAATGGTATAGAGTGCAGGTGGCAGATTACATGATAAAGGCTTCTACATTTAAGAATGTTGTTTCCTTAGAAAGCTAATACGCCAGATGAAAGAAATGAGGCTAGAACCCTTCTTATTTAATAAATAACTTCCTATTTTTGGTGATTTTCATGAGAAAATAAACAGAATATGAAGCTTCACCTTCTATTCTGAAGTGGTACATTTTCAGTGGAATTGTTATGTTTTTAATGAATATCAATATTGGTTCAGAGACTCAGCTATTTCTAAAAACACACTGAAGTTGCTGCTTATCAAAGCTAGTTATTGAAATTATCATTAAGTTATTGGGTCACATAGAAATATACAGAAGTGAAAGTAGGGTGAAGTTAGGCATTAAATATTAATATTATGAATTTATCTGTCCATCTCTATTTCCATATATGAGTCCCTAGTTTTATATGTATTTGAAACTTAATTCACAAGTTTTAAAATAAATATATATGATCAAAAATACGATTTCTTGCCTTACATTTTCCCATACACGCAAACAAAATGCAACATTTTTTCTGTTATAAACATGTACACTTATTGACACTGATAATGGTTGCTGTTATAGAGTTTTTATATTGTTTTTATTTTTTATTTTTATATTATTTGTTAGATTTGCTTGCTGCAACTCTTACAACAGTGAAACAGAAAAAATGATTTAAAAATCTAAACAAATGGTAGCAAAGCAATGAAAACAATAAAAATTAGCAATAAAATACAATAATATGAATTAAAAGATGGGTGGAGGGGAAGCAAGAGGTACAAGGGAAAGGTCATGTTAGCTTATTAGTCCAATAGCCACCTCCAATCCTGTACTCATCTGTTGAGACCACTGGTCAACCAGCAAAGCTAGGTCTTTAGGCCCTTGCAGAAGGATAGAAGGGTAAAAACCTTACCCCAGGGAGCAGGATGTTCTAGAGGGTTGGCACCAGAGGTGGGTTCCTCCAAGTTCAGAAGGTCAGTTTGCCTGAACCGGTAGTGACCCACTGGTGATGTCATAGAACCAGTTTGGTCAGTGCCAGTCCATGAGAGCTGCCATCTTTTTAAAAAAAAAAAAAAATTCTGAGCAAACGCAGAAGCTGAGTTTCCAGCACTGTTCATGCTTTGCCATCTTGTTTTCAGCTTTTCCCCCCCAGTACTGCACATGTGCGATGTGCAAAGCATGCACCCATGATTGATTGATTGATTGATTCATTCATTCATTCATTCATTCATTTATTAGATTTGTATGCCGCCCCTCTCCGTAGACTCAGCGATTCAGTGTGGGAGGAAGCAAACCGACAGTGAGGCAATTTAGAACCCACCACTGGTTGACACTATAGCAGAAAAGGCTCTTTTGGACCCTGACTACAAAAGTTCCTTGGCTGATAGTTTGAACAGCAAGCCTACACTTCCAGCATGGGCAGGGGCCATTGTCTATTGTTATTTATTTTGCATTTCTATTCACTATTGTGAAATGAGAGGCATTACAATTCAGAGCAAATCAATTAATAAAAGAATTTATGGGGAAGGTAAGGCTACAACATACCACCTGATAGACTCCATATAATCTTTGGTCCAGGAGTTTTGTACCTAATATTACCTAATATTGTACCTAATATTAAATGTAGCATATCAACCAGGTATGTCTAGAAGATTTTGGTGTGCACTGATTAACTGTTCTAGAATGGAGCCTCCACAGCGAACAGGTTGCGGCAAATGGATGGCGCCTGCAGCAAACAGGCCATAACAAATGGGCAGCGGTGGCAATCAGGCCATGGTGGACACAAACGAGCCGCAACAAATAGGGAGTGGCAGCGAACAAGCTATGGCAAATGGGCTGCGGCTGAATACCGAATGGATGCTCAGAGGCAGATTTATTTTTTTCTTATTTTTGCTTCAAATGCTAGGTGCCTCTTATAGCCCAGAGCATCTTATAGCCAAAAAATATGGTATATTGTTCAGCTGAAGCTAAGGCTTTCTTTTCCTACATTGTGTCCCAAAATATTATGACTATGGTATTGTCCATAAACATTGTTGAAATAAATAACCGCAGATTATACAATTTATTTGTTTTCAGCTGCAAGACATATTTAGAAAGAAAAATGAGAAGAAAGAAAGAAAAGGAGATGAAGAAAAGCGTGCAATGCTGGTAAGGATTTTAAACAAATAGGTTTTTCATAATTCTTTGAATGTTGTTTTCAGTAGGATAAAAATATTACAATAACAGTGATAACAGCAGTTACATATTTACTTTTCTGATGAACATGAGATTTTATCATAGTTCAAATTTTTACTGAAACAGAAATTGTAGAACACAATCTGATTTAAAATCAAGCAAATATATTTTCAAACTGATGGAAATAAACCATTGTTTTTCTACAGCAGTGTAAGCTGCAGGTATAATCACACTTGATTTTGATTAGGGAAAATAGGTTCAGTAATTTTTAGCATTGCCCTTCTATATTTTTAAAAAGAGAATATGGTTTTGACATAAAAATAATTTATTGGGCAGTTAAAACTATTACAGCCGAACTCAAATTTACTTTATCTACTATAGACACAATGTTTTTCACATGACTACCATACTGAAGATTTTTCTAAACTGCAATAAAATACTTCTACAATTACTTTAATATTATTTGGTATACCAGAATACCTTCGGGACTGTCTTTTGCCGCACGAATCCCAGCGACCGATAAGGTCCCACAGAGTTGGCCTTCTCCGGGTCCCGTCAACTAAACAATGTCTGGCGGGCCCCAAGGGAAGAGCCTTCTCTGTGGCGGCCCCAGCCTTCTGAAATCAACTCCCCCTGGATATTAGAACCGCCCCCACCCTCCTTGCCTTTTGTAAGTTACTAAAGACCCACTTATGTCGCCAGGCATGAGGGAACTGAGATATCCCCCAGGCTTATACAGTTTACACATGGTATAATTGTGTTTTATGGTTCCAATGTTGGGTTTTAGAATGTTTTTAATATTAGATTTGTTACACTGTCACTATTTTGTTGTGAGCCACCCCGAGTTAACAGAGAGGGGTGGCATACAAATCTAATAAATTATTATTACAGTGTTCCCTCGATTTTCGCGGGTTCAAACTTCGCGAAACAGCTATACCACGGTTTTTCAAAAATATTAATTAAAAAATACTTTGCGGTTTTTTTCCCTATACCACGGTTTTTCCCGCCCGATGACATCATACTTCATCGCCAAACGTTCGTCCACCTTTAATAAATATTTTTTTAATAAACTTTAATAAATAAACATGGTGAGTAATAATCTAAATGGTTGCTAAGGGAATGAGAAATTGCAGTTTAGGGGTTTAAAGTGTTAAGGGAAGGCTTGTGATACTGTTCATAGCCAAAAATAGTGTATTTACTTCCACATCTCTACTTCGTGGAAATTCGACTTTCGCGGGCGGTCTTGGAACGCATCCCCCGCAAAAATCGAGGGAACACTGTATTATTAATTATTATTATTATTATTATTATTATTATTATTATTATTTATACTATTTTTTATTTAAAAAACATTTTAAATGTTTCTATCATCTGTAATAACCACCTTGTTAAAATACCTTAGGAAGTTAGGAACTATCTAATACCTCATTTGAATGATGCCTTACCATGGATAATTATCTCAAATTAAATACGGTACCTAATATGTACCCTCCAAAGATCTTAAGTTTTATTTAAAAGTAATTAATAACTCAAAAGTAAATGAGAGCCTATTGCAAATGTCACATGGGGTATTTGCTAATTTGTAATATGCTTATCTTTTCAGAAGGTTCTTGCTTGTATCGTAAGCCCATCTTTTAAAATATAGATGAATAGTGTGAAAGACACTTAAGCCTCTGGAGATTTTTACTGATAACAGAAAAGATAAAAACAAATAAGTAGCAGACATAATTAATGTTTGTAAATA
The DNA here is from genome assembly GCF_031021105.1 of Erythrolamprus reginae. Taxonomy (NCBI): domain Eukaryota; kingdom Metazoa; phylum Chordata; class Lepidosauria; order Squamata; family Dipsadidae; genus Erythrolamprus; species Erythrolamprus reginae. The sequence goes on along the minus strand of NC_091956.1, from coordinate 56,388,872 downwards.
GATCATTTGTACAAATGAAGAGCTCTTTAAATAAGAGCATTTCAGATGTTAGAACCAATCTTGGAATTTCTTCTTTCATCCTTTATTCCTTTCTTTGGAAGAGCTAGAACTAACCAAAAAGGAAAAGATTCTGACACTTTGTATGAACAAATGTGACTTCCTTAAAAAAAATGTATATACACTGCTCAAAAAAATAAAGGGAACACTTAAACAACACAATATAAGTCCAACTAAATCAAACTCCTGTGAAATCAAACTGTCCACTTAGGAAGCAACACTGATTGACAATCAATGTCACATGCTGTTGTGCACATTCAACTTCGTGACAGAACAAAGTATTCAATGAGAATATTTCATTCATTCAGATCTAGGATGTGTTATGAGTGTTCCCTTTATTTTTTTGAAAAATATTTTTATTTATTTATTTATTCAATTTTTATGCCGCCCTTCTCCTTAGATTCAGGGCGGCTTACAACATGTTAGCAATAGCACTTTTTTAACAGAGCAAGGCTATTGCCCCCACAATCCGGGTCCTCATTTTACCCACCTCGGAAGGATGGAAGGATGAGTCAACCTTGAGCCGGTGATGAGATTTGAACCGCTGACCTTCAGATCCACAAGTCAGCTTCAGTGGCCTGCAGTACAGCACTCTACCTGCTGCGCCACCCCAGCTCATTTTGATATATTTTGATAGGGATGTAACTCTGTTTCTTATTAGTCTTACATAATTGTATTTTTAGGGTCAGAATATGATCTAAAGGTAATTAAAAATCTCCATATTAAAATGGTTTATAACCTTAGCTATAAAGCATAGTTCATATTTTTTTTAATATAGGTTTGTATATCTTAGTTAATTGCTGATTTCTTTTCTTTTTTTCTACTGGTTTTATTTTGAAATTCAACTCTTCACTCATACTGCTTTATATCAGCATCTCCAGCTTTATGGATACCACAGTTCTACTAATGTATGTATCCTAAACTTGTTTTTGATATATAAATACTATTTTTATGATACAAAAATTATTTATAATATAGCATATTTGGCAATAATTAGATTCCCACATTCACTAAGCGAGAATGTGTTTCATTTGATTTTGGCTTAGTATTTGTTAATTCAGCAATTCAATCATATTCAATAAACTGTTATTATATAAATTATGACTTAGCGTAATGTATGGAGTAATTCACTATTAAAGCCACATATTCATTATAAATCAAGAGGAACTATCTGGTGTAAGCCTAACTTAGAATTTTTTGGTACTATAATATTGAGATAAAAGGACAAGATACTGTAAGTCATTGTGCCTTTTTATTTTATTTGTTTATTATTTATTTATTTAAGAAAATTTATATGGCTACCCAAGTTATTCTCAGGGACTGGCAGCATACCAAGATTAAAACTCAGTATAAAAGCAATACAAAAGTGACCACTTCCACTTCTATCTTCACTCCAATAACGATCAAGTAAACCATTTTATTATGTTGTTCACCAAGACAGCTTCAGAGTTATACCATAGTGGATGAAAGGACCAAAGAAAAAACTGATGAGAGATGCAACAGCTGCTTGTTCTCGTATTTGCTTTTGATGTTCTATAAATATACTTTGACGGTTTTATTTGCAATTTATTTTGCTTTATGGAGAACTCATATTTAGACTTATAATCTGATTACTGTATATTTTAAATATCTTAAAACTCAGGGCAATCACATTTTTGTCTATGATTTAATATTTGCAGTGAGCAATAATACTACATAATAAGATTATATGCTCCCTTTGTATGCTGCCAGTTTAATTGAATTCACCATGCCGTGTAGGTAAATTTCAATACTACTGTATCAGGTTGAATAATTAAGCTATGAGCTTTTCTTCAGACACTTTATTTTGTTGAGAAACAGAAAAGGAATATTTAGTATTGGTGTGTTATATTTTAATTAACCAGGTAAAATTAACCAGGTAAAATGAAAGAAGTTGGTAAAATTGTAACCACCCTTAGAATGAAGACTAGCTTGTGTAATGAGTTTAATTTTAAGCAATTTACTTTCTGCTGTTAGAAATACAGAAACTTACTGCCATACATTCATATAATGTATTACTTTCCCATATCTTTGTGTAAAGCATGCAGTAAGCATCCATTGCATGTGCCTTCTGTCACGCTAACAAATGTTGGATGCAAATGAAGCATGTACAGTTGGACGAATACTAATTCTGTTTTGCTCATATATGTATCCTGAGCAATAATAATTAGTACCCACAAACTATCAATCATTATCAAGGCATTGAGGCATACATAGTTTTTCTCTATACAGTCAGTAGTTTAATAAGCTCTCACAACATATTTGTTCTCTGAACTTGAATATTAAGTAGATGCACCTCATACAAGAACAGGAGCTTTCTGTTTTTCATTAAATGTCAATCTGAACAAAAGAATCTCAAGCCTAAAAAAAGTAGGTCTGCTTTTGTAAGTAGCAGAGAAGAGTTGTTTACATGAGAAACAAAGCTTTTTTGTCCTATTCACTTTAAAAATTTATACAATTGAGCACCCCATTTTTTTAAACGTATACTCAGTAATCATACATCCTTTACACAGGAAGACCTACAGGCTGAAGAGTGGATTTGCTACAGTTTTTTTAATATTCACTTTATTGTCTGTTTTCTCTATATCATTACTATCATGTTCAATCTCAGTAGTTCTCACTTACCAACCATTTGTTCAGTGACCAAAATTATGGTAGGTGCCCGTAGCTGAACGGTCACATGCCCGCAATCTGGGTGCTTGGCAGCTAAGCTCACACTTACAATGTGAGCATCCCTCAACTACATGATTGCCAAGGCTCTGCCCACCCGCCTGTATGTCATCACAGCTGATCTGTTAATGCGCAGAAAGTTCTGTGCACGTGCAAAAGCACCGCACGCAAGTGAAGTGACCACACACATGTATTTTCATAGTTCCAAATTGGTAGCTAAAGTAAGGGAACCCACTACTGGTTTGTGTAGGTGTGTATTAAGAGGCTATGCTGGCTTCTGATGAATATTCTATTTTATCATTCAGCCAAAGCCGTAATAAGAGATGTTTGGGTTAGGTGTTTCAATCATTTTAAGAAAGGTATTTTCTGCATGATCTCACAGATAGATAGTGAAGTGACTGTTTAAAAAATTTGCACAACCTTACAAAAGGCCAATTGATTTTATTAAGCCTTAAGGGTGCTTTTCTCTGGAGTTGATGCACATTGCTATTTTTGCCCCTTAAACATGCTGGAAAAATGCATAATTTGAAATTAAAAGACAAGAAAAAAATGTTCCTTCTAATTGTGTACATCTATCTAATGTATGCAAATACTGTTTCAGACTTGCTTTTCTATCTGTATGTAATTTAAAACTGAATATTTTAGACAAAAAAAGTTACCCTTTAAGAAATAATATAACTGTAAAAGTATATGATAAATGAAGAAATGGTTCTCAGACCGCTGCAAAGATGTTACAGTGTATAGCTGTTCTTGCTGATTGGTTTTTTTCCTCTCCCCAACATCTATGCATTTTCAAAATTCTGCAGGTGCTCAAAACAGCTGGAGAGGATCTTGTTCCAAGAAGCTATTGGGACACTCTGAGACGTAGCACAAGTCAGGCACTCTTTTCAGATCTCGCAGAGGTATAATAAAACCTCTGTATGGCCCATAAACATCTTTCATTGTTTCCTATATGATTTTATTGTTTTCCTCATTGTAAATATTCTGTCTTGACTTTTTTCTCCATTTAGGTTTTATTTTCCATTTGTCGCTTGGCATTTCTTTGGTACCTTGTATTTATTAAGCATTTATCATTGAATTCAGAGTGTTAGTTTTTTGAGCTATGATATTTACTGTAATCTTCACAATGACAGAATTAATATTGCGAGTGGTACACCAGAAATATTTGATGCATATTTACTTTGTGACATTAAAAAATCCATAGACATACATATTCTTCTCACATACTTAGAATTAGATTTTATATTTGAAGGTTTAGAAGCCCCCTCCTGAAAACCTCCAGCTGTATTAGGGCTACAGATTCTAGCATATTGGCCAAAATTGATAATCTTATATGAAACAACTCATAATAAAGCTTCATCCGAATGAAATTCAAAAATTTTGGAAACTTTTCCACATGTATAAACAGCCAGGAGCAGCTTCTAAAGAAGCAATGCAAACCTAGATAGCATTAAAATGATTTGAAAAGAGGTTTCTCCTACTGGAAAAGCATCTGTAGCAAATAGTAAATTCATAGCCTTGACAATGCAAACAATGATCTGACAAAAGAAAATAAGGTGGAGGAAAGAAAACAAAACTAAATAATTCCATCCCAGTTCATTAAAAAAAAACCTCTTACAGCTTGTAAAGGATATGGGCTGCTCAATAAGTCTTGCATGAGATAATCGTCATGTATTATCTTGTTCTTACATAGCAGTTGTCCTGATGATTTTAGCCAAGCCTGTCATAGAAATGCAATTTCTAAACTGGAGAAAAAAATATTACTTTGCTCCCCCCTCCTAGAAATAATGCAGGGTATTCTCCTACAAATAAGAACTACTGCAGTTTGCTATCAAATAACTACACCTGGATTCTATTACTTATGAAACTGCAAATTAATTAGTAATGTATGTAAAATCCATACCTGGTCATATTTATTACCAAAATTTTAAACAGTAAATTTAAATAATAAATTGTCAATTTATATTTTAATCTATAAAGCAGCTTCTTATAATCCCAACTTTCATTCATATTTGAGGCTTTTCCAAATAAGCAGTAGAAATCTTAACATTTTCACATCTATAGATTTTCCTGAGATGCAATTAGATTCTTAGGACCAAATTCTGATGATTAAATAGACTTTAATAAGTTTATTTCGCACAACAAATTCATTTTTCATTTTTTATATTAAAAAAGCAATTAAAGAAAAAATGATTTGCCCTTTTAGTACAAATCAGCTAAAATATAAAATACCTTGTTTAGTTTCTGTAATTCATTTCACCCAATTTCAAACTGTTTTTAACTATCACTGATATATCCTTACATCAGTATGTTATGTTTGTTTAATTAAGACATTAACAGATTATGTGAGCAAGATTAATATTTATTTATTTATCAAATTTAGAAACTCTCCATCTCATTTTCTCTGGACAATGTACCAATACATTATAAAATATATTTTGTAAACATTAATATATTAATTACTAACTGTATAAAATTAATATATTAATTACTAACTAGTTTTGTAAGATATGTATTAGTTTAATGAAGGACAATCATATTTTTAAATAAAATTCATTGTTAATATTTTGAATTTTTGTTTCTAAAGTTATGCATTAAATTTATTGTCGACTGCTAATGTGTTTTTAAGCGTGCAGATGACTTTACCAGTTTACATTCTGATACTACATTGCTGATACACTTTTTTGGAAAGAAAGGAAAGGCTGAACTTAACTTCGAAGATTTTTACAGGTGACTTTATTTTATACTTTGAATACACATTATGTTTTTATGTATGTCTTATATTTTTGGAAGGTGTTTTTCTGATCTTGAATAAAAAGAAAAAAAACATCTACTTGTATGAACTTGTTCCTAATGCAGAAAAACATATTTTACCATAAAATACAGAAAAGCCAAATTGAATAGGCTATATAACAGACATTTTTCAAACAAATAAATTCAAATAATTATAGCAGTGGTAAGAGGGATATGGGCCTTAGTTTTTACCAGACAAATTAATCATATGAATTAATCATAGAGAATTAAATAAAAAGTGACCACAATGTATTTGATTTCCTTCAATATGTTTATAAATTCAAGCATCATGTAAAGGAAAAATACTTTTTAAAGTAGGTTGTTTTATCTTTTATTTTGATGAATTGGTGTAAAAATATCGTAGATGAATATATTGTTGCTGGTGTTTTAGTCTCTGAATTAATAATAGGAATTATCCTACAGTAGACTTTAAATATTAGAGATATTTGCTATTACTCCCCTCCCCTGCCTACCTCATCACCTTTAAGAGTCTGATATCAGTATTTTCATAAACTAGGTTTATGGACAACCTCCAAACTGAAGTTCTTGAGATAGAATTCCTTTCCTATTCTAATGGAATGACCACCATCAGTGAGGAAGACTTTGCTCATATACTATTAAGATATACAAATGTGGAAAATACATCAAGCTATCTGGAAAATGTGCGCTGCAGCATCCCAGAAGAACAAGTAAGATTTCCAACAAGAGCCCCAGACCTCTGCAGAATTTTCATAGCCATATTCTTTTCAGCATCCCAATCTTGTTACGTATTAACAGGAAACGTAAACTTTTCCTAAGTAATTCATTTTCAGATAGATTTGCTTAAATATGAAAGCTACAATTCATTCATAGTCCAAGACTGAAGATGCATAGTGCCCATACAGTCCTGACTGACAGTAAGAAAGGAATGTGGGAGAGGAGGGAAAATAGTTTATATTGAAAGAAAAAGTGATTGGAATCAAAATAAAAGCATTTCACCATGGAATCATGTTAAAATACTTTGAAAAATTTTTCAACATTTCAGAATATACATACGCTTATTTCCACATAAAATAAGTGGCTTTTATAATGTATTAAAATTCTACAGATGAAAAAAAGAAAAAAAATATTTGCTGCATTCTTATTGCATCACTACCAATATCAGTAAATGCCTTTAGATTAAACATTGGCAATAATATTTTGTCCATCTCTAGCCATCCAACTCATAGCATATAATTTACTTAATTCTCTATTTGATTACATATCAGATTTTAATTTCAGCTAATTGTTACTCTGAATTATTTTTCTTAACAAACTATATGCTAAAATAACACATAGCCACATATTTTATATTTTATCATATAGGAACACAAGGCAGCAAATGTACAATATAACACTCCTTCCACTATTTTCCCCACAACCACCAGCATATGATTGGGTTGGATTAAAGAAATTTCTCTTCCAAACCATTTTCACAGCAGAGTATTATATATTCCCTTGTTATACTCTTATTTTCTTTTAATAAGCCATAGCCAGCCATAAACCCTCTGTTATTACTGCATTAAAAATAACATTTACAGTTATGGTTTGTCAGCGTTGATCCATGCCAATGAATAATTAGACAGCGTAATAAACTTTAATTTAGCTGAATCTATTACAGTATTTATGAAGTAAATAATATAGCAATATAGATACTATTAAATACACAGACTTCCTTAACTTGCTATAAATTATACTCTTACTGCTTGAAGGCTTTAAATATCATATATATTTATTTTTTTATTATATATAAATTTATATATACATTATGTATAATGACAGATGAACGTTATTAAATATTTGAGAATATATTTTTAAAAGACAAGAGACAGAAGAATTGTTTTGTTGCTACCAGTTTTTCCTGAGACAGCAATGCAGCAGTATTCTAATAAGTAAAACTAAATTCCTGCTTCTTTTTTACTACAAGCCTTTTGCAATACAAAGAAGGCACTATAGCAACTATCACCTTGGTTCTAAGATCTAATGTTACTTTATTTTCCAGGGCATTACATTTGATGAATTTAGATCCTTTTTCCAGTTTTTGAACAATCTGGAAGATTTTGCAATTGCAATGCAAATGTACAATTTTGCAAATCGTTCAATAGGACAAGGTAAGACTGTCTAATGTCAAGATTTTGTGCTTTTCATTTATTAATTTATTTTTCTTATTTATCACATTTGTGTGTTACCCAACTCCCAATGACTCTGGGCAATTTACAAGTAAATTAAACTAAAAGAAGGAAAATACAGAAGTACCCAATTTTTAAAAAATAGTGAGAATGAAAGACTGTACAAGAGCAAACCAAAGGTCTTCATACTTTACTGCCAAAGGTTTAGGCAAAGAGCCAGGTCTCCTTCTAAATAATAGCAGAGTAGGTACCGTCCAGGACTCGGAGGAAACCTCATTCCAAAAGCCACAGAGAAGGTGCGTTTGCCAAGTCCTGGGAGATATCAATCTTGCAAAATCAAATTGTCCAATGAGATATTATGGAAAAGAGGAATCAGTCCCTCAAGCAACAAAATCCTATGCCATGTAGCGCATTACAGGCAATAACCAGTACTTTGAATCAAATAATAGAAGAGAAACTTTTTTTTATTTTTCAGCTGTCCTTCTACATTTCTGCATCAAATGTTTCATTAAAAAAGAGCTTAAATTCTCATGTAATTGTAGTTGGGAAGGACCTTGGAGGTCTTCTAATCCAACCCCCTGCTCAAGCTGGAAACCCTATAGCAGGGATGTCAAACTCACAGGCTCCAGTCCAGATGTGTCACACACTGGCTTTTGCTATTTCACAGCCTCCAGTCCAGATGTGTCACATGCTGGCCACGCCCATTCCTGGTTTAGCAAAGGGGAAAAGTCACAATACGTCATGTGACAACAATGTGACATCACAAGATTCTGTAAATGTAGCCTCATAATACAGTACAATTAACTCATTTGCTCTGTTTCATATCCAGCCTAACTGGAAAGCTAACAATTAGAGTGGCTGGGTTTATTCAGCAAGTTAAACCAAAATATGAGTTTGTTGCTTTGCTTTTGGTCTAATGAACTGCAACCAGACTACAGAGTATAAGACTCTCCAAAGTACAAGACATACCTAGCTTTTGGGGAGGAAAACAGGGGTGGGGTATCTGCCTCTGCCTCCCAGCAATTTTCCTCTCAGCAAACAGTACAGATTATATTCAATTAAATAAATAAAATAAATATACACTTTTTGCTGTGTATTTCTATGCATGTGTGTCTGACCCAAAGAAATAGCAAAAAAATGGAGAATGTACATTATAGCAGTATATTAATCCCAGAAAGTTTTCTTAAATGTAATCACACTAACTCCTCCCAATTATTTAAATAGATCTACTCCAAACATGACTACGTCAGGGTCTAACTCAACTGCCTTATCTTAATATTACAACAGGACACTGTTACATATCAGACTATACTTGTAAAGATGCTGTTAAAATTGATGTAGCTTTCTGGAAGTATAGTTATTCTTTGCTATTTAAAAGAAGATACAAAAGCACTGGGCCTCTTCAGATCAAGCATTTATTTTAAAAAGTTTCTTCATTTTGTTAAGTTGTCTAGAACAGTGTTTCCCAACCTTTTTTGAGCTGCGGCACATTATTCATGTTTTCAAAATTCTGGGGAACACTGAAGGGGGGGGCGGGGGGGCTAAAGAAAAGTTTGGACAAAAAAAATATCTCTTCCTCCATTTCACTCTATTTCTCCCTCCCTCTTTCTCTCTCTTCCTTCCTTCCCTTCTTTCTCTCCATCCCTCTTTCTTTCTTTCTTCCTCTCTTTTTTGCTCTCTTTCTCTCTCCCTCCTTCCCTCCCTCTATGTCTTTCCCTCTCCCTCCTTCCCCCCTTTCTTTCTCTCTCTCTTGCTTTCTTTCCCTCTCTTTCTCTTGCTTTCTTTCTCTCATTCTCTCTCCCCTCCTTTTTCTCTCTCTCTCTTTCTCATTCACCACGCCAGCAACAGAGAGAAAAAGAAAGAGCGAGAGAGAGCCGGAGGGAGAGTGGAGTGCGCAGCAGCCATCAGCCTCCTCGCCCTCCCAGACGTCCCCAGCGCCCGGCCTCGCACTGCCTCCCGTTAGCCCGGCCGAAAGCCACACAGTCCCGGACTCCCGGATCGCTCGCTTCTCCGGCCAGCGTGGCGCTTTCCTGGGCAGATGGCTTTGCTGACCGGAGAAGCGAGCGATCCGGGAGTCCGGGACTGTGTGGCTTTGCGCCATGAAGAGAAAACGGCAGCAGGGAAAAGTCGGCCGTTTTATCTTCATGGCGCAAAGCCACACAGTCCCGGACTCCCGGATCGCTCGCTTCTCCGGCCAGCGCGGCGCTTTCCTGGGCAGATGGCTTTGCTGACCGGAGAAGCGAGCGATCCGGGAGTCCGGGACTGTGTGGCTTTGCGCCATGAAGAGAAAACAGCAGCAGGGAAAAGTCGGCCGTTTTCTCTTCATGGCGCAAAGCCACACAGTCCCGGACTCCCGGATTGCTCGCCCCAAGGCAGGAGGCGGCGGCGGAGGAGAGTGGGCGGATCAGGCGGGCAATGGGGCAGGGCGGAGAAGCCAGGGGCGCGTTTGGCCGGAGGCACCGTGGGGAGGCAGGGGCAGGGAGGTTCGGCAGTAGGTGCCTCCGGCCAAACGCGCCCCTGGCTTCTCCGCCCTCCCCCATTGCCCGCCCGATCCGCCCACTCTCCTCTGCCGCCTCTCGCCGCGGCACACCGGTTGGGAAACGCTGGTCTAGAACAATAATAAAGCAGTCTTTAAAAATAAGTCTAATAATTTGAACATTCTATAGGCATGTTATTGACTTACCTCCTTGTAGCAAACGACAAACATCCAGTTTCAGCACAGCTTGATTAGCAGAAGAAAATAAAAATCTGCCTCTACTTCCCAGCAATTTGCCTCCTTGCAATTTTAGTTTCACTTTCAGTTTTAGCACAAGCAGCTAATAGTTTCAGTCTGCATGAATTGCCATAGCCGATTGCCGCCTGCCTGCAGACTGAATCAGCTGATGGTCAGGAAGCCGATAATTAGTTGCTTGTGCTAATCAGGATTTGTGCTGTTTGCTGCTGGGAGGTAGAGGCACTGGCAAAGTGTGGCGGTAGTTGGCTGGGGCTACAGTTGGTGTATAAGTGTATAAGACACACCCAAGTTTTCATTGGGGTGGGGAGTGGCTAAATACAGTAGTTTTAAAATAGGAGCAAAATTTCAGAAAAAGCTAGGAACTGAGGATAAGAAAAAAAGAGTTTTATTTCTCTCCAGATCTCTGATTAATATTATCACCTTATGTTATGCTATGGCCAAGCCATCAAGTAGTTTTGTTAAGCACACTAATTTGCTTTGTTTCCTTAGATGAGTTCAAGCGTGCAGTATATGTGGCTACTGGTTTGAAGCTTTCACCTCATTTAGTGAACACAGTTTTCAAGATCTTTGATGTAGACAAGGATGATCAGCTGAGTTACAAAGAATTTATTGGAATTATGAAAGACAGATTGCAACGAGGATTCAGAGTAAGAATCTAAATTATTGCTCAATTGTGTTTATTACATCAACAGCTTTAAAACTATATCACTGTTTCCATAGCCATTTCAAAATTATCATTTTGTTGAAGTTAAAACTATTTATCATGTATGCTTTAGTTTTAGCCAACTACTAATTTAGAGAACTGAATATTTGTTCCTTCTGCAGGCTTAAACTACAAGCCTTACTATCAATCAAGCTGATCTTCAGTTTTTAATTTAGAAACTTTAATTTTGCTGTTATAATTTATAGACAATATAGGCAGTCCCCAATTTACAACCACAGTTGAGTCCAAAATTTCTATTGCTATTTGTCCGGTGAAGATTGTCCCGTTTTATGATCTTATTTGCCACAGTTGTTAAGTGAATCACTGCAGTTTTTAAGTTAGTAACATGATTGTTAAGTAAATCTGAGTTACCCATTGACTTTGCTTGTCAGAAGGCCACAAAAGGTGTTCATATTACCCCAAATCACTGCAAACATAATAAATATGAATCAGTTGCCAAGTGTCTAAATTTTGAGCATGGTGGAAGGTCTTAACTCTTAAGCATAAAATTTATCAGGAAAGACTAATGAAATCAATCTGTATAGTCTGGAGGACAGAAGGGAAAGGGGGGATATGATCAAAACATTTAAATATGTTAAAAGGTTAATAGGTTTCAGGAGGGAAGTGTTTTTAATAGGAAAGTTGAACACAAGAACAATGGGGAACAATTTGAGATTAGTTGGGGGAAAGATCAGAAGCAACATGAGAAAATATTATTTTACTGAAAGAGTAGTAGAGGGTTGGAACAAACTTCCAGCAGATGTGGTTGGTAAATCTACAATAACTGAATTTAAACATGCCTGGGATAAACATATATCCATCCTAAGGTAAAACACAGGAAATAGACATTTCACTTTTCCACATTTGATAGCTGTTGAATAAAGTAGAATGTAAGCTATTTTGGATGAGGCCAACAATTAGAATTAAGGAAGCATATCAAGCAGGATACTTCACATTTCATACTTCAACTTAATATGAATCTGAACTATAAGAACTTTAAAAATGGATTAACTTCACAAATAATATTTTGATATTTTTAATTCAAATGGTTATTTAGTCCAATCCATGTTTCCCAAATTGGGGTGCCTCTCCCCACATGGCAGACTGTGGTTAGATTGGAGAAGAGGCAGCAATGCAGAGTAGTAAAAGGCATTTGGTGAAGCAGTGAGGATAAAGTATAGGCTGAGCATTTATTGTTCATTCAGCCAAGTAAGAGAAAGGGCAATTCTTTTCTGCCATTTTTAAACACACAAGTCCTGCCTAATATAATTACAATTGATTATTCGGATGTACTTAACACTTCATTATACAATATATTGATAAAATCCCACAGCCTTTGAACGTAGTGACAAAATTCACTTTAATTACATCTTCTAACACAAATACTGTGTCACAATATTGTGAAGATGCTATATTATTTGTGTTAATAACTAACAAATTTACAATACTGTTGTAGTATTATTCTAAATACACGTACACACACCATTCTCTAATTCTGAATGAACACTGTTTCCCTTGTACATATATTAATTGCTTTATAAATTATTTTGAAGATCACATATATTTCATTTTGTCCAATATGTTCTACTGCCACCTTGCGTTGTATCAATGAATTGCCCAAAATATTAAATTATGGTACATGAGACAAGTAAATACTTGCCTTAAGATAGCAATTTTATATCTTTATAAAGCACAAAACTTCTGTCTTTAATGCAAACATTTTGCCAAATTATACTTTTTCTTTATATAGGAATCTCATATGTAGTTGTATAGCTGCATGAGCATTAAATTCCATGATAAATTTATTGTTTTTTCTATAATAAAAAGCATTTTTTCATGCCACTATTTTCCTGAAGTTCAGTTGTGACAGCATTTGCATGATACTTTTCCATGCATATTTCTTTCTCTTCTGCCTTTAGGGTTACAGAAACATACAGAAATATACCACTTTCAAATCCTGTATGAAGAAGGAACTCAACAGTAGACAATGGTATGTTTTTGTGTCATTGTGTTTCCTATCAGCAATCTTTTTGTGTCATTGTTGTGTTTCCTATCAGCAATCTTAGGCAGTATTTCTAAGATCACTGATAGGAAAAGTTCATCATTCTCAACTTGCTGTTCAATTGGCAAGTGGAATTTACTATATTAATCAGGGACAGCCACTTTAGTATTATAAACTTACAATGATATTACAGATCTAACCCTTCATGTAAAACATAGAGCAAACTGAAAAAGTATAGAGTATTTCTATCACATTTTCCACAAAGCATTGTAAACAAGCAAAATTTTATGTCATCCACATAATTCTGTGTTGAGCAAGATTGAAAACAAACCACATCTTTAGAGACTGCCAAACATCCTTCATGCTACACAACAAAATGACCACAGCCAAATCACACTGTGTGTTTTGATATGTGATCTCACAGAATTCACGTTCTTAACTGAAGGTGCACGAACCATTTGTATGGGCAACTTTTATGTGGATGATTCAATATGGATACCTGCAGTGGTCAGGGAAACAAGATTCCTTCCTTTTGTAATTCAATTATAAGATTACAGCTTCTTTATTTTTGAAGTTTTAAAAATATAGTTTTATATATTTCATCAAATATATAGTGTTATACACTGCTCAAAAAATATAAAGGGAATGCTTAAACAACACAATATAACTCCAAGTAAATCAAAATTCTGTGAAATCAAACTGTCCACTTAGGAAGCAACACTGATTGACAATCAATTTAACATGCTGTTGTGCACATTCAACTTTGTACAGAACAAAGTATTCAAAGAGAATATTTCATTCATTCGGATCTAGGATGTGTTATTTAAGTGTTCCCTTTAATTTTTTGAGCAGTATATACAGTGAACCCTCGATCATCGCGAGGGTTCCGTTCCAGGACCCCAAGCGATGATCGATTTTTCGCGAAGTAGCGGTGCGGAAGTAAAAACACCATCTGCACATGCGCAGATGGTGTTTTTACTTCCACCGCCCTTCGCCCGCCCACCCCGTTGCTCGCGCCTGGGGTTTCCCCGCGCGCGCGCCGCCCGCCCACGCCATTGCTGGGGCCGCTTCCCAGCTGGGAAGCGAAGCTGGGGTCCCCGCGCGCGTGCCCGCCCACGCTACAAGCGGCATTTCACCTTCCCTCCCAGGCAAAAAGATGCCGGCATTCTGGGCTGATGGGGTCGGACTTCCCAGGCGGAAGGCGTGCCCCTCTCCCCGCATCTTTTTGCCTGGGAGGGAAAGTGAAATGCCGCTCGTAGCAGCTGCTAGAGCCGCCGGCATTTCACTTTCCCTCCCAGGCAAAAAGATGCCGGGGAGAGGGGCACGCCTTCCGCCTGGGAAGTCCGGCCCCATCATCCCAGAATGCCGGCATCTTTTTGCCTGGGAGGGAAAGTGAAATGCCGGCGGCTCTAGCAGCTGCTACGAGCGGCATTTCACTTTCCCTCCCAGGCAAAAAGATGCCGGGGAGAGGGGCACGCCTTCCGCCTGGGAAGTCCGGCCCCATCAGCCCATAATGCCGGCATCTTTTTGCCTGGGAGGGAAAGTGAAATGCTGCTTGTAGCAGCTGCTAGAGCCGCCGGCATTTCACTTTCACTTCCACCCCCTAGCCAAACGGCTTTTTTTGTGTTTAGCGCTCGAACGCCGTGCTAAACAGGAAAAAAGCCGTTTGGCTAGGGGGTGGATTCTTGCTTCTTAACCGGGAACAGTTGCCCCCTCTCCCAAAGCGATGTTCCAAAGCGGTCTCCGGGAAGCGACCGAGGGAAAGGCAGTTGTCTGCTTTTCCTTCAGCTGGAAAGAGGAGGCAAATGCCCTGCCTTCCCCCAGCCGGTTAATCGAGCGCTTCAAGTTAACCGGCTGGGGGAGTACCCCGGGGTCAAGCGGGCGGGGGGCGGCCGGGACCTCGCCTGTCTCCGCCGCCCGCATCGCCCCTCCGACGGGCCGGCCTCCCCCGCCCGCCTCTGCTGCAGCCACCGCCGCCTCCCCGACTGGCACAAAAGGGCCCCGCCCGCCCCGCCCCAAAGTTTACCTTGCGGCGGGATTCAAAGTGCTGGGGTGGGGGGTGTCACTTCGCCGCTCGTGTCCTGGCTAAACCGGGCGGCAGGAGACAGGCTTTGAGTTTTTAGCTGCGGGGAGAGAAGTAGGACTTTCCTAACTCCCTCCCCCCGCAGCCAAAACTCAAAGCCTGTCTCTTTTTTTTCTTGCGGCGAGCCCAAGCCGTTCCCCTCTCGACCGCAGCCGAGCTTCCCTCGGCCCCCTTTGGCCCCGTCGCCTCCTCCCCGCCTGCCTTTCCTCGCCAAGCGCACGAAAAAAAAGAGAGAAGGCTTCTACTAGAAGCCGGGGACGGCGGGCAGGGGCATGAAGGATCTCTTGCGGGGGAAAAGCCGCTAGCCAGCTTTCGGAGCTCCTCCGCCATCACCCGCTTCTGGTAGAAGCCTTCTCTCTTTTTTTTCGTGCGCTTGGCGAGGAAAGGCAGGCGGGGAGGAGGCGACGGGGCCAAAGGGGGCCGAGGGAAGCTCGGCTGCGGTCGAGAGAGAAACGGCTTGGGCTCGCCGCAAGAAAAAAAAGAGACAGGCTTTTAGTTTTGGCTGTGGGGGGAGGGAATCCCGCCGCAAGGTAAGCTTCGGGGCGGGGCGGGCGGGGCCCTTTTGTGCCAGTCGGGGAGGCGGTGGCGGCTGCAGCAGAGGCGGGCGGGGGAGGCCGGCCCGCCGGAGGGGCGATGCGGGCGGCGGAGACAGGCGAGGTCCCGGCCGCCCCCCGCCCACTTGGCCCCAGACCGGTGCAGCAGGAAAGGGACGGAGAAGGCTCACTGGCAGCCCTTGCCCATCGCCGCGCCTTCGCTTCCCCCCCTCCCCCGCTGGATCCGGCAGCGTGCTGAGGGGAATTGCCGCGGACTGGAGGCAGACCGGCTCCGAGGCGAGCGGCCGGAGCTGCGCCCTCCTTCGCCCGCCAGGTGAGGCGAAGGGCGCGCGGCTGCAGCGAGGAGCCGAAGATCCGGGCGGGGAAGACCCAGGGAAGGTTCCTTCGTCCGCCTAGCAGCTGATCTGCTCGGCAGCGCAGCACCAGCGAGGAGCCGAAGATCTTCGGCTCCTCGCTGCTGCTGCGCTGCCGAGCAGATCAGCTGCTAGGCGGCCGCTCGAGAGCAAGAGGGGGAGAGATAGAGAAAGAGAGAGAAGGAAAGAAAGAGATGAGAGAGGGAGGAAGAGAGTGTGAGAGAGGAAGAAGCAACATAGTGAAAGAGGGGGAAGACCCAGGGAAGCCTCTGCCCGGCGGGGAAACTCCACCATCTACGCATGCGTGGAAGGGCACGCATGCGCAGATGGTGGAGTTTACTTCCGGGTTGAAAACTAGCGAAATAGCCCTTTCGCGATCCTTGAGGACGCGAAACTCGAGGGTTCACTGTATTGCAAAAGTCAGTGCTGTTTCCTGAAAATGTATCTAATTGCTAGAAGAGACCAAATAATTGAGGCAAGGAGTTAAAAGTTAAGGGTAAAACAGACTTTTTTATAGTTCTTGATGCGGGGAGAGAGGGGGGAACTGGACTGTGTGAGTGTCGGGCCAGCTAACAGCTTGACATGCATGAGCATACGAGGATATACATGCAGCTTAACTTGAGAAAGTTGAGCTGCGCACATGCCGGCCTGCTGTTCGCACAAATTGAACTACGCACATGTGTGCACCAGTCCGATGCTTACATAGCCCAGTTTCAAATTAGCCATGGCCCAGCAGTTGAGCCTCAGCAGTTGGGGACCCCCAATTTATAAATCTTAATTTTTTATCCTATTTGCATATACAATAACTGTTATGTAGTGTCACTTTTAATTATATTTTGATTCCCTAATAGAAAGACTTCGCATATGGATTGAAGAACTACAATGTTCTTGTGATGACTGTAATAGGGAAGCACTTTGTAAACTTTGAAAGCACTTTCTCAACTATGAATGCAAAGTCACCTCTACTTTTGATCAACATTAATGTTTGCTGCTTTTTCTTTTGCAAATTGACCATAGTAATCAGGAACAGACCATTAGACCAAATATTTTTCCGATGAAACAGTATCTCAGAATTCTTAAAACAGTCTACCTGTATGATTCAAAATGTGACTCATCTGCTTTTCCTGGAAAGGATTCACTTGTATATTTTTTTAATGTGTAATGTAGTTTTTGCCTGGTCATCTGCAGATTCTTACTCTCTTTCACTTTCTTCCACCAGACTAGAATTATGATTTAATGTTTTTCTCCAGTTTCAGTCATGTTAAGCCTATGATAGTAGAGAAAATGGAAATGGAAGTCCTTAAATCAAAAACAAATGTACAGTTACATGTGAAAATGCTTCAAATGTTTTTCAGTATAGAAAGGCTAATTTAATAACTCGTTATGCATAATCCATATCATGGATAAGCATTTCAAAAATAGCATGATTTGTACATTCATTAGCACATTTACCTGGGAGTATTTTTAGCAGGGTGAGACTGTTTCATTTACATTTATTTAAATGATCAGGAATTCTATAAAATTAAGATGTATTTAGAAATGTATTTTTAAAAATCAAGCGTAGTTTATTTTCTCATGCCATTCCATTTTTGTAGTTTGTTTCTTAAGCTAATTAATGTGCCTATAATAATTACAATTATATAGGAGAAAATATTTCCTTCTAGAGTTATCACAGGAACATATATTCAAAGTATGAAATGAGGTTCATTTTAAAACTAAATCTGATTGTGTGGATAAAAATTGTAAAGCTATCTATCATTTTGAATTATTAAGATTTGTAGTATAGAAATAACCTAAGATTTTTAAAAGAAAACTATTTAAATTGGATTCTTTTTAATTCTGATTTTTTTCATTATTGGCATCCAGATTAAGTCAAATTAAGTACTTTAATTTATTTGATCTAAAGTGGTAGCTTTACTCCAGCACTTTACTATAAAATTGTAGATTGATCAAAATATATTGATTTTAAATGTTTTAATAATGCATTATAATACAAAATAAATGTATATTTATTTATTTATTGTATGCTGTTCATGAAACAGCAAACAAAGTGAGCAAAATCTCCCTACTGATGCTCCTGTAAGGGATTCTGAATCGTATGAGGAATCACCAAAGATCTCCTTTTCAAAAGCAAAAATCACAGTTTAGATTTCAAACTATAGTGGTACCTCTACTTAAGAACTTTTCTATATAAGAACCGGGTGTTCAAGATTTTTTTGCCTCTTCTTAAGAACCATTTTAAACTTAAGAACCCAAGCCCGGAAAAAATTCCCAGGAAATTTGAGAGCGGCACAAAGGCCCGGCCAATTTCCTGCCATTCCCCCTGGGTTTCTCTCTCTGGTGCAGTGTATGGGAGACAGCCTCGCGCCAGGTGTATGGGAGTTGTGTGCTCTTCCTTGCCGCCTCAGAGTACAGTGATCCCTCGATTATCGCGAGGGTTCCGTTCCAAGACCCCTTGCGATAATCGATTTTTCGTGATGTAGGGTTGCGGAAGTAAAAACACCATCTGCGCATGCGCAGCCTTTTTCCATGGCCGCGCATGCGCAGATGGTGGAGTTTGCGTGGGCGGCAGGGAAACCCGGATCTTCGTCTGCTCGTTGCTGCTGCGGCCGCCCAGCAGCTGATCTGCTCAGCGGCAGCAGCGAGGAGCCGAATCGGGCTTTCCCCGCCGCCCACGCAAAGGGGAAAGCCCGATTCGGGTCCTCGCTGCTGCCGCCGAGCAGATCAGCTGCTGGGCGGCCGCAGCAGCAGCGAGCAGACGAAGATCCGGGTTTCCCCGCCGCCCACGCAAAGGGGAAACCCCGGCTCCTCGCTGATGCCCCCGCTCGCCCGCCCGCCACCCACCAGCAAGAGGGGGAGAGATAGAGAAAGAGAGAGAAGGAAAGAAAGAGATGAGAGAGGGAGGAAGAGAGTGTGAGAGAGGAAGAAGCAAGATAGAGAAAGAGAGAGAGAAAGAAAGATGAGAAAGGAAGGAAGAGAGTGACGTCATCGGGTGGGGAAAATCGCGATATAGTGTTTCGCGAAGATCGAGATCGCGAAAATCGAGGGATCACTGTACCTCTATTTTTTAAAAAAACTTAAAGTTTTGGATTTTTTGGATTCCCCTCACCTCACTTTCTTCCTTCAGCAGTGACTGTCCTCCTTCTCTTCTTCCTCCTCTTCCTCCCACCCAAATTCCGAGCTTTTATTTCTTTCCTAATGGGTTTGCATGCATTGCTATGGGAAAAATTGCTTCTACTTACAAACTTTTCTACTTAAGAACCTGGTCACAAAACGAATTAAGTTCTTAAGTAGAGGTACCACTGTATTCTTTTTTTTGTGCTTTCTTTAGATAATCTACTAAAATACTTTAGAGTCTTATCTGGTTTTCATAACTGTAAAGGGAATACAATACCTGTAGAAATATCTAGCCATATTCAGCCACAAAACTTTACTAATTTTTTTACCTACAAGATTTATCTGATATCTTCATATAAGCAAAAGGATTATAAATCCTTCCATTTAGACAGATGTGGGAGGACATAATTTTGTTCTTTAAAATAATCAAGAGCTACAATTTTTTTATAGATTCGGAATACATAAATGCAGTTTTTAATTTGTGATCCAAGGATTTGTTCAGATGCTTACCAGTTACCTGCCAGAGCATATCCATATTTCCACTATTGTAATACTGGTTCCTATTGAATGAATAGATGTACATATAATTAGGGTTGAATCACATTGCCTCCTGTACTGCCAGTTTGTGAAGGATGCTATAAATCTACTATGAACCAATCTTAAAGAGTAGCACTGGATTTATATATTATCTGATAACCAGAAGTCAGAGATTATCTATGTCCTTATGCATGTTTTAATTTTGCATAACAACTATTCTATTAAAATAGAAACCATAATCATGGAATGAGGTTTATATTGGACTTTTATCTAAACATTTTGCTACATGAAGAGGAAATGCTTCTGTGCTTCTGTGTCTTCTCTATGTCTTAAAAAAATGTATGATGGGGAGACTAGTTTTTCAGGATGCACAGAGAAGTATGGAAAATGATAAATTAATGATAACTT
This sequence comes from Erythrolamprus reginae, assembly GCF_031021105.1. Lineage (NCBI taxonomy): Eukaryota > Metazoa > Chordata > Lepidosauria > Squamata > Dipsadidae > Erythrolamprus > Erythrolamprus reginae. The sequence goes on along the minus strand of NC_091956.1, from coordinate 56,368,696 downwards.
TTTTTCACTAAATAAGGATATCACCTTCCGTTAAGAACCTCTTATATAGGTTAATTGAAATCAATTAAATTAGATAATACTTAACCAAGTTTCTGGTGTCATATTGAATTAAGAAAAAGATTTCTTAAAATACATAAACTGAAAGCAGAAAAACTGAGACAATCTTAAAGTAGCAAATTTAGAAAGAACATAGAAGATGATTTAGGACAAAGTGGATATTTGTCCATATTTCAAAAGAAGGGAGATATTGTCTTACTTTTAAAAATAAAACCACTGTGAATAAAACCAAGAAAAATGTATTTGAATTTTTTTTCAAAATAGCTGTTATTAAAACTGAACAAAGTGCAAAATTAATTCAAACATTGTTTTCATTATAATCAGTCCTGTGTATAAGCCTACTGTATGTTTGTTTGATTGCTTAGACAAAACATACAAAAATGTACATAGGCCTTATGTTTCAATGATGCTAAAGGCCGATTGTTAAATTTGAATACAGCAATATATGATGTATATAAAGTATGTATGAAAAATAGTGGATAATTCAACACTAAGTGGTTAATAATAAAAATGAAGTATCCTCTTGCTTATTTAGTATAAACATGAGAAATGGTTGCACTGATGTTAGAAATTGTTGGTTAAGGAAGTGTTTTTATGCCAATGACATCATGTTATTGACTGAGAACTTGAATAATTTTCAGAGAATGACAGATTCGTAATACAATGAGAAGTATAGATGTGAAAATGAAAATAAAGACAGTTTCATTTGACATAGAAAATAAATATTGAAATAAATGGCAAAAATTAGGACAAATGTATAAATTTGTTCACCTTTGTAATATGTTTAATAAACATGGGGAAACAAATGGAAACTTTTTATAATATATCAATTCTCATATAAAGATACTAGATAATCTCTGATCTGGTGCATGTTATGTTTATTACAAAAAAAATAAACTGGACAAATGTGTATTTTTTCCACATTCTTTATGGAAATGAGATTATATATAGAGAGAGAAAAATAGAAGTTGAACTTAGAATAAATGGAGTACAGTACTAAGAAATTATACCCTGCTTAAGTTCTATAGCTTTATGTAACAGGATATAGTAAAAATCTGGTCCTTAACAGTTCTCAACAATATTCCAATTAAAGATGGAGTGAATCTCACAATCAGTACAAAAACTATGAGTTGTGCAAAGAGCCACAGAAAGATATATGCTTGATGTTATAAATCAAGATATAAAGACTTGCACATGGATTAGAGAACAAATGAAAGTATACAATATCAAGGGAGTAAAGGAATTGAAATGGAAAAAGGCTGGTTAAATAGCAAGAACTGATGGCAGGTGGACCAAGACAGTCATAGAATGGATTCCACTTGATAAAAAGCTTCCACAAAAGAGAACTAAAACAAAATGGATCAACATCAACAAGTATTATAGGCCCAATTAGCAAAAGAAAGCTTAGGACTGTATTAATTGGAAACGTGGAAGAGACCTTCATCCTGCAGTGTGGTTCTTAACCGGGGTTCTATCAAACCCTAGGGGTTTGGTGAGTCGGTCTCAGGGGTTCAGCAGAGCCTCCGCCACCGAGGTCAAGACACACCCGACTCATGTAAATTCGTGATGACACACCCCACTTGGCCATCACTTACTGCAGATAATCACGTTATATTAATTGGCCAGTACCCAATTATTGCTAAGAAAGCCCTGGAATTTTTTATACCATTTGTTACAACATATCTCTGCGAACAATCCTTTTTGAGGATGCTGGACATAAAAACAAAGAAAAGGAACAGACTTTGCTGTGAAAATGACATGAGAGTAGCACTTGCCAAGGTGAAGCCATGCATATCTGAACTGGTCCCTCAAAAACAACAGCAGAAGTCACACTGATTTGCAGGTATGTAATTTGTTGCGAGTTCATGCACTGTGTTGGTTTTGTTCTTTGATCAAGGTGATGTTCATGCACAGTTCATTTTGTGTACCAGTAAAAAACATATACCTATGTCTTGAATTTGAAAAAAAAATCATATTTGATTTATCACTAAAGAAGGGTTCGGTGAATGTGCACATGAAACTGGTGGGTTCGGTACCTCAAACAAGGTTAAGAACCACTGGGGTAACAATGAATAAAATGATTATGACAACATAAGATGAACAACACTACAGTACATATTAAATCATGTCATTTATTTCACAAAAAGAAGCCCAAAATGGAGAAATTCTATGAAAAATTATGTAACCCAATTAAACTAGAATTTTTTTTAAAAAAGATTATATTGGTCAATATATATAAGCACACACATGCATACACACTCATACATATGCGTGTGTGTGTGTGTGTATAACATTTTTGTTGATAAGTGAAAAGGAAGGAGACTAGTATAGATCTATTTCGAGCTTATTATACTTGAAGCTATACACAACCTAGTATATAAAGCACAGACCAAGTTACAATTTAAAAGAACAAGATGACAAGACTAAATTCACTCTACAAGTCTAAATTTCAGAGGCAGCTCCTGCTCTTATATGCATTAGTGTTACGTTGCCGGCATTAATTTATAAAAAACTGATTTCATTTAAATTTATTTCTTTTGGTTGCAAGATTGCTACACTTCCCATCCGAAAACAAGAGTCCCTAATACTGTATTGCTGTAGGGATTTGATGCAGATTAGCAAAATGCTCATTGGCGCAAAGTTTACCGCCTAAAGGTTGCCAAAAGCCTGAAGAGTGGGCAAAGGGAGTTGCAGCAGGTGTCCCACACGGTCCCTATACACACCTTTTCAATGAGGTATCAGCCCTGGCCCTAGGACCTCCTCAGGAGGGGTGGATCCCGAAAGCCTGCGCCTGCTACGCGGAGGGGGGAAAGCCTCGTCTTTCCCCTCCCCGCCCTTCGCGCCGTCAGTGCCAGCAGCCTGGGGCGTTAGCGGGAGAGCCCTCAGCCGCACCCCCCCTTTTGTCTCGGGCCCCGGTTCAGAGACAAGCAGCTGAACCCTCTTCAGCGACTGACGGGCGGCCGAGCGGGAGGGAGGGAGGAGGTCGGTGGCGAGGAGGAAGAGGAGCGGCAGCCTTCGCCGACCCCGAGAAAGACTGCGCGGAAGGGAAAGGCGACGGAGCGTTGGAAGCAGCCTCTTTTTGCCGCCGTCGCTGCCGCCGGGGATGTACGATGAGGGCCCGGGCCCTCCCGGCAGACGGAAGAGCTGATTAACCCGAGAGGGGAAGATGGGGCGCGGGAAGATGGCGTCTCCGGCGGGGTCGGTGGCTTCCTCCCGCAGCTGTTCTCGGATAGGAGTCGGGAGGCGACACTGCCTGTGGCAGCGAGCTGGTCCTTTCTTTTACTGGGTGCCGGTCCTCTTCATCTGTAGCATCCTGGCCTGGTCTTACTATGCCTACGTCGGGCAGCTCTGTCTGCGTAAGTCCCTTTTTTATCTTCCCCTATATAATAATGATGATGATGATAACAATGATAACAACAATAACAACAAAAATAATAGCCCTTATTGTCATTATGCATCATGTATACAACGAAATTGGTTTAGCCTCTACTGGTGCAACCCATAACAGAAAATACAAGACAATATTCTGTATTAATACACATATGGATCTGATGTTGGAAGCAAACCAGTAATGTTAAAGGAAGCTTGATTGTAAGACTTCTAGCTTTAATTCATTAAGAAAGATCTCTTGCGAGTAAATAACAACAACAACAACAACAACAATAATAATAATAACATTATTATTATTATTATTATTATCATCATCATCATCATCATCATCATCAATCATCATATGCCTTTATTGTTATTGTACATCATGTATGCAACAAAATTGGTTTAGCCTCTACGGGTGCAACCCATAACAGAAAATACAAGACAATATTCTATATTGATGGATTCTATATGGATCTGATGTTGAAAGCAAACTGGCAATTTTAAAGGAAGCGTGATTGTAAGACTTCTAGCCTTAATTCATTAAGAAAGATCTCTTGAGAGTAAACTATCTGTTATACAGGAAATAATGTCTCCTGGGATAAGTGTTAGCATTGGTTAATCAAGGCACAGCAGTAAAAAAAAATGTCTTGTGTTGTATTGAAATAGCAATGTTTATCAGCAATATATAAACAAATGGGATGAGTAGGCACACACATTCCCTGTGAAGCTATATTTCTAAGAATGGAAAGCAAAATTAGGAACTTGATTTTTTTAATACCTGTACATTACCATCTTCTGGGTAAACAAGCGTAGCGAAGAAATAGACTATCATAATTTAGATTTTCTGCTCTGATCTAAAACTTCTAAGCACTTTTATATTATAATCAAATTACCTACTGGATGGTGTAATTACAGGTATAAAATAAGGAATTATATTTTTCAGTATCTGAGCTGACAAACAATCTAAATTTCATGAAGGTTGGCTGCTATTAAAGCATGCTAATTGAATAATGTCTTATTTTAATATGGTCTATCATTTTCATGTATGATAGACCATATCTTTGTGTTGATTCTTTTTTGAAATATTGATTATCAAAATACTTACAGTCTGTATTAAAGGTTGCCTTTTATAATCAATATCCATTTTTTCTTACCTAAAAAAGATGACCCTTTGGGTGACAGAGAGAGAATATTAGAAGATACTTGTTTATTTCCATTATTCTCCTCTCAGTGAACCTAAGACAATTCTATCATTTAAAAAATAAATTACACTGAGAAGCCTAATCTGATAAATATGCCGAAAAGTAAATGAATAGTAGATGATGTTACTGTTTCTCTTGGAACCATGGCAACAGTCTCTTCCTAAACCTCTTCACCACCTCAATCTGGAATAATGCTATTCATGTGATTTTGATTATATACATCTACTGTGCCTTTTCTTTCTCACATCCTTCCCCTCAGTTTTCCCCCCTATTTTTCTTGAAATGTGAAAAAACAAACAAGAAAATGATGGACAGATTTTTGGTGCAATCTTTTTTAAAGTCAGGATGTGATCTATTCTAACTTTTATGTCACATTCCCCTAGTTCAGTAATGGCGAACCTTTTTTTCCTTGGGTGCCAAAAGAGCATGGGCGTGCGCTATCGTGCATGCGCAAGTGCACACACCCATAATTCAATGCCTGGGGAGGGCGAAAGCAGCTTCCCCCGCCCCCTGGGTGCCCTCTGGAAACCAAAAACAGTCTGTTTCCCAACTTCTGGTGGGCCCAGTAGGCTCGTGTTTCACCCTCCCCAGGTTCCAAAAGCTTCTCTGGAGCCGGGGTAAGGTAAAAACACCCTCCTCCATCCCCCTGGAGGCTCTCTGGAAGCCCGATACACCCTCCCAGAGCCTCTCTGCAAGCCAAAAATCAGCTAGCTGGCACACACATGCACATTGGAGCTAAGCTAAGGCAATGGCTCGGGTGCCAGCAGATATGGCTCCGCGTGCTACCTGTGGCACCCATGCCATAGGTTCGCCATCAATGCCCTAGTTCATCATTTAATTATATGATGACTCTCCTATTTTGGTTTGTTTTATCTCCATGGAAAATTTGGCAGCAATGCAAAAGGAGAGTAGTTGATATTTTGTTTATCTGTACTGTCTGACATCTACTGATGAAGTATGTTCAAAGATGGAAATTAAATCTCGTTATTTAACCTCAGAATAATTATAATCTTCAAAATGTCAAGCAAATCCTTATAAATGAATGTTCCTAATTTCTGTCTTTGAATTGCATACAGAGAAAGCAAAATTTCAGTATTGTAACTGTCAAATCATTAACAGTTTCCAAACTAGCTAGCAATTTATTAATTCTTAGTAATTGGCCAATATGTAAAATAATTAAATATAAACATATCATTCTCTAATGTTCATACAATTAGCATACATGAAAATGGCTATCAGATCTGTCTCAGTCCATTCTAGAAAAATTACTATTACTAACTACTGCAGGTTTTTCATTGTACTCTCCCTATCATCTTGGTTGTTGTCCCTTGGGTAGACTTCAATTTGTAAAAGTTTTTTTCTGAATGTATTGCTCAGAATTTGTAATAGTCTGTGGGAACAACTTTGGAAAACAGGAGGAAAGTGTTCCAGACTAAACAACTATCAATCAAAAGGTATCTCAGCTGACAGAAGCAAAAGAGACATAGGAGGCATTTCTGAAAAGACCCTCTCTGGTTTTCTAGAAATAAGAGGGAAAGAATGCTTTCAGGCTTGCAAGATTCTGTTACTTTAACCTTGCAATAAGTATTAGAATTCATAGTTAGTGTTTTTTGTATGGACTGTTTTTATTCCCTTCTAAAAAATCTGCAAAAGTCTTATTCAAAAGCAATATTTAATTCAACTAAGTACAATGTAGGAATGCAAAATAAACTATTTATATGTCCATTCATAGACAGGTATATATGTACTCCAGAAACTTAGATTGTGTGTGTGTGTGTCCAAACGTCACATTTTCTCGCTGATCTTTCCTCCTTTCCTCTCTTACAGTAACAATATCAAATATTGGAGAAAAAAGTAAGTAATACCTTTCCCCCCCTACTTTGTAGTTTATAAAATTTAAGACTGCTCTAGTCTATGTTCAGGCACTTCATTAAAATTTTATTTATTTCAGCAATAAATTATTGAAGATTGCATGCCTTTTAAAATTGGATTTTAGGCTGCATTTTTGTTTCTATGTTTCTTTATAGATAGATCATTAAACCTAAGCAATGATCATCAGGCTTTCTAAAGAAAAGGGGGACAAAAGGTTGATCTTTCTTCTCTATGTGTATGACCAGATACAACCAAACAGATTCCTTATAATTTAATAGAAGAAATTGAGGTAACTTTAGTTCATACTAATGGGACTTCTTCCCATTCCTACACTTCTATTTGCTGCATTAATACCAACATTGTAATACTTATATTACTCCTTGCCCTAGAAAATGGGGCAGAATTAGTCAGGAGACTGTTGAGGAATATATAGGAGTGTCTATCTTGCATATTGCTGTGTATTTTGTCCTATCTCCTATTGACGCTAATAATGTCTTTGCTGAACTGAGCTATTTTCTTGTTTTTCTTTGATTCTATCTTCTTTATTTCAGTAGTTAAATAGAAGATTTCCTGAGCAGAAAGTTATCAGCTTTTTTACTCCATCCATAGATCAACTATATTATATACCCGGGATGGTGAACCGTTTTTTCCTCAGGTTCCAAAAGGGGGCGTGTGCATGCCCATACCCATATGCAATGCCCTTTCCCCCTGCGCATGCGCACACGACTCTTCCCCCCCTGACACCCCCATCCGTAACATGCAAGCAGACTTATTAGTACATGGTACATACTGTTATTTGGGACTGCCTATTGTAGTTAATACCTTTACAGTTGTAATATCACTTTAAGGACTTTGGCTGGTTAGCCATAAGAGGGCGCAGTGAGCTGGAGCTGACATAGAACAAGCTTCGCATGCCCTCAGATATGGGTCTGCATGGCATGTGTGCATCGGTTCGCCATTATGGTTATATACATTGATGACCATCAGCTTAGATGAGTTTAAGATACATTATATGGATTAGTAGTTATTGACTATCTTATTTTTCACTAATCACGATGCCTTTTTATCATATCTCTAAACATTAGCTGCTATACAAGAGTAATTGGTCAGTGACCACAGGACATAAATTAAGTCTTTGATTTGTTAGAACAGGGCTCTTAAGTTTCTGTTATTATTATATAAAAACCAAGTGCATAACAATCTTGCTACATACACACTAAGATTATTTTCTTGCCCCAATTAGATCTATTCCAAGGAATACAGATATAGATAATGAAAAGTTTAAATGATAGAACATACAGAAGTTTCTTCCTTACAAAGTTTTCTATCTGAATACAGTCTGGTAGTGTTTTATAGCTTCTTTAGCAGCCATTATTTTATAGTTCTGTTGGTTTTGTGATAGCACTGTTCTTTATTGGGAACGTTTGGCTTGTTTACTTGTTTTTTTCTTTGTTTTTTTCCCCTATTTGTTGTCTGTATATCTCTGACAATTTCTATCATTTGCTTAATGCCTTAATTTTATGATCTTGTTTTAGTGGTGTGCCTGATGGCGTATCATCTATTTTTCATGATGTTTTTGTGGTCTTACTGGAAAACAATCTTTACATTACCAATGAATCCTTCCAAAGAAGTAAGTTATAATTTTGTGCAAGAAAAAAAAACTTGTTTACTAATTTTCTTTCTGGTGCAAAAAGGTTCAGTGTGTATAGATTAAATAACATACTACATCAATATATTCTCTCTAGCTTTCCATCTGTTCATCTGAAGAAACATTACCAACACATGCACTTTATTGATAGTATCAAAGCTTTTAACATTTATGTGAAAAACATCAGTTTAAATTATGTATTCTTTCATATACATATTCTTTTCTCCCTAATTTGCTATTATAGAAATAAGGGTATGACATATAAAAGGGAAAATATCCTTCCAACAAGTATATTCAGTTCATTACTGATTTTTCTTCATCCTATCATCAGCTCAACTAATGTGATGGGAATAATTTTAACATATTTCAAATAGCATATTGTTAAATAAAATTGAAAAAATATATTAAATTTACGCACGTATAAATGGAAAAATTTAATACTATCGCTTGATCTTAATAAAGGAAACAAGGAAAATCATTTTTGTTTTATTTTTTATTTTATTTTTTAATTATTTAACAAATATAAAATATTGCATTATTTTAAAATGTAATTTAAATCTGCATAGCAGTCATTTTATATTTACTTGCAAAGGGTCACTTTTTTCATTAAATTATATAAAACATTGCTGATAATATTGCAATTTATTCAAGGATTTCTCTTCTGCACACTGAACAATATTGTATTTATGGCCTTTCAAATTACTTCTTAGAGGTTAAGGGCAGATTTAGTTTTATAGGGAAGATACTGATTTTCAATATTATATAATTTAAAGAAATTAATAATGAAAACTTTAAGTAGTTATCTTTTCATTTGTTTTTTTTTCTTTTAAGAATATGAATGTACTTCCTACCTACCAATTTCAATTAGCAATATGGGAGGGGTAATTTGTTAGGATTCCCTTAAAAAAACTCTTAAGCACAGGCTTTAATAAATCAGATCCTTAATTATGGATAAAGTTATAATTTCATGTTCAAGCACATGTGATTACAGGTAACCCTTGAGGTACAACAGGCCATTTAATGGACATTTGACATTACAACTTCCCTTCCCAAATCCTTTTCAGTGTTATGAGCCCTGCAGTGCCCCATGGTCATTTGTCCTTACAACCAATTGCAGAGATGCTGCAGCATGCATACACATCTATTATTATTCCATTCTGGCCGACCAGGTCCTCAATGGCACTGGGTCTGCGTTGCCACGCAGTCCTCCCCACGTCCATTCCCCAGTCATAATTTTCTCACTTATCCAGAGCTCAGGATAAAGTCAGGATAGAGAAGACCACTCCTTTTCTCCTCCCACCTGGCACAATCAAGAAGAAGAAATCCTGTCTCTTTTGCTTCTGTTGCAATCCTTTCCTCTCCAGCAAATATAAATCACTACTATTTCTTCTTAGTGCCACCAGTGCTAGCTTTACATTAGTCTTATGCTACAAAGCTAAGAAGAAATTGTGCCCATTTTGTCCCTTGTAATCCTTTCTTCTCCAACCAACCGAGTCTTCGGAGAGGGGCGGCATACAAATCTAATAAATTATTATTATTATTATTATTATTATTATTATTATTATTATTAACTTAAATCGGTAGTTATTTATGCTGGCTATCAAGGAAAAGATTGCAAAGGAAGCAGATGTGATGGGGTTCTTCTTTGCTTTGCCAGAAGATGACTAGGAAAAAGCTACCACTGGTGATGCAAAGAAGAAATCATGCCTATTTTGGTACCTTGCAATACTCTCTGTCCCAGCGTAAATTGGTATGATTTCTTCTTAGCGTCACTAGTGTTAGCTTTATGCTAGTCTTACGCTGGCAGAGCAAAGAAGAAATCCCACCACATTAGCTTCTGTTGTAATCTTTTCTTACCCTGCCAGCATTTTGTTTATTTATTTGTTTGTTTGTTTGTATTTATTTGTTTGTTTGTTTGTTTGTTTGACTTATATGCCGCCCCTCTCCGTGGACTTACAACATTTTGATAAAAAGATACAATATATAAAACATTTCTAAGCCAATTAATAGAATAGTTAATTTAAAAATTATCTTAAAAACTAACCATTTAAAATCAAACTGTCACATACATACTATCACATCGAATACATTCATTGGGCAGAGGCTTGGACCTAATGACCCCAAGCCTGACAACATAAGTGCATTTTCAAGTTCTTACGGAAGGCAAGGAGGGTGGGGGCAGTGCGAATCTCTGGGAGAAGTTGATTCCAGAGGGCCGGGGCTTCCACAGAGAAGGCACTTCCCCTAGGCCCCGCCAGCTGGCATTGTCTGACTGATGGGACCCTGAGGAGACCAACTCTGTGGGACCTAACCGGACGCTGGGATTCGTGCGGCAGAAGGTGGTCTCAGAGATAATCTGGTCCTATGCCATGTAGGGCTTTATAGGTCACAACCAACACTTTGAATTGTGCCTGGAAACCAATCGGCAGCCAATGCAGTCTGTGGAGTGATGGTGATGGAAGGCCCAAAACCGCTCGCGCAGCTGCATTTTGGACGATTTGAAGTTTCTGAACACTCTTCAAAGGTAGCCCCATGTAGAGAGCATTGCAGTAGTCAAGCCTCGAGGTGATAAGGGCATGAGTGACCATGAGCAAAAACTCCCTGTCCAAATAGGGCTGCAACTGGTGCCCCAGGCATACCTGGACAAACGCCCCCCTCACCATAGCTGAAAGATGGTGTTCTAAAGTCAGCTGTGGATCAAGGATTTATGCTGGTTGGAATGGAAAGGATTGCAAGGAACCAAAATAGGCATGGTATACACTGGCTAGGGAGGAAAGAGTTGCAATGAGAACAAAAATGAGGATTTCTTCTTGATTGTGCCCTTGAGCAAGGGAGCAGCCTTCTCCACTCCAATTTCCTGAGCTCTGGATACCTTCAAAAGGTACGTGTGCATTTGTGACAGAGTGGGGTATGGAGGTATTCCATAGGGCTTTAGGTAACTCAAGGGGCAGGAGGCAGAGTATGGGATATCTCAGAGGGTGGAGCAGGCCTCCTAGGTGTGCTTGTGTCTGCACTCCATCTCCCTCAGTTTCTTACACCCCTGAGTCACCCCATTCTCTACCTAACAACCTGTGCATTCGTTTAATGAATGCATTGGAGAAAGCAGGGGCAGGGTCGTTGTCAATCATGTGCTTCATTTAACAAAGTCCACGAGTTCCAAAAGAAATGGGCAATCTCCATTACTCTCATAAATCAAGGACTACCTGAATAGATAGTCTTTCTGAATTGAGAAAGTAGCAGCCACATCCGCTTGCCAAAAATTGTCTCTTTAGTTTCAAACCTTCTAATATTTAGGTAAATGTCTAAAGATGGTTATACTAAATGGTTTATAAATAATGATTCGAGAACTGCATTATTTCCTAGTTCCATCTGAGCTATTCAGATAAGGAATTGCTGGAAAGAGAACCTAGAAATGAAACCCATCAAGAAGTGCTGAAGAGGGCAGCCAAGGACCTCCCTATCAGTACAAGAACAATGTCTGGAGGTAAATATTTGTCAATAATGAGGTCCTCCTGATTATTTAGCCGACATAAGAGTATCCATATAAAATCTAAAAAAATCATTATGAAATACATTAAATTAAAAAGGTGGTTGGTTTCTGCCCAGTGATTTGCTTAAAATGAGTTCTCCTGTCAGAAAAAGACCTAGCTAGGGAACATATTGTTCAGCTAGAAGGAAGGAATAATAACATCTAACATTCATCTTATAAATAAATGTTTAGTAGATTGTTAGGTGTACTATGGAAACTAATTTTGTAAGACTGTAAGATACCATCAAACACAATACCACAATACACATTCCTTTCAAATCATTTCAAGCTCCAAGTTATCATCTTATAAGCAAGGTCAATCTCCAGCTGTCAACAAATTCTAACTTTCCATAATCTGTTGCAATGTTTGCTTTTAGCCAGCAGATGGTGTTGCCTGTTTCACAATATAACAAGCCAGATCTTTTACAAAAATCTCCAAATTACTTTAAATCCACTTGAAAAATAATTTTTCCAAATCCATTATTCTTTTTCAAATTTTTCTAGTTTTCACCAAGTCCAATTGCACATTTATCAACAATCTTCTTGGGCTTTAATTATTATTCATTCAACTCTCTCTATAGTATTCCCAATTGCTAGATAGCCACTAATTTCAATTCTGGAATACCATTTACTATCTCCTTTTAAGTCTTCTTTTATCTTTAAATTGGCCAGTCACTCATCCAACTTTACTTCTACTCCACTCCTGCACCAACACTTAGATCTTCTAACCCAGGCAATCCACAATCTCTTTACTTCAATCTTTCTGTTGTGGCCATCTCTGCTAGCCAGCAAGTCGCCTCTTCACAGCTGCCAGTCAAGAGGCTGGTGCTGCCTTCCTGGGGGGCTACAAATCCCTCCGGACCATCAACTGATGCTTCTCTTATTCACCAACCCTCCAAGGGGGGTTCAGCCCTTTTCCATTGGATCCGGACCCCTGAACGACTGGAAATTCGGCATTTCCCATGGAGATTCCAAGGGAAACATCATGGTGCTGAGATGTTGGCCACGCCCTCCCCTATGCATATATTTTATTGTACTCAAGTGAGCCGAGTACAAATTAACAGGTAGAATTATAGTGTATAATATCAATTTTTGTGTACAAAAAGAAACATGAGATTATTAGCAAAATGACTTTGTCTCATACTTTTTATAGTTGTCTGGGATACACAAGGCAGCAAGTAAGGTAAACATGAATCCTTTTGTGTCTTTACAGCAATCAGATATTGTGATAGATGCCAACTTATAAAACCAGATCGATGCCATCACTGTTCTGTCTGCGATAAGTAAGAAACAAATATTATAATATTTGCAAAACTGAGAATATATTTCCATCTTATCTTTTGAAAGTCATTTCAGAAATGTTTGGTTTGTTTGTTTGTTTGTTTGTTTGTTTGTTTAAGCACTTATAAAGCCACTGATCTTGTATCAAACTCCGGTTGCTCCTAATCAAAAATAAAAATAACATAGCAGCATATTGAAATTATTAAAGCCAGAGATATAAAACAAAAACCTGAGCCCAAATAAAGCTTCCAATATTCAGTCATCTCATTTTATGCCAGCCAGAAGCTAGACAGCCATTTGATTTGATGGTATGACAAAATAAGGAAGTTATCATGTGAATGATAATCTAAGTCAGCTCAAGCATAAATGAAATTACTCATCATAAAATTGTCTTTGCATAATAATTTGGTTGCAGTAAGATTAACTTTTCTGTGAATTCTATAAAATAACCTACATTCTTTGTCTTTTTAAGATGTATTTTGAAAATGGATCATCATTGTCCCTGGTAAGTAATTTTTTGTCATTATATCAAGAACACCAGGAAACTAGCTATCTTTATTAGTAAAAAAAAATATTTTTTTTCACTGTTGCTACTTTATCAATAGCACCAGTCAGAACTGAAGAACTATAATGGGAAGCAATACCGTTGAAACCAGTTTCTTTAAGAAACTCCAGGGAAGAAGTAATATACCAGTTCAAAAGCTTAGCTTTTGTGGCAAATATTGAATGAAATATCTTAATAAGACCAGTTCATCCTTCTGTTTTTTAATTTTTTTAATTAAGAATTATAGTAATGTGAAAAACAGAAATGTGTTTGCTCACAACAACAAATGGAGTATTATAAATGATACTTTGTATGCATGTCTATTCATACATATATTTTCAGCAATTTGTATTCTCTTTACCTAGGGTGAACAACTGTGTTGGATTCTCAAATTACAAGTTTTTCCTTCTGTTCTTGGCTTATTCTCTATTATACTGCCTTTTCATCTTTGCAACTGAGTTACAGCATTTTATTAGATTCTGGACAGTAAGTTTCAATTCATTTTCTGGTTCTAATGATGTATATACTATTGAAACTCTTGTGTCTATAACCTAAAACATTGGAAGATGTAAGGCAAAAATTATTGAAATGGGCTAATGTCAGGACTCATGACTCCTGTGAGAATGAAGTGTGGGAAAGCTGTAGATATTTCAGCACCACTGCATCTTCTGATTACACTTCTCAGAAACCCATGGTTGTGTGGTACAAGGGAATATGACAAGCATTGAGACTACAGTTAATGCAAAATGCAGCCGCGTGAGCCCTTATGGTCCATCCAAGGTATGCCCATATTTCGACATCACTCGGCGACCTGCATTGGCTGCCGATTGATCTCCAAACTCAATTTAAAGTGTTGGTTATGACCTATAAAGCCCTACATGGCTTAGAACCAAGTTACTTATGGGACCGTCTTCTGCCTCAGGCATCCCAGCAGCCAGCCAGGTCCCACAGAGTTGGCCTTCTCCACATGCTCTATTTTGTATTCACTCCTGTTTTGTAAGCCGCCCTGAGTCTATGGAGCAGAGCGGCCTAACAATCCAATTAATTAATTAATTAATTATATTCTGAGTTGTTTAGACCAGTGTTTCCCAACCTTGGCAACTTGAAGAAATTTGGACTTCAACTCCCAGAATTCCCCAGCCAGCAAGTGCTGGCTGGGGAATTCTGGGAGTTGAAGTCCAAATTTCTTCAAGTTGCCAAGGTTGGGAAACACTGGTTTAGACTGTGCTTAAACTCTATAGCTGTGATGACGAACCTATGGCACGTATGGCATAGGTGGCACGCAGTGCCCTCTGCTGGCACATATGCCGTCACCAGGTCAGCAGAAGTAGCTTGTATTGCATTCTAACCACTGCAAAGATGTCAACTTATAAGATGTGTAGACTTTATACTATCCAGAGAATTCTGGAAGTTGAAGTCCATACATCTTAATGTTGGTAAGTTGGAAAAAAACCCACATAAGCATAAATAAGAGAAGATTGAATGTAAGCATTATTGATCTATCTTTTAAAAAATACATGTACCGTATTTTCCGGCGTATAAGACGACTTTTTAACCCCTGAAAATCTTTTCCAAAGTGGGGGGTCGTCTTATAGGCCGGATACTGCGCCCATTCCACAGCCGCGGGCGGGAGGAGGCCGGGAGCGGGATTGGGGGGGGGGGAGCGGACCCGCGCTCACTTTCGGCTCCGGGGACTGCGGGTGGCTATGGCGCCGAAAGGAAAAAGCGCTGCTGTTGCTGCTGTCGCTGCCGCCTGAGGCGGCGGCACTCGAATCTGGCGTGGTGGAAAATCTGGAGGCAGGCAAAGATTTTCCACCACGCCAGATTCGAGTGCCGCCGCCTCAGGCGGCAGCGACAGCAGCAACAGCAGCAACAGCAGCGCGTTGATGAAGCCGGCGAGGGAGCTCCGGAATCGGTTGGTGCTCGCCCGACGCCTTGTTTTTTTATTTCCCCCTTTGGTTTCTCTTCACAGGCGGGAGTTCGGGAGGCAAGGGAGCGCTCGAGGAGACAGCGTCTTGCGGCATCACGCAGCAACTTCTTTTTCCTTTCGGCGCCATAGCCATCCGCAGTCCCCGGAGCCGAAAGTGAGCGGTTTGCAAGCGGCGGAGATCCCGGAGCGAGGCTTCCATTCAGGACGGGGGCAGGAGGGAGGGAGGGAAGGGAAACGCAGCCCTTTGCCTCAACCCACCGGCTCCGGGGACTGCGGGTGGCTATGGCGCCGAAAGGAAAAAGAAGTTGCTGAGCGTCCCTTCGTCGTAAACCCGATGGGAGGCGATGCCACAAGACGCTGTCTCCTCGAGCGCTCCCTTGCCAAAGGGGGAAATAAAAAAACAAGGCGTCGGGCGAGCACCAACCAATTCCGGAGCTCCCTCGCCGGCTTTGCTGGGGTGGAGCGCCACTCCCGGCGGCAGGAACTGCGGGGGATAGCCGGCATAACGAGCCCTTGCTGCAGTTATCCGCGGCTTCTTTCTTCTCCGCCTTGCCTCCGCTACCTTTGCCTCTTGCCCGGCGGGGAGAGCAAAGTCGCGGCGGGAGTAGCGGAGGCGAGGCGTTCCTGCCGCCGGGAAGCAGCCCCTTTACATTAGCGGTGGCTGCAACGGCACTGGCGATGCGGCCGCTAGCCGCTCCGAGCGGTGTGGGGGCTGCTTCCCATCCTCCTGCCAGCTTGCTCAGAAGGAAACCTTCTGAGAAGGAGGATGGGAAGCTCGGGACCGGACTGCGAGAGAGGTGGGCGTTCCCACAGCGCTCGGAGCGGCTAGCGGCCGGATCGCCAGCGCCACTGTAGCCACCGTTGTGGGAGGAGCCTCAGAAAGAAAATAAGAGAGAACAAGAGAGAGGGAGAGAGGTGATTCTTGAAGCATATGGTAAAAAGCACCCAAATAATAAGAAACACCCCCCCCAGCCCACACCTGTGTTTGAAAAGAATAAAAGAGAAAAAAAAACCAGCCCTCAACTGGTTTTGGAAATGGTTCGAGTGTGTATACACACACACACACACACACGTAAGGGGGGGGGGAGAGACAGGGATGGAAAAAGAGGAGAAGTGAGAGGGAGAAGGAATGAGGGAAAAAGGGAGGAAGAGAGAGAAATGAGAAACATAAGAGAGAAAAGGGGGAAAGACAGGAGAAGAACCCAGAAATGAGACAGTGGTATAAATTTGAGGAGGGATGATTGATGATTGACTGTATTTATAAGGGGATGTTACATGGGATTGTATATATGAGGGGGTTATTTATGTGTGTGTGTGTGTGTGTGTGTGTGTGTGTGTGTGTGTGTGTATGTATTTATTTATTAGATTTGTGTAATTTTGGTTGGTGATGTGCCCCAGGATTTTGTAAATGTAAAAAATGTGCTGCACCTCAAAAAAGGTTGAAAATCACTGCTCTAGCAGGTGGTAAATCAGCACTCCTTTTAACTGACAAGGGACCCATTTCTCAGACTTTGATAATTTCCCCAGGTATTTTTGTACCTACTTGACCAACATTATTAGTGGTTGCAAAATTGAATGTTAAACTGGATGCATTTATTTCTGCCTGTTTGTATTTGTTCTTATGTTTAACCATTGAAAATGTACTTTTCCTCCAAAAAGAATCATCTTTCCATATTTCTTAGGCAACATTTTAAAATAACTTTAAAAGCTGAGGTCATATTATTCACCCTGCTCTGTATCATAGCACACTGCACAGTACTGAAAATTGGCAGGGTCACTAATTAAACCCGACAAGTTAAAATCTGTTTAAGTGACATTGCAAGAGGATAAAGACAGAAAGTGCGGAAAGAGGAAAAAATGGATGGGCTGTTTGGATTGCCATATCATGATATCACATACAGATTCTCATTCCATAATAGATTCTCACATAGGTGTCAGCATGCTGCATGTTAGACTGAAAGATACCTGCAGAATAGATGGTAGGAGAAAGAAAAATAGCCAGGTTCACCTTTTTGTGTTGACAAATTATGATGAGTTATAATAATAAACTTAATTGTGGTGAGGAGAAATATGAGAGGCAGACAAGACAGATAGACAGAGACATATGGAGAGATAGACAGAAGAGTGTTCCCACTTGGCTCTCTCTCTCTAAATAATTCATTCATAATTTTAACAATAAGATCTTCATCATTAGTAATTAAAATATTGTGTTATCATGTTCAGAAATGATTTTTTTCTCAATGCAAGTACATCATAGACCTAGACTCAGTCAGGTCTATGATGTACAGAAGAGGGGTAGTCTTATACGGCGAGTATATCTCAAATTCTATATTTTAACTGGAAAAGTTAGGGGGTCGTCTTATACGCCCAGTCGTCTTATACGCCGGAAAATACGGTATTTATGTGTCAATTTTTTCTCTTTCTTTATAGAATGGCCTTCCTGACACAGAAGCCAAATTCCATATTATGTTCTTGTTCTTTGCAGCAGCTATGTTTTCAATTAGCTTATCCTCTCTGCTTGGTTATCATTGCTGGTTGGTCAGTAAGAATAAATCAACTTTAGGTATGGGATTAGAATTTTATTTTGTCAACAAACCACTCTGTCCCTTGAGCGTGCTGTTTTGAAAATGTTAAATAATGTATCAATTTCTTATAGAGGCCTTCCGAGCACCTGTTTTTCGACATGGAACAGATAAAAATGGGTTTAATTTGGGCTTCAGCAAAAACTTAAGGGAAGTCTTTGGAGATGAGAAAAAGTACTGGCTGTTGCCAATTTTTACCAGGTGGGTTCTGCATTTAAGAGATCATTGTTTCCCCATTAAACTATGTGACCTAAATGCTTTTTTAAACAAAAAATTAAATTCAACATTGAAAAAGCTTATTATATTTTTTAATTATTTTTAAATTTGTTTTTTCATTAATTTCCAGCCTAGGAGATGGATGTTCTTTTCCTACCTGCCTTGTTAACCAAGATCTTGAACAAGCCTCTACTCCTGCAGGACACAATGCAAATAAAAAGTATGTTGTTCTTGTTGTTGTTGTTGTTGTTGTTGTTATTATTATTATTATTATTACTTTTACTGTATGCGTGTATTTATTTATTTAAATTTCTTGGCTACCAATTCTGGTAGAATCTGAGCAAACCATTTTTTAAACAGTGAGAATAGCCACCATTTTCCGGCGAAGACATTACGAGATTTTCAGAGCCATCTCCTTACTGATCCTCAATCTTGGACAGAAGCTAGTGCAGATACTGAAAAGGACAAACTAGGTAAGAAATTGTTAATAATATTTTAATTGTAAGTTTTACAAGTGTCTTGTTAGGCTGAGGCATCAAATCAGTTCATTTCAGCCAAAGATAAAATGAAAACATTTTAGGTTCACAAGCTGAAAGTTTCGAATGAGCACATATCTTGGTCCAGATAGACCTCAACTTACAACCATTACTTTAGTGACCACTTGAAGTTACAAAGCACTGAAAAAAACTGACTTACGACTGTTTTTGACACTTATGACCAATGTAACCGCATACTAATAGTTGCATGATCAAAATTCAGATGTTTGGCAAATGATTCATATTTATGATGGGTTGCTATGTCATTGTCCTGGGCTCATGTGTGACCTTCTGACAAGCAAAGTGAATTGGAAGACAGATTCAGTTAACAACCATGTTACAAACTTCACAACTGCAGTGATTCACTTATTGCTGTGAGCCGCCCCGAGTCTACGGAGAGGGGCGGCATACAAATCTAATAAATAATAATAATAATAACTGTGGGGGAAAAGGTTGTAAAATGGTGCAGAACTCATCTAATAGAAATGTCTCACTTAGCAATTGGGATCAATTGTGACTAATTTGAGAAGTATAGTGGTACCTCTACTTAAAAACTTAATTCGTTCCATGACCAGGTTCTTAAGTAGAAAAGTTAGTAAGTAGAAGGAATTTTTCCCATAGGAATCAGTGTAAAAGCAAATAATGCATGCAAACCCATTAGGAAAGAAATAAAAGCTCGGAATTTGGGTGGGAGAAGAGGAGGAAGAGGAGGAGGAGGACAGTCACTACCAAAAGAAGAAGGTGATCTTAGGGGAATAAAAAAAAATCCAAAACATTAAGGCTTTAAAAAAAAAAAGAGGGCCTTTGAGGTGGCGAGGAGGAGCACACACCTCCCATACACTGCGCCAGAGAGAGAAACCAGGGGGAATGGCAGGAAATTGGCTGCCACTCTCAAATTTCCTGGGAAATTTTTCTGGGCTCAGGTTCTTAAGTAGAAAATGGCTCTTAAGAAGAGGCAAAAAAATCTTGAATACCCGGTTCTTATCTAGAAAAGTTCTTAAGTAGAGGCGTTCTTATGTAGAGGTACCACTGTACCTGAATAAGATGTTCAGAGTGTTGGCATTTCCTTTCCTTTGAAGAAACCTCTTCATCATGAACAATTCAGTGAGAATAATTTCATTTTTTCTTCTAGTGAAACTTTTTTTTTCATTTATTGACTGTAAATGATAGGAATAAGAATAGATGAACTCAGTGTACAATTATGAGAACTGAAATTCTGGTTCTAATATCGCTCTTGGTGATGTACCCCCATCCAAAGAAACCCATCACTGAACCAACATAATATAATTTCTGTTCTACTAGCCCCTACCTACACATAAAAACCTCCAAGGTGCCTTTGGGCCAGTGACTCCCAACTCAATCCTCCTCACAGGGTTGCTGTATGGAAAATAAGAAGAGTCTTAGGTATATGCACCAACTTGAGTTACTTATAAAAATAAAGCAACATTAAAAAGGGGGGGACCATTTTTATTCAGTTTTCACATGCCTCCCCTTTTCAGGGAAAGTTTTAATAGGGCACTTCAAAGAATACTCAAGGAAGCCAATGATCTGCACCTTTTCTAGTCAAGTTTCAGACTGAGATACACTGCAGTATTTGCGAGTACTTCTGAGTGACAGCTGGCAGGACAAGAATGATGTAACTTTCCTGGTTCTTAGAAACATAGAAACATAGAAGTCTGACGGCAGAAAAAGACCCCATGGTCCATCTAGTCTGCCCTTATACTATTTCCTGTATTTTATCTTAGGATGGATATATGTTTATCCCAGGCATGTTTAAATTCAGTTACTGTAGATTTATCTACAGATTCTTCTGACCTCTCAACCAGCCTTCCATTCCATCAATTGTATTTTCCTTCTAGGCTGATTCTAGGGTTGTAGGTGGAGACACTTGTTTTATAGTGATCTCACTCTTTTCTCTGGCTAATTTCAGTTGGTGCTTGGAAGGGGTGGAGAATAATAGAGCCTTCTTTGTAGGATTTCTTAGAGTTTAACACTTTTTAAGATTTAAAACAAGGCTGCTGGACAAGGTCATCTGCCAGCATGGATCAGATGCCATAAACCTGCAGCGGATGCTCAATTATAGATCATATTTTTCAGAGTATACGACACACCTTTTTACCACCACCCCAAAAATAGGGTGAAAATGTATGTGAGTCTTATACACCAAATGTAGCCCCATCCATCCACACCCGCTCTTTCGTCTCTGCCTGCCAGCAATTTAACCTCCTTGCAGCAAACAGCAGCAGTGTCTACTTAGCACAAGGCACTGGTTATCTGCCTCAAGACACTCAGCTGATTGATTGAAGTTGCAGCAAGCCCATGTGCTAAAATGAAAGTAAAGCTAAAGCTGCACAGAGGCAAATGGCTGGAAGGATCAGACTGCTGAAACTGGCTGTTTGTTTTTGCTGTTTGTTTTTTGCTGCAAGGAGGTAAGTCAATAACTATAAATGCAGGGGTGGGCTACAAACCGGAATGACAGGAACGAAATTCCGTTGACGGAAATGGAGCGCGTAGGCTCGCTCCATTGTCATCTACAACCAGCGTGATTCTAGTAAAAATTACAGGTTTTTTGCTGCCACGCATGCGCGGAAGCAAAGAGACCAGCAATTTTTGCTGCTGGAAAGAGATTTCAGCTGCTACACATGCGCAGCAGCCGAATCTTGCTGCCGCGCCTAGAGCAGCAGCTGGGGCCAGCAGCAAAAGCAGCCTGCCCCAGCTCTGGCAGCGTGGCCTGCTGTTTGATCACCCAAGGCGCAGAAGAGATGCCTGCGGCGCAGGAAAGCACAGAACAGGCTGCACGGCCAGAATTGGGGCCACCCGGGTTTGCTCCCTGTGCCATGGCCCCTGCAGGTGGTGATCCAGGTAAGCAGGGGCAGGGATAGCGAGGGCGAGCAGCGCGAGCAGCAGGGGTAGCGAGGGCCGCGGCAGGGCAAGCGACGGGGGAGGGAGGGGAAGAAGCACAGTTGGGGCTGGCAGCTCTTACCTTTTTTTCTTCTCTTCAACTTCCAGGGACGTTTTGCTTCTGCGCATGCGTAGAAGCAGAAAAACCCAGGAAATCGCGTGTGCATCTTCATGTGAGATTCAGCTTCTGCTCATGTGCAGAAGCCAAATCACATGCCAGGCATGGGCACGCGCACAGGGGCACTCTCCTGGTGCATTCCGGTAGGGCTGGGATTGGTGGCCCAGCCCTGTATAAATGCCTATAGAAAGTTCAAATTATTACTTATTTTTTAAAGACTGCTTTATTATTAACTTAACAAAATGAAGAAGCTTTTTAAAATAAATGTTTGATCTGAAGAACCCCAGTGCTTTTGTATCTTCTTTTAAATAACAGAGAATACTTCCAGAAAGCCACATCAATTTTAAAGATGTGTAAAAGTATAATCTGAACTGTAACAATGTTCTGTTTTAGTATTAAGGTAAGGCAGCTGAGTTAAACCCTCACTTAGTCATGTTTGGAGTAGATATATTTAAATAAGTGGGATGAGTTAGTGTGATTACATTTAAGAAAACTTTCTGGAATTAACATACTGCCATAATGTACATTTCTCCAATTCTTTGCTATTTCTATGAGTCAGGCACACAGAAATACACAGCAGTGTATATCCTCTGTGCTGTTTGGCAAATTGCTGGGAAGCAGAGCCCTTTAGTCGCTATGCAGTTGAACTAATGTAACACTGCCTGCATGGGCTGTCCTTGAACACCAATCAGAAGGTACACACATACAGAAAGAAGCAACATGAGTGGTTATTAGTGCATTTTGGTTTACCCAGGCAATGCTTTTGCTCTAGTTGTCACTAAGCTCCAAGGTGTAATTTATTTAAAACAAAGTTAAAAATCATTGCTTAAGAGAATCTTTTTTTAAAAGGTCTGAACAATCCTGCATTATCTATGGAAAATGAAACCTAGTCTTGCAAGTAAAGAAGAAAACATTGGGTCTTAGAGTAAGTTATTTTTTAAATATTTGATGGCCATTTCATATTTAATAAAATTCTTCCTTACTTCTTAACTTTGTTAACTTACAAATGCATGCTGGCTGGGGAATTCAGGGAGTTAAATCGACTCATCTTCAGGCTGCCAGGGTTGAGAAACATTGCTTTACTTTGTAATTTCTCCAGTTGTGAAAGCCATTAATCAAATTGTTTTTCAATAATACTTCTATGTAGAAAAAGCGCTGTTGGTGAAAGGATGAAGAATTCATCCACTACATCAGCATTCATCAACCAGCTACTCAGTGCACTGCTACATGGATGTGCTCAGAAAAACTTCAAGGCCTGATTAGCGGTCTCTGCATCATCACTTGAAATATCTGTTGACACCTCTGAGTCATCATAAAAATAATGGTTTGGCTAACATCGAATATGGTTTACAGTGCAAAATGGAAGTCTTGAAAATGACACCTTGGGAATGAGGATAATCTTAATGTATACAGGACAACTATTAATCCTTTAGAGATTATAGGTGTGTTTTTTGCATTGACAGAGCTCAAATGAGCATAAACTTTATATATCTAAACACACTGTTGGAAGCAGTTCTTGAACCTTTAAATGGAAATCTTGCTTGTGATTTCCACCTGCAAACTACCTTTATTCCTTGGACTATAAAGAAAGCTTTGTCAATTCATTGAATAGCTTGTTTGTTTATTGGAAATAATGAGTGGAAGATATTTTTGATTACTGTCTTTGGTTGACTTAGCAAAACTGTTTTAATTATAAACTAGCCTCAGGTTGGACAATCATGCTCATGCATCCCTTTATATAAGGGCTAGATTATAATTTCTCTTATTTCATAACTGAGACCAAAATGAACTTCACATTTATTTATATATGTAAAAAATAAGGAGCGTAGCTAGAACCATGCTCAGAGCAAGGCTTTTTGAAACTTTGTGATGGTGAATTTAGTTACTCAATCTTACTTGAAATGACTTTTTTTAAATTCTTGAGAATGGTCAACTTAAAACTTTGATCTAAGTTTGTATCAATAAGAGGTTTTGTTGTTACTGAGCATCCTTGAATTGCTGCATTTCTCACTATTACCTTGGTGATTTACGTATGAAGAGATGTATAATATCATGTAACACTCATGTTCATACTTTTACTGTGGTTTAGATTATATTCTTAATAAGATAACTGGATCTAGCAGAAACACACTTAAATGAAATTAATTATCTGGGGCTTTTATGAACTTTTATATTTTTTCTGATTTAAGAACCGAATTTAAAACTTATGAAATTTCGGAAGCCAGGGAACTTAACAGTTTCATACAACTGGTTTTATCAGTGCCTTTGCATGTACAATAGAAGATGAAATTAATACATTTAAGCTGCACATAATACAGTATGCTGTTTACATAAAATAGGCTACAATCAGTTTCAAAGTGGTCCATAAACAATTTGGTTAGGGAAGAATGTGAGAAAATTGTACATCTTACTGAAAAATATTTAAAAACAACAACAAAAATTTGGAATCACTTTGGCAGTCACTTTAGACCAGAGGTCCTCAAACTTGGCAACTTTAAGACTTGTGAAATTCAACTTGCAAAATTCTCCGACTAGCTATGCTGGCTGGAGAATTCTGGGAGTTGAAGTCCACAAGTCTTAAAGTTGCCAAGTTTGAAGAACTCTTGCTTTAAAGCTCTAAACAGGCACTACACATAGATCTAATTGAATGACATTCCCCAGCTGCATTGGTCTCAAATATTTTTTTAAAAGCAACAAATTATTTTCTGTAGCTGTATAGATTTTAAATATTTCAGAATGGTTCTGTGGAGAATGAGCTAGCATGATGATATTGTGATTATATTATTGCAACTATAATAGTGTAGATTTGGATTTTCCCCTGATATTTTAATCCAGGGGTCCTCAAACTTGGCAACTTTAAGACTTGTGGTCTTAGCTGGCTAGAAAATTCTGGGAGTTAAAGTCCACAAGTCTTAAAGTTGCCAAGTTAGAAGAACTCTGTTTTAATCTATTTGTAAAATCTCAATAGTATCACCAAAAGTGCCAGAATATGATCCATAAAATTTGGGGTATTTGAAAAGGTTGTGTACTTCTAGTTCATAGTTTACGCAACATATATTAGCATTGACAATTCATTTTCATAGCAGTGTTCTAATTATATTTAAATATGGAATTGATGAGAATAAAATGAGAATATTCCTTATACTGCTTAATCATCATATACTGTATATCATGAAATGTTTTGCTCTGTTGGGTTGGCTTTAAAATATGTGTAAATAGAAGAGGAAACATTGTAATTCAGTTCTAATACAATATTTGTTATAATACCTTAAAGTATTTTTCACTAAAATTCAAAGTAACAGAACAGACATGTCTCTCTTAACATGTCTTCATGAAAACTAAGACTGTCAGCTGTCCAATGCCAACATTTTGCAGGGAAGAGAGACTTGAATATATTCAGGTAATAAGAGCCATGTAAAACTGGAGGAGTTTATGGCAGAAATGGGACTATTTAAAATAATGTACTTTCTTTTGATACATTGGGCATAGAATAGATTCATTCGGATTGTTTTTTCCCACATTACAAGCATGACTATTTTGCTCTGGAAGTAAGTTTTACAAGCAAGAGAGTTCCAATAAATGGTTTGGGATTGGGGTGAGTAATGAGATAGCAGTGAAAGTAAAGAAAAAAAGAGGTACCAATATCTCTGCAACATGGTATTCTACTCAGTCTTGTTTAATTTCCTGTTGTAACTGTTTGGGGAAAAAGATTCTGTGCATTATCTGCTATACACTTTAATTTGGGAAACCACAACTTTGATGAACTGAAAACTAGGGTCCTTGCCTGATTAAAGACAATTAATTGTAATCGATTGCATGATTTTTGCTTGATTGGTTTATTGCTAGGGTTTTATTTGATTCCTGCGTTACATGTGCACTAACAAACTTGGCAATAGGGTATATTGTGGGATGTACAGGGTATATTGTGGGATATATTGTATATTGTGATTTGGGATGAGCATAAGTTCTGAAGGGGAAAATACCTTAAATGATGCAGTCATTGCCTCCATGCAGGAGAAAAAAGAAATGCTCCTATAGAAGCTGAGTACAACAGAAAGAATCTTAAGTATTTGTGTTAAAAATGTATTGCCATATTGAGCAAGGAACGTTTTAAATGCCTATAGCACAAACATATCCACACTGGTAGATTTATTCTGTTTTTTCATAATTTTTTTCTAAATTTAGAAAGCAAATTAATTATCGCAAAACCTGAACAAATTGATTTGAATTCTCCAATGTTATTTCATCAGATTTTAAACATTCCTTCTGCACTTGGAAAATGTATCTACTATCCCGTCTTACTAACCAGAATCCAGAATAATTGATAATAAAAATCCAGATGCTATTAAAAAGGTAGAGGTACTCCTTGTCTTACAAGTGGTTGTTTAGCAGCTATACAAAGTTACAGTGGATGTATGATCTAGATTCAAAGTTCCAATGGTTGCCCCATGTCTGCAGTCACACGACTGCTTTGGACACTTGGCAACCAAGCCCCATGTATGGCCACGTGCAGCATCCCATGGTCACATGACATTTTAAACTCTGCACTGTGTTCACTTAATGTCTGTCAAAAAAAAGGGTGTTGCCCTTACCATGATACAGCTCTTCTCATCAGGAGGAGCCAGCAGTCAGAATGGGTAGTCTGCCTGTCAGCCAATAGGACCAAGTCACAGAACTTCTGATAGGATCTGTCCTTCCCTGGGATCCCAGTTATGACAAATCCGAAGCACGACTTGGCATGGCGAAGAAGGAGAATCGCAGACTCACATCCCAACTGGTTATAGATTGGTTTGCAAAAGATAAACGGTGCCTCAAACCTGGCAAAATGTGTCAACAGTCCTTCTGGGCAACCAAAGGTCCTCCCCTAAGTTCCATCAGGCAGAGGAAGCTAAAAAAGAATCTGACAAACAGGGAGGGACTGACTGCTGGCTCCTCCCAATGAGAAGAGGCATATCATGGTAAGGCCAACACCCCTTCTCTATCGTGGGAGGAGCCAGTCTACAAGAGCAGCTGCCAAGGTCTTGAAGGCAAATCTGGATCTGTGTAATGTGGAGTCAGCCAGGAATTGACATGCTGCAAAGACCTTATTCAGGTCCTGTGGTGCACGAGAATTGGATGCTGGCATGTATTCCTGGATCTCCTGGAGCCAGACAAGAGATGCTCGAGCAAGGATGACATCGAAGATGCTCTGCTAGCCCAGGTAGAAGCCTGGTGGGCCCATAGAAGGACTTGTTCCAGCTTCTTCTCAGGTTTTAGCATTTCACAAGCTTCGCCAGGCATGATCGTTGGTGTGTGTAAAGCTAGTGTTGGTGCGTCAACTGCAGGAATATCCAAAAAATCCACCAACTCCAAAGCCACATTGAAATATTTCTTCTCCAGCAAAGAAGGGGATGGACTCGACACGGGATTAGACCATTGATGGTTAACTGTGTGAGAAAAAGAGGCAGAGGTGGCCCAAAATCTTGTGCTTGCTAAACTTCCAAAAGGAGGGATTCAACTTGCGAAGAGGTTTGCCTCTCCTGAGTCCTGGGGGTTTCAAGGCCTGCAGCTGCCCGACCTATCTGAACAAATAATTATGTTCCAACTGCATTTTCGTTAACTCTTCTTGCACATTTCATATCAGTATTCAAGGGCTGAATACTGTTAATTATTAACACTATACGAAATTTCCACAGCAAAGCTGCAGCTAAATGACAATACTATTGACTGAAAATAAATGTTGTAGTCATAATTTTGTCTGATTTCTAAACGGACTCACTGTGCACTGTACAAATGAATTAAAATCCATAAATGTAGACTTTAATTAACTGCAGAGTCAAAACTAAGCAATTACATTTGTGAAATGGGTTTGTTAGTGGCCAATGTTACAGTTGAAAAAAGTCTTCTCTCAAAATGCAAACTGCTACTGTATTCCTATAATAAATCACAACAGTCTATACAAGATGTTATAGAAACCACCTAGAAGCTTTCTCATATAAGTAGATTGAACAATACAAACTGTGTTACGCAAGCATTTGGAAAGTTGCAAATCATATATAGAAATATTAACACTATATACATTTGATAAGCAATTCAGCTCAAGTTGTAGTATGTCCATTGGAACATTTACATGAACAAAGCAATATACTATATTTTAATTTCTTGAAATATTGTTTTTCCCTTATTTTAAGGGGGGGGAAATCAATCATTCCCAAATAGTTTTTCAATTATAACTGAAATAGAAACTTGTTTGAAAGTAAATTATGAGCATTCAGGATCTATCCACTAGCGACTAGCCCAGGTTTCTTTATCTAAGGGTATATTTCATAGGTTACTGGAACATGAGAAATTTTTGCAAAGACTTGATATCCATAGTATCAACTGTAAATGATATTTTATCCAGGACAAGTCAGAATGCTTCAGTAAATTTTATTTTTGAAGAAAATATGTATTCCTGTGGGTATAGGATTTAGTAGTCATACTGTAACAGCAAAATTCTTCAGTTTGTCTTTCTACATAATTATCAGATCGGCCTTAGTATTGAAAAAGAACAACACAGTTGGAATCAACGTGGAATATTTCAGTTTCACATAAGTTTTGAAGTTGTAGTTTTTAAAAATTCATACATTGCTCATAGAGTAATGCAAGTAGAATTCCATCTTGAGTTTGCAAAACAGAACCCAACTTCGTTAAATGGAACCAGCCTGTTTCATTCATGATTGAACATTTTTATAAAATCAAATAATTTCTGGACCCTCTGGGGATGGAATCTTCCATGGTGGAATGTTTGTACACCCCAATTTTAATGCTTGTTATGACTGTCAAGGCCATCATTTTATTGTTAATCCAGAAACAGTAGTTATCATGACTCTTTAAAAATGTGCACAATAATAAAGAGTGAAACGTATCTCCAAAATCTAAGGGGATCAAATACTTTTTATTAGTACTGTGCCTAATGTAGTGCTGTATAAAGATAACCTTGAAGAAATAAAAGGGCAGTGTCATAATCAGATTAGCCTTTAAATGGAAGAATGAGTCATTTTAATCCTTTTGGACAACTAAATAAGTCCAGTTTTGTGCATCCTAAACATCAAATCCAAAGCAGGAAGTTGATGAAAACAAGAAAATGTCCATTTGCTGCATATGAAGCTAACTCGTGACCCAATTATTAAATTATTATAGTGTATTATTTTACATAACTATCAAATAAAGTTCAATTATGTAACATTTATTGTATGTGGAAACAATTACTGTAATCACTGCTGCAAATTTTAGCCATTTAAAATGTCAGGGTACTCGGATTAGACCAATTTCATCTACAATAGGTGTTCAAAGGCATAGATTTAACTGTTTTGTTATTTATGCCCTTCATAGATTTTACATTTGTGTATGATTTCCTATTTTGTTTAATAATGGCAAGATTTTCAAATCCATATAACTTTTTTTTTTATTTAACTTTTCCATGTTGAAAATATTCTCAAGTATTGGCCTAATGATTGTACATAAATGCCAGATTGTACATAAAAGTGCAGGTCTTACAAAGTGCTTGTTTTGCTTTCTTTTGTATTCAGCAAAAACATATTGTGTATTTCTGTATTATGTTAACTTTTGGGGGGGGGGAAATATCTTTGAAGCAAACCAATCATGGTTTAAATGCCAGATTCTAAAAGTGCATGAACAACAAAGCATTGGTTTTGTTGACTTATGTTAAGTCAGCTGTTCTGCTGGTTTAGAGGCTATATAGCCAGTGAAACATCTACAGATTTTCTCAGGGAGCAATAACTAAAAGACCCAATGCAGAATCTACCTCACTTTAATCCCAGAGCAAAAGTATTCAAGTAGGAGTGAAGCAGCTTAATATACACTGCTCAAAAAAATAAAGTGAACACTTAAAACAACAGAATATAACTCCGAGTAAATCAAAACTTCTGTGAAATCAAACTGTCCACTTAGGAAGCAACACATTGACAATTTCACATGCTGTTGGACAAATGGAATAGTTGTGCAAATGAAATATTCAATGAGAATATTTCATTCATTCAGATCTAGGATGTGTTATTTGAGTGTTCCCTTTATTTTTTTTGAGCAGTATATATTCCTGAACACAATATGACTCATCCCAGAGTAAGTCTCAATGTAATATAATTGGAAGTAAAAGTTGGAGACATGA
Source organism: Erythrolamprus reginae (assembly GCF_031021105.1). Classification (NCBI taxonomy): domain Eukaryota; kingdom Metazoa; phylum Chordata; class Lepidosauria; order Squamata; family Dipsadidae; genus Erythrolamprus; species Erythrolamprus reginae. The sequence continues at coordinate 56,338,756 of NC_091956.1, read as the reverse complement.
ATAACACATTACAGAGCTTCCAACAGAAAGGCTTATACAGTAATATCTCGTCTTACGAACTTAATTGGTTCCGGGACGAGGTTCGTAGGGTGAAAAGTTTGTAAGATGAAACAATGTTTCCCATAGGAATCAATGGAAAAGCGAATAATGCGTGCAAGCCCATTAGGAAAATCCAAAACATTAAGGCTTAAAAAAAAAAAACGGCGGGCAGATGAAGTTGAGGCGAATGGAGTGGGGGGAGGGACAGCGAGAGGTGGCAAGAGATGACAGTCCCAACGAAGCAAGGCGAAAAGAGCCTCTCTTGAGCTTTGTGAGTCCCTGCCTCCCGCTTTTGTCCCCCCACCCTGCTCATCTCCTCCACACCTTTCTCCTCTCTTGAGCTCCATGAGTCTTTGCCTCCCGTTTTTGTCTCCCCCACTCTGCTCATCTCCCCCACACCTTTCTCCTCTTGAGCTCCATGAGTCTTTGCCTCCCGTTTTTGTCTCCCCCACTCTGCTCATCTCCCCCACACCTTTCTGCTCTCTTGAGCTCCATGAGTCTTTGCCTCCCGTTTTTGTCTCCCCCACTCTGCTCATCTCCCCCACACCTTTCTGCTCTTGAGCTCCATGAGTCTTTGCCTCCCGTTTTTGTCTCCCCCACTCTGCTCATCTCCCCCACACCTTTCTCCTCTCTTGAGCTCCATGAGTCTTTGCCTCCCGTTTTTGTCACTCCCCACTCTGCTCATCTCCCCCACACCTTTCTCCTCTTGAGCTCCATGAGTCTTTGCCTCCCGTTTTTGTCACTCCCCACTCTGCTCATCTCCCCCACACCTTTCTCCTCTTGAGCTCCATGAGTCTTTGCCTCCCGTTTTTGTCACTCCCCACTCTGCTCATCTCCTCCACACCTTTCTCCTCTCTTGAGCTCCATGAGTCTTTGCCTCCCGTTTTTGTCTCCCCCACTCTGCTCATCTCCCCCACACCTTTCTCCTCTCTTGAGCTCCATGAGTCTTTGCCTCCCGTTTTTGTCACTCCCCACTCTGCTCATCTCCCCCACACCTTTCTCCTCTTGAGCTCCATGAGTCTTTGCCTCCCGTTTTTGTCACTCCCCACTCTGCTCATCTCCCCCACACCTTTCTCCTCTCTTGAGTTCCATGAGTCCCTGCCTCCTGTTTTTGTCCCCCCACACACTGCTCAAGGGGAGTTTGTCGCTGGGATTCAAAGCAGCGCTGGAAAAAATGAAGGGAATCCCAGCAATGCAAGAACGGGTGCTTTGGCTGGCAACGGAAGTTCGGAGGTGGGGATTCCCAGGGAAATCCCAGTGCTTTGGGGCATCCCAGCGGCAGTGGCTCAGGTTCGTAAGGTGAAAATAGTTTGGAAGAAGAGGCAAAAAAATCTTAAACACCGGCTTCGTATCACAAAAAGTTTATATGAAGAGGGGTTCGTAAGACGAGGTATCACTGTACAACCCTTGGCCAAAATTGGATCAGCATTTTGAGAAATGTGGCAGAACTAGAAGTTGCAAACGTATAAATTCATGCTAAGTAGTATACCACATTATGTCCATTTCTGCAAACAACGCATGCCTAAATTGTACTGTTTCAATTATGAAGGCACAATACTGATACAAAGAGAATAAGATTCAACCTCAATCAGCCAACATGCTCATTTTCAGTTCTGTCCGTGAACACTTTTTAAAATCAGAAATGGTTCCATTGTGGCCCATAACGAATGGATGCATGACAGTTTCACAATGTATACACAAAAGCCTTAGCCCTTTATAAATGATAGTTCTTATAAGGAATAAGAAGCTATTTTAACTCATTACGGTTCCTGACAGGGAAGACAACTGAAGGATGTTCTTTGAGGCAGCTTACTTCTCATTTTATTCAACAGCCTTGTGAAATATTTGCAGCTAAGTTTCATTGTATGAATTATGAGTTTATTTCATTTTCTCCTTGCTTTTGTACAAAACATCAGTAAATAATTCCATTGCCAACATCATAAAAGTTATGTTCGGTGGGAAAAAAATCCACTATTATTTACCTCATGATAAAATAAGTCCAATATAGTATAGTTCAGATATTGATTTGTGTGGAATTCAGTGAGATTTTTTTTCAACAGTGTGATGGACAAGAGGCATTTATGATTCGTACTTCATCAAGGCACAATCTATTGTCAACTTGGTATAAAACAGTCCAGTCATTACGTGAACTTAAATATACAAATATCCCAGCAGCAGGAATACCAATTACAGAACTGCTATGTTTACAGCATAGTTGATTTTTGTCCACCTGACAAATCACAAGCAGCAGATATTAGGGTCTGTAGCTGCCAACAAGGTACATGAAAAACAATAATCTTTAAAAATATATGATGGCATGTTAACTTTTTCACCTACTTGCTGGACTGCATAAATTCAAGTAAGCTTCTTAATAAGGCAGGTTATTGCTATTGAATGACAAATTATACCTGAGCACCGCATTTGACTTTCAGGTCTTTCCCACTTCACTGATGAGCAGCAAACACATTATAGAATTTTGAGCACTCTAAAGCAGGGGTCTCCAACCTTGGCAACTTGGTGAACTTCAACTCTCAGAGTTCCTCAGCCAACTGGCTGAGGAATTCTGGGAGCTGAAGTCCATAAGACGTAAAGTTGCCAAGGTTTAGACCCCTGCTCTAAAGTGACTATAATGATGATACTTGGAGCAGCAGACCACACTGAATTAAGATAAAGATGTAAGAGGCTAGACAGGTACGCGGACATGCCAGAGGGGCTTCAAATCAAAACCACAAGTCTTTTTAAGTATGTAAGAAAACATTATTGAAGCCTTTATTTACAAAAGCTTTAAAAACAAATACCCTCTTATGCAAATGTCTTCCTAATTTTTCCTTAAAAGAAAAAGGACTGCCCAGTTACATTATTGTAACTTTATGAGGATAAAGGAAAACATATTAAAGTACATGGTAGATACTGTATATCAATTTTGCTGTACATTAAGATTTACTCCCATTGATTTCCAGTGTAGATGACATGCCAAATGCTGCCATCAGCACTCTATCATTTCAGGATAAGATTTAGCTATTCCATACTAATAAAAGTCTTCCTTCACAATTGCTTTTTAAGAGCCTGCTCTGCATGGTCAGGAAAGTACTTTGTGGTTCTTTAGTAAAACACCTATAAAATATACTGCTAAGATAGACTCAAAAAATAAACTAGCCTTACAAGCCTTAGGTAACTTTATTAGGTACAAATAAATTTGTTGTTTGACAACAAATGTCTTGGTGTTTCAGCTCCCAAAACGGACATATCTTCCTATTTATCTTTGGATCTCTTACTTACATTGTGTTCATCCATTTATGTAGACAATAAATTAATATTTTAAAATAGAAAAGTATTTAGGCCATAACTCATTGGAACGGGAATAAGGAAATGGATTACAATTTTAAATTGTTATTTTAACTGCAGCATTCCATCTTTCAATTATTCCTTTCAGACCCAAACGCATAAAAGGCTACATATATTCCCTCCGTAAGGCTGCAAAGCAGCATCCCAATTCCACCCCAAGTTGGTGCCCTTTAAATATTTGGCTGTCAACGTCTATCTATTCCACACATTTTAGAAGTTATAGTCCAATAAAAATGAAGGTTGTAACAGAGGAGAAGCCTGCTATAAAGCTTGCTTTAAATGGAGGAGAATACACAAAGTTCTCCTAATCACACCTCAAAAAATTGCCTAGCAAATTTAGGCTCCATGAAAGAGATTCTCATTCAAGAAAGTATCCTCAAGAGATTCTTCATGATTCCACCTAGTTGCTTCCACCAGTGAGCTGCCAGGAATATTTGGAAGACGAAACACCAGTTTTATAGTAGCTGCTAAGATATTTTTAAGTTTGAAGAGAGATTAGGCAAAGAATGTGGCTTTGTTCAATGTATTTGAGACCTGGAAGAAGCAGATGAACCCTTTTTCTATGTCAGGGGAAAATATTCAGAACTTCAGATAAAACAGAGGATCTGACTCAGAGTCACTCTTCTAAAGTGCAAATGTGATGGTCCACAATTATGAATAACTAAAACCCCTGTACCTTGGAAGGGATTAACATCCAATAGGGAAATTTATTACAATCAGCGCTTGCCCAGGTTTGAGGGGAAAGGGCAGGGATAATAAACCGATACAAAGGCCAATTAAAGTTTCCTAGAAAAGTAATTATCCTTTTAGCTTTCCTCTTCTATCTACCACACTGTTCCTACACGTGCTTCTGTACAGATGGGCAAGGTACATGGCAACATTTGATCCAGAAATGCCTATCTATATCAAGGTCAAGGGACTGGAACAGGAACAGTCAAGTTTAGTACATACAAGGCAAGAGAAAAGTGTGCTGATAAAGAGGAAAAGAACGCCTTATTGTCCAAGGAATTCAACCAGAGATAAAACCTATGTACAACCATATTGAACTTAGAAAAAGTGCCTTCGCATTTCATGTCATGATTGTTTGTTGGCTTCTTCTTCATATGCATTTCCTGTTCCATTCTGTACATAAGATGAACCAGAACCAAGACCATACAAATGACCACAGTACTTGGCATCATCAATGTGATCTTCAAAGAACATCTAAAGAAAATTTAAAAGGATAAATTATTCTCCTATTTTTGAAGGCACTACTCAAAATACCTGTATCAAAAAAAAATCTCATTTTCAGATCAAGTATAGAATGTAAATAAAATATCTCTTCCCCAATGTATATTTCTTGAAGTGTATCGAGAAAAGAATAAATCACAATCATTCTCCTGCCACATAAATCAAATCTTAACAAATGATAACATAATGCGTATGAAATTAAAAAAACAAAAGAAGTAAAAGAGGCAAAGACACATCTTTGGGTTTTTTTGAAATAGTACAAATTGCTTGTCATTATCTTCTTTCAAGGTTCTTTTTAAAACTTAAAACTTCTGTCATGCCAACAACAGTTTACCCTGTTTCCCCGAAAATAAGACGTACCCTGAAAGTAAGGCATGTCAGAGGTTTTGCAGAATTTGGCACCCCCCCGAAAATAAGGCGTAGTCAAGTTTACATACGGTACGGTGTAAAAACATATGGTACCATTCAAAGCTGTTCATAGCGGTACCGTAATAATGTGGCGTCCCCTTCCATCGCTTTGTACCGCCCAGTACAGCAGACACAGTCTGCTGCTGTCTCACTGCCATTACAGTCTCCACTACAGTGCTTGGACTGTAGTTCCTCTGGTGGCCGGAAGCTGCAATAGCGGGAGTATACTGTTGCACCATATAAGTGCTGTCGTTTGTGTGTGTGGGTGCCATACTGACAGGTACTGTACCGTAATCAGTGTACCGTACGGTACACTTTCTTTGGGGGTGTCAGCTTTTCTGCCTGTGAATTTGTCTTATTTGAGAAATATAAGGCACCCCCCCGAAAATAAGACGTAGCACAACCTTTGGAGCAAAGATTAATATAAGACAGTGTCTTATTTTGGGGAAAACACGGTAGATGCTATATTTTGGTGTCTCTCCTACTAATGAAGTTATCTCTTGCTTAGCTTTTCAAGATCAATCAAAGATGGAATATCATTTAGCTGAACGCAAAACCAAAACCAGAAAAATGTAAAAGATCTTACAAATTAGAACTGTCAAAAGCAAAGAAGGCTTTACGAATTAAAAGCCTACTAGAATAAAATATCAGTGATTTCTATGAAAGGGTCTCTCAACTGTAAGTACCTCAGAATAGTCAGTACTTTTCATGCTCATTTGTCAAATTACTAAGAGGTCTCTTTGTCAAGTTTAATCCTCAAAGAGTCTACTATGAAACAATGCAATACTAAGCCCATTAAGGCTTTAAAGTTTAGAAGCAACACTTCAAGTTGACCTTGGAAGTAAATGGCCTAATTTAATTTACTATTAATTATAATAATTTAATTAAATCACAATTGTATTATAGTGTAATTTACCATTACTATTAATCTAATAATTTAATCAAAATACAGATAGTTCTCAATAATGGTAATTAGGACCAATAACATACTGCTGAGCGATGTTGTTGTGAAATGCAATTATTATCTGACCTTGCTGATTTAGGCAGGCAGATGCACCCAGTTCCAGATGTTATCATAAGGCATATATCAGGCAACTAAAGCATCTCATTGTCACACGATCATCATTTGCAACCTCCAACCAGTCTCCCCATTGATTTTACTGATCAGAAGTCAGCAGTGTGAGACACTGTGATGTCATATGTACGAGCAGTTGCCACGTATCCAAATTACAATCACATGACTGCTATGACAACTGTAACTATGAGGAGCCATCCTAAGTCCACTCCTTCAGTGCCATCAATATTATCATACAAATGCACAGAGAGAGAGAGTATATATCTACCTCTCTCATTTTGAAGAATGCCATGCCTGTTAGTAGAGAATCAGATCCTGCTTGATGCTGAGGACCTATCCTTTCCAATTCTAACTGCTCAGCAACTTCTTGTAATCCACCCTGAAAAGGAAGATTACAGCATAATTAGAACAGTTGTAAACATGACAGCAGGTAATAGCATTACTTTCCACTATTCATCTATATGAGCAAACAATTTGAAGATCTACATTTTTAGTTTAAATCATAGCCCCAGTCACCATAGCAAATTATGACAGCAAAGGCTTTCAGAATTTTTGTTAATTATCATTCAAGCCTTTTCACAAGGCACTTTTTTCAGATCTGTTGTAATTTTGAACAGTCACTAAACAAAGTTGAAGACTGCCTGTATACAAACAGTATTTTCAATCCAAAATCCCACCCATCTTCCCAGTTTGCTTACAGGTGTTCATCAAGACAGAAGATGCAGGGAGGGGAGAATCAAATGTTTAAAAATATGCACAACTACATACAAGAGTGAGCAATTCTGTGATGGCTAAGAGCAGCATTTAATATTTTGCTATGGTGTCTTGTAAATGTGCACAGGGCAGGGGATATTTCTTTATTTAAATTTATATTCCGCCCACTCTGGATAGTTTAAATGTTATCAAAAGAACTTTGGAAAGTTGACTTAAATATTCCCAATTTTCCAGTTCTGTGCTAAATGTGTACAAGCATCTGCAACTTATATTCCTGCTTCCAGAAGTGTGCCCCCCGAAGCATTAGCCTTAAGAGGACAAAATACTGAGACAAGCACTGTTGGTGAAAAATGAAAATTCTTCAAGCTCTTAAAAAGGCCTGGAAAAGGTATTGTGAAAAGATGGCCTGTCACTAATTATAGAGCATATGCATATTTTGCACTTGGAAGAAATCAGGGTACCAAATATTGGGCTGTTTGTCTCTAACAATTAGTAATGGAATTCATTATTCAAACCAAACCCTTAAAAAATGATCCCTAATCAAACTGATTTTCTGAAATAATCTAATGAATAGAAAAACAGAATAAGTTACACTATGAAAGGTTTATCTGGATTAATCTTATTTCAAATACAGTGATCCCCCGCTCGTTGCGAGGGTTCCGTTTCAGGACCCCCCGCAACGAGCGGGTTTTCGCGAAGTAGCGCTGCGGAAGTAAAAACACCATCTGCGCATGTGCAGATGGTGTTTTTACTTCCGCAGCGCTAGCGAGGAGCCGAAGATTGGGGGCGGCGCGGCTGTTTTAAAACGTCGCCGCCGGCATGGGGGGCTTGCCAGCACCCCCCGGACCCCCAACCCGGGTTTGGGGGGCTGCTAGGAAGCCCCCCATGCCGGCGGCGACGTTTCAAAACAGCCGCGCCGCCCCCAATCTTCGGCTCCTCGCTAGCGGGCAGGCAGGCGACGGACAAGCCGTTCGCTGGCGCCGCTCGCTCGCGCTTCCCAGCTGAGTCCTGAAGCGAATTCGCTTCAGGACTCAGCTGGAAAGCGGCGAGAATGAACGGCGTGGGCGCGGGACGCGCGAGCGGGCGGCGGACAAGCCGTTCGCTAGCGCTCGCTCTCGCCGCTTTCCACCTGAGTCCTGAAGCGAATTCGCTTCAGGACTCAGGTGGGAAGCGGCGAGAATGAACGGCGTGGGCGCGGGACGCGCGAGCGGGCGGCGGACAAGCCGTTCGCTAGCACTCGCTATTGCCGCTTTCCACCTGAGTCCTGAAGCGAATTCGCTTCAGGACTCAGGTGGGAAGCGGCGAGAATGAACGGCGTGGGCGCGGGACGCGCGAGCGGGCGGCGGACAAGCCGTTCGCTAGCGCTCGCTCTCGCCGCTTTCCACCTGAGTCCTGAAGCGAATTCGCTTCAGGACTCAGGTGGGAAGCGGCGAGAATGAATGGTGTGGGCGGGCGAAGGGCGGGCGGCAGCGAGGAGTTTGCGTGGGCGGTGGGGAAACTCCTTGCTGATGCCGCCGCTCGCCCTCCCGCCAGCAAAAGGGGGAAGACCCAGGGAAGCCGCCCAGCAGCTGATCTGCCGGGCGCCATCTACGCATGCGTGCCCATAGAAAAAAAGGGCACGCATGCGCAGATGGTGTTTTGACTTCCGGGTTCAAAAATCGCAAATTACCCTGTTCGCAATGGTCAGGGACGCAATAACCGGGGGATCACTGTATACTAGGTTAGACTACGACAGTCTAATCTTCATGTTCATACGACTGTCATAGTCTAGTTTAGTATATGCATAATAAAATTAAGCCAAATAAACTTTCCTCAGTGTCTTCTTCCTTTACAACTTGCTAATGGTCGGGCGGTAGGAAAAGCAAGTAGGACGCTTGGTTGCATAGCTAGAGGTATAACAAGCACGAAGAGGGAGATTGTGATCCCGCTATATAGAGCGCTGGTGAGACCACATTTGGAATACTGTGTTCAATTCTGGAGACCTCACCTACAAAAAGATATTGACAAAATTGAACGGGTCCAAAGACAGGCTACAAGAATGGTGGAAGGTCTTAAGCATAAAACGTATCAGGAAAGACTTAATGAACTCAATCTGTATAGTCTGGAGGACAGAAGGAAAAGGGGGGACATGATTGAAACATTTAAATATGTCAAAGGGTTAAATAAGGTTCAGGAGGGAAATGTTTTTAATAGGAAAGTGAACACAAGAACAAGAGGACACAATCTGAAGTTAGTTGGGGGAAAGATCAAAAGCAACATGAGAAAATATTATTTTACTGAAAGAGTAGTAGATCCTTGGAACAAACGTCCAGCAGACGTGGTTGGTAAATCCACAGTAACTGAATTTAAACATGCCTGGGATAAACATATATACATCCTAAGATAAAATACAGGAAATAGTATAAGGGCAGACTAGATGGATCATGAGGTCTTTTTCTGCCGTCAGTCTTCTATGTTTCTAACTGTTGCTTATCATAAAAGTTCAAATAATGTATTATCATGTGTGAGCTTTGTATATAAATATGGGGCAAACTGTTAAAAGTCATATGCTTAAACCTTTTACATTTGGTGTGACCAACTTGAGAAACTCCTACTCTCTTCTTTGCAAAGCAGGAATTTCAAAATGCTAATAGATGACCTGTTAAACAAAGAACTGCTTCCTATTTTTCTTTTTAAAAAAAGAAAAACATCCATCAGCCTTTTCAAAATATATTTAGATAAAGTGCTATATGGTTCAAGAATGAACACATGATGTGTGAATCTTTTATGATGGGAATTGTCAAAACGTTTTGAGGGATGAGTAAAATTAAGCAAGGCAAACAAATGTTTTTTTTAAAAAAAATTCAATCCTTAAACTAAACAATAAGAGCAATCCTTGCTTATATAATGTTGCCCTCTTTTATTACATGTAAGTTCATTACCTCATGTATTTCTACCATGTTTGAATAGCAACGATGGGAATTAAGAATGATGGGTTTAAATTGAAACAGAAAAACACAGAATATAGGATAAATCAGGGCCGGTGGAGCAGAGAAGAAGAAAATGGACATGTGTGATAGGCTGAAGAGTAGATAGAATTCAAGGGGCCTGGAACCCTAACACACTGAATAGACCCTCACCCTCATCTCACTGGATGAATTCCAACTGAGAAAGATTGACTTGCTCAAAGTTCTGGGTGAAAAAATGAATGGAGATGGTTATGAATGCTGAGACGGCACACTGGTTAGAATGCAGTACTGCAGACTCCTTCTGCTGACTGCCAGCTGACTGCAATTTGGCAGTTTGAATCTCACCAGGCTCAATGTTCACTCAGCCTTCCATCCTTCCAAGGTGCATAAAATGAAGACCCAGATTGTTGGGGGCAATATACTGACTCTGTAAACCACTTAGGGCTGGAAAGCACTGTGAAGTGGTATATAGTCTAAACACTATTACGAATAATAATAATATTAATAATAATAACAACAACAACAGCAGCAGCAACAACAATAATAATAAATATGAAATGCAGGACATAAAACCCTAACAACAATAATAATAAATTTGAAAGGCAGGACATAAAACCCTACAAAATAAAAACTAAACAAAATTTAGCACTTTCTCCAGCTTGCTAATAATTTGCAGCTTCTTCCCTAGAACTAAGCTTCTTTAAGTTTCCTGTTCACAATTTTCACAAGCAATTTAAAAGGTGACAAGATAAAGTTACTCGACAGCTAACGATTAATTTATTTTGCACAAAAAACTAGATCAAAATATTCACCAGAAAAAAGGATAACCTGAAGACAGTTTTTAGTATTTGTAATATTTAACCTTTTAATAAAGGTTGACTCCCAGCTTTCATTATAAAACTATATTTAAAACATGACATTTTAATGTATTTAATAAGAATAATGGAAATCAAAATGAAAAGTGACATTCAAAGGTTGAAAAAACTCCAATAATAATTTAATTTAATAGATATTGCTGGGTTTTGAACCTATCCCTTAAGCCTTGCCATATTAAAGATCTTCACATTTTTTAAAGTAATATCCACTGTCTCCAAACACACATAGCAGTAATTATAGATTCACTGAATAATGATGTTCACATCTGCCTCATCAATATTATCACTGGTGGCCAGTTATTTGTAAAACTAGAATTAGCTACATCATAGTCAAAAGCCAATTTATCTCTGACTTTTTGCTTACAAAAAACATGTTGATTCTTTTTATATTAAACCAACCTTTGCTTCAAGTCATCTCAATAGCAGTCGGTATGCAGCATTTTTTTTTATTTCTTTATGTTTGTAAAAACCACAGCAACGATCGTAATATACTTTATTTATTTATTTGTATTTATATGCTGCTCACTCCAAAAAGGACTCTGAGCAGCTTGGCTGTTTCTCCTTCATGCCTCCATGTACTTCTCCTTGATATGCCTTGCCTCTAGATGCCAAGCTAATAAAAAAGACAGTAGCCCAACTGACTTCTGTAGAGAGGAATAGTGAAGGATTTGGGATTAACTCTCTCCTCTGTGTTTTAGTATGTTCTGTTCTTTTGCTTGTACACTGTTAACTGACAACTTGATAAACTATATGCTTACTCAATTATAAAATTGCTAAAGAAATGAAATTCAATCAATGACAGAGCATTGGAAAAAACCTTGAGATGAAAATGCTGCTGCATGACTCATTTTTCTTGGACTTAACAACTGCTTAAACTAAACTTTCTCATCTTTCCCTCAGTGCTGTTTAGCTTTATCTTGTCATAATAAAATAACAAAGAGTTGCCACCTTTTATTCACCTCTGCTGGTAGCTAGAAGAGTGCAAGGACAGAAATGAGATCTTGCTATTTGCTGCATCAAAAGCTTCACACTAATATTTCCATTCAGCTGTTGTGTGAATTGATTTTATACTTAAATTACAGCCACCTCAAGAGTGTCTCAGAAGTCTGAATGAATGGGCTTACAGTACAGTATATGTTTATAGACCAAAAGCTGGTTCTATGATTTCTTTCTCAATGTATACAAAATCTATGGCTTAGTTATTGGATCCACATAACTAGAGTTTTATTAAAAATTCCTGGGATGTATTTATATCTTTCTCACGGGCATCTCTTTTTCAAGGGGTTCCCACTGCATGGGCTTTTTCTATGAGAACATGTTCTAAACATAACTTTTATAAATGCCCATAAGTAAAACAGATAAAATTAATTTATATATTCTTTCCCTATAAAAACTCTAAATATATCAGTAGAAATTACCTTGAGATTTTTGCAACTCTTCATGAGGTACTTCACATCATAAATAACAGGGAAAAATAGTCTCAGTATTTCAAAGAAGTCTAGCTCTTCTTCTGGTAAATTGGAATTTGTCAAGATCTTGATCAGATATCCAAAGTCATAGCCACTGCAAAGTAATCATAAACAGCAATAAACAGATTTAAGATTAGGAAGACAAAACATTCAGAATCATCAACAGAAATTTATCAACTATTTTATATATATTTTCTCTTTGTATGCATTCCTTGTAATCTATGCATTAATTCTATTCCTACTGCACAAAGAATCTGGCTTTACAGAGAATACTCATTTATCATTATCTCCAAATTGGCAAATCAAAATTTCTATTTGCTATCCAAATCAGGTGGCATACTATAAAATTAAGTTGCTTGGTAAGTATCTCTCATACTTAATATTTTCTACATAAAGTGGGATCATCTCCACATACATAATTGTCAAATGTCTATTTTAAGTCAATGAATATCAATTGTTTAAAGAAACATTTCATAGTACTGTACAGTATTTGTAAATGTGATTCAAAACAAAGGTACAAATATAGAGAAAATCTTAACATACTAAAGTATACCTCTACCAAATGACTTTATTTAATCTGACTTTATTTAATCTGACAAAATACAAGCAAGACTTTTATGGGATTTTTTAAAAAATGAAGCAATATCCTACATAGTATGTAAAGATAATACAGTATATTTCTTGATAGTGATTAAAAGTCAATAGTAGATTTCTACATACATCCTAAAGTGGATTCAAACTGTTGTACACAACTACCAAGAAAGATTGTAAAATATAGTCATCTGCAATTGATAGTAATGTATGCAGTTGTAAAATGTAGTTGCTCTGCTAAATCTCTTTTAAGGACGTCAGAATTGTCATTAAAATAAATATTTATTGGTTCTTAATAATGCTTAACTTCTATAGTTAATCTTCAAACGTGAATAGGTAATCTTCGGAGAGGGGCGGCATACAAATTTAATAAATTATTAATTATTATTATTTATATTAAAAATCACTAAAACAATGTTAAGAACGTTGGCTGTAACAAGCAAGTAACAATAAACCTACCAGTATTTCTATTATTTATCTGCCTCCATCTCCAAATAGCAGGATACTTGAAAACAAGACTGAGTACAAATTCCAGCAAATGAGTAACTTTCAGGTCAGTAATCCTGCTTTGTTATGAATAGTGTTAGGCGAACTGAACTTGCATAGTTCGGGTCAGTGCTGAACTTTGCGAGGTTCGGCATACCGAACACCAACCCAGACTTTTTCAGAAGTCCATGTTCAGTTTTGGCGTTCGCTCGAACACCGCGGTGGGCGGGAGGGATAGGCAGGGAGGGCTCTGAAGCTCAAGCCGCCGACTCGGCTTGGGGAGGCAGGAGGGGTGACTCCAGACCCAGAGCCTGACCTCCCCCCCAGCGCTTTGCCTCACACCGGGCCAGAGGGGTGGGGAGGCACCCACCGCCCGCTTGAAGCTGCTGGCCGGGATCCTTTTTCCACCTGTTTTTTTGCAAAAATGGGTTGCGCAGAGGGTTTGGAAAGCCTGCAGAGTGCTCCTGGGGGCTGGGGAAAGGCAAAAACGCCCCAATTTTTACAAAAAATGCCCTATTTTCCACCTGTTATTTTCAAAAATGGGGTGCACAGAGAGTTTGGGAGGATCACAGAGTGCTCCTAGGGGCGGGTGAAGGCAAAACTGCTGCTTTTGGGGGGGGGAGCCAGTTTTTTGCCTATTTTTTCACAATAACTGGGATATTTTTGCCTTCCCCAGCCTCCCGGAGCACTCTGCAGGCCTCCCAAACCCTCTGTGCACCACAATTTTCACAAAAATGTGACATGGCATGGTTTTAGGCCAAAAAATGGCTGTACTCGGTGTATAAGACACACCAACATTTTCACTTTCTTTTGGGAGAGGGAGGTGTGTCTTACACTCTGAAAAATACAATAATCCTCGAGTTAGAAGAGTTCATTTGTTACAACAGGATTGAAAAAAGTGACTTATGATGACCTTTTACAGTTACCTTTGCAGCATTCTCATAGTCATGTGATCAAAATTCAGATGCTTGGCAACCGATTCCTATTTATGACCATTATTATACCCCAAGGTCATGTGATCACTTTTTGTGACCCTCTGATGAGCAAAGTCAATGGGGTAACCAGATTCATTTAACAACAAGATTGCTAATTTATCAACTGTGGTGATTCGCTTAACAACTATGCCAAGAAAGATCGTAAAATGGGGCAAAATTCACTTAACAAATGTATCACTTAACAAAGGAAAGCTTGGGCTTCATTGTGGTTGTAAGTCGAGAACTATCTGTATTCCACTCATTAAGAAAGGTAACCAGCTAATTACAGAGCAAGAAAACTCACTGACCTCATAACTTAGCCCTATGACAAACATATCCTACACAAACTAGAAGACTGAGTTGTTAGTATCAATATTCTTGTTGCAAAACAGTCTGACCCAGTTATTCTACCTTAGATCCCAACTTTGCGCTATTTGATACACAAAGAAATTATATGTGACATTTGAAGACCTTCCTTCAGTTTTAAGTTCTATTGACTGAAAAAAGTTACAACTCAAACTGAAAGCTCTGAACTCTAGCTGGGTTTAGTAATATAGAGACAGGGCCATAGCTTTGAAGCAAATATTTAAAAACTGTTATGTAAACAAAGATAAGTACTCTTTATGTCCTGAGAAGGAATCTAAGAAAAAATGAATTCAGAAGTACAATCACACTTGAAAAATTATGTTACTTCCACCTATCTTAATAAAGTAATATTGTTTTCGTTTTTTACTTTCCCGATCTGGTTTACCTTGAAGGGATGATAATAAGAATTATACCATATTCTTCGGAGAGTGGAAGTGTTGGTGCGTCTTATACACCGAATTCATCCATTTTTGCCATCCCAGAGTCCTGCCCATTTTTGGACAGAGGGTGTGGGAAGCCTGCACACCAGTATTGGGTTGCTACTGGAATGGGGGTAGGGGGATGCCATCCCGGCAGCGAAAATGGAGCTGCGTGCACAGCTCCAGCTGACCGGTGGCTGGGCATGCATGTTAGCGCGAGATTCGGCTTCTGTGCATGCACTGGAAGCCAAATCTTGCGCCACGTTTGGCATTCACTGAAAGCCAAATCTCGCTCATGCTGAAAATTGCACATGGGTGAGATTTCAGTGATTTTTTCCTTCCATGCATGCTTTCTGTCTGTAGTCTCTGTTAACCTATTCAGGAGTTGCTGCGACTCTAGTGGACCCCTAGACCCCAGCCCTATTCCCTAGTGCAGTGATGATGAACCTGTGGCACGCAGAGCCATATCTGCTGGCACGTGAGGCGTCACCTAAGCTCAGCTCCAACGTGCATATGTATGCAAGCCAGCTGATTTTTTCATTGCACAGAGGCTCTGGGAGGGGGTTTTTGGCTTCCAAAAAGCCTCCGGGGGATGGGGGAGGGCATTTTTACTCTCTCCTGGCTCCAGGGAAGCCTTTGAAGCCTGGGGAGGGTGAAACACAAACTACTGGGCCCACCAGAAGTTGGGAAACAGTCCGTTTCCAGCCTCCAAAGGACTTCTGTGGGCAGGGGAAGTTGTTTTCATCCTTCCCAGTCATTGAATTGTGAGTGTGGGCGCTCTTTCGGCACCTGAGGAAAAAAAGGTTTGCTATCACTGCCCTAGTGGATAATACTTGAGCAACAGTGAATGAATGGGAACTATGTGTTAGTTTTACCTTGTTTCAACCTCAGAGTTTCCCTAGTTCTTTTAAACCCCAAATATCAGTACAAGATCACCACCATATTACTGTATGTTATCCAGGCTAGAGGTGCTATCATAGCAATTCTATATAGCTCAGGGAACTTTTCGAAAGTATTCATTTGAATGTGAAATAACAGAACTCTAAAACACACAAATGAACAGCAACTGAGCTTCTTGGAAACCGCTGACTGGAACTACCCATTCAGGAAGGAATTAAAATAAAGTTCCTGTTCATTCACTGTTATCAAGAATTATCCATTAGGGAATAGGCCTGTGGTCTGGGGAACTTCTAGACTCGCAGCAACTCCTAAATAGATTGACAGAGGCTACAGACAGGAAGCCTAATTTTGATTGATGTCCAAGTAGTAATTCAACTGAAACCTTTAAAACACCTGTAGCAATCACCTGTGTCCTCATTACTATAGCAACAAGCTGTCTTGAGACCACTTGAAAACTTCAGAATGTCGAATACCATTTACTAATCAGTCTGATCTTCTAAGAGATCTATGGCCCTGCACTGGTATCCAGTACATTTCTATTTCAAAAACTTTGTTTTTTATTAATAAAACTCCAGGTGATTTGAACTCAGAGTGCATTCAGTAATACCTTATATAACTAGGAACAATCCGTGTACTACCTGCATTCTGGGAAAACCTGTTGGTTTTCCTCCATTTTTATGAAGTGAGATAACACTGTTTTTTATCATGTCCCTCAGTCTTTTGATTCATTTGGGTTTAGTAACTGCTAAAGTTACCAAAACCAAAGATTTACATAGTTTTATATAAAAGAAAATAAGTATTGGTTTAATATATCCAGTTAAGAGATGACAAAGTTTTATTGTTTTATTCAATAAAACTTAGAGGAAGTGGACATCAAAATAATGCAGGATTGCAGAGAATTCTAAAGGATCCATAAATTATATTTGTTGTATGGATACCCAGCTTGTTATATCTAGCTCCCAAACTACTTTTTTCCATTTTTGGTTTTCCAAATTTCACCTAACAATCTTGCCTTTCATCATAATCACAATGAATGAACCCTATTCACCACAAATCATCTCCATCTAGAAAAACAATTATTCACATATACTAACAGTGACAGCAAATACCCGCCATCAAGGTTTTACATGAAAGCAATAAATCACATCCATTTTCCAGCAAGACAGAAAATGAAACAAACTACAAAAAAGTACTATAATTTTATGTGTTTTAAAATTGTCATGGGGGGGGGGATGCTAGGACAGCAAGGAGGCAGCAGCTACTGTGAAAAACTCTTTCAAAAGAGGCTTTTTAATCACCTTATCGTTAATCTATTGATTTAAATACTAGCCTTGTGCTGCCTTATTTATTTATTTATTTATTTATTTATTTATTCGATTTTTATGCTGCCCTTCTCCTTAGACTCAGGGCGGCTTACAACATGTTAGCAATAGCACTTTTTAACAGAGCTAGGCTATTGCCCCCACAATCCGGGTCCTCATTTTACCCACCTCGGAAGGATGGAAGGCTGAGTCAACCTTGAGCCGGTGATGAGATTTGAACCGCTGACTTTCAGATCTATAGTCAGCTTCAGTGGCCTGCAGTACAGCACTCTACCTGCTGCGCCACCCCGGCTCATTATTGCAACCTTCAACATATAGAAAGAACAGAGAAAACTCTGAGACTTTAATAATCATCAAGAGAAGAGGAGGGAAGAGACATGGTACACTTTCTGCAACAAACCTAGAGTCAACCCCACAAAACAGCTGAAAGTTGAGTTATGTAAGTAATCTATTATCCAAAAACCTTCCAATGGAAATGCTGCTTTAGAGTGAAATTAACAAGCAGAGATTGAAAGCCATTAGTTTACAGATCTCTCCTCTTTTATGGAAGAGGACTCATCCAGCTCCAAATATATTGCCAAGAACTGCCCAGCAACTACAGAATTATTCCAGGATAAGGGTGTAAATATTAACTAATCTGACCTAAAGAACAAAAACGTAATTGACTTCCTTCCATACAACGCCTGCTAACAGCACCAAAACGTCCAGTTTTGAATTGCACACAGTTAAAGTCAAAGTGAAGACCTTAGAAGACATCTTCATAAAATGTATTGAAAACCAGTCAAATGATAGTACTGCTGAAGCACAGATCTCCTGTATAATGTATATTTTCTACCTGTGAAGATTCTCAGTCATCCAGGTCATAGATGCCTCAAAAGTGCTTCCCCCCCCCCCCTTCAAAAGGCAACTGGACTGTTTTTTTCCTTGAGGAGGAAGAAAAAAGAAGAAAATAGTCCAATTGCCTTTTGAAGCAAAAAGCACCTTTGACATAAATTTTCTATCATTTCTCTAACAGTATTTGGAATCCTGCATAATAACAATTCCCCATCAACTATATGATCAATATTTTAAAAGCTAATTTAATTCCTTCTAACTGTTCAAAACAGAATTTAAACTCCTCACTCGGATATTGTGTTAAAGAAAAACTGATACACAATACATATTCTGGGCACTCCAAGTTAAGAATATTTGCTACAAACCCTTTTCATTTCAAAGCACCTGGATTCTTGAAATGTTCAAACCTGTGTATCAGAATGGATTGAAAGATTATGCCCATCTACACTATCTTGAACAGGATGATCCATTTTAAGGTAAATATCTCTGCTAATAATCTGTTCCAGAAAATATTCCAATATTCATTCCTGCCAAAACAACCTTCAGTAAGCAGCTTTATGCTAAACAGACAAACGTAATAATTAACATATTTATAAATTAATCAACTGAATATTCCAAATTTCCTAGTTAAGAATTGTGAAGTGGGCCTTAAAGTATACAGCAAAAGATTGTTTTCAATTATTCAGATCTTGAGTGTATGCTTACACTGTCCTCTAAACTTCAAATCATATAATTCAAACATAGTGTCAACCATTTTCTTTAAGGGGCCATGCCACTATAGGTAGGAAAGGGGGCCTAGGGGATTGGGGAAAAACCCAAAAGGTCTAGAATATTGGAACCAGGTAAGAAAATAGGTTCATGCAGTAAAGTTTAATTTTCCAATATTTGGCATTACAATTAAGATAAAAGTTTCATATTTTCCCTACCAGCATTATCAAAGAGTCTTCAGAGCTGTACTGAATTTGGACTTTCCAACGATGTTAATCAACTAATTCCAGTTTCCATTTACCTGCTAACCGTACACAAAGAGCAGATATATGTGGCTGTTCCTTCCTCTGACCTGGGAAACTGTCAAAGCAAAATAGAAAAATACAGTGCTCCCTTTCTACATGACTGACACTTTAGTCAGTTAAGATACAGATTATTTGTTTCCACTGGAGCCAAAGCGTAAACGGAAGAAGTAAATTTAAAGCATCAAGGTCTTTACAAAACAATCTAGAATTCATCCAGCCTAACACTTCAGGTTAATAAGCAGAGATAATTATTTTGTCTTAAGGTTTCATTAAAAGAAAAAGAAAACAATTTGGCAAGCTTCTGTATGTTGTGGTTACCTATGAAATGAAAGCCACTTGACTCCTTCACAGAGCACAACACCCGAAGTCATAAGAAGTTCAGCGAAGTACTGAGTTTCAATTCCTTCCTCCTCATGTTTTTTGAACTGGATTCCAGATGTTGTTAATAGCTCTATAGAATCCTGGGCATACATGTCCTCTCTAGAAGAAGCATTATTAAAAAATAATCACTATTGTTAATAGAGTTGTCAAAATAAATTTAAATGAATTACCAGCAGAAAGCGTATATTACTGCTAATAAATCATCTCTGTAAAAATGTTTTGCTAATTAGATATATGCACACACACACACACACACACGCACACACACACGCATACACACACAGAAGCAGAGTTCAACCACGTTCTGCTCACAGGTAAAAGAACGGTTAAACAAGCCATATTGTGATACTTACTAAATACATGCTATTCATTAAAGAAAATTTCTTTGTACACAACACTGTTAATTTGACTAATGTCAGCAGGAAACAAATTTGGGTTTTGAGTATAACATTGCTTTGACCAGAATTATGAAGTCATCATGAAAGGTGTTTCTTTAACCAATAATGGGGATCTCTGTTAATTACTATTTTATGGCCTTCATGGAGACGGTGGACTTGTTGCAAATAATTCATGCGGGTGAGCACATACTTGGCCTGATCTTTACTTTGAAGATGAGATATGAATATGGAGGATGCTGGTATTTGTTGTTACTCTGGTCAGACCACTTCCATGTCAAATTGTACATTATAGATGCCCCAGCTTCTGTAAAGAGCAGCAGGACTCCTTTGGCAGGCAGATTTCATGACATCCTGGCTGATCACCAGAACATGGAGCCACGAATTTTGCCCCATTGTAGGACATTACTTGCCCCAGTTGTTAAGTGAATCATTGCAGGTGTTAAATTAGTGGCACAGTTGTTAAGTGAATCTGGTTTCTTCATTGATTTTGCTTATCAAATGTTTACAAAAGGGGATCATATGACCACAGGACACAGCAACGATCATAAATAAGAACCAGTAGCTAAGTGGCCGAATTCTGATCAACTGACCTCAGGGATGCTACAATGTTCATAAATACTAAAAATTGTCATAAGTCACTGTTTTCAATGCTGTTAAAACTTTGAATGGTCACTAAATGAACTGTTGTAACTGGAAGACTACCTGTAGTCCTCTTAAGAGTAATTCCAAACCTTCTGAAAAAAGATGGGCAGGACAAAATGCCTGTTGACACACTGGATAAATGTGGCAAATAAAGTCACTCATGTCCACTCTAAGTAGGTTCCCAGACAGATAAAATCCAGAATGATGAATGAAGCGAGGACTTGAGATATTGTCTGTAATTGGTTTTAGCTTGTCAACTCCAAGGAAATTATCAGAATTCCATGGTATGAATCCTGCTATCTGTGGATTAGAGCCACACATTTCCTATTTGGGGGGGAGGAGGCAGAAACAGATCTATGAAACATCAATGATTCTTTAGGGAGAAAGTAATGCCACCTGCCTTAAAGGAGACAATAGGGTACCCTCTTCTAAAAAAGTCCTAACTGAATCCAGTTGTTTTTAACAACTTCTTCCCAGCTTCCAACCTATTGTTTTAGAGAAAATTTTTGAGAAGGTAAGAAACTACCAGCAGGGAATCTTATACATAATCCATATGATTTGGATTCCTGGAATTTAGGAAATTCATGGAATAGAAACAACATTAATCATTCTTGTCAATTACTGTATCTTTGTCAAGATTTGGATGAAAGGATTGCACCCCTCTCAATGGCATTAGTATCATGACCCAGAGTATCATGGTAGACAGAAAGATGTGTAAATGCTTCTAATTTACAACCATGGGAGAAGCAATGTGCCATAGAGCTCAGAGTTCTCACCTATATTAATTAACATTTATATTAAGTGCTAGGAGATGTCATCTGCCAGTTCAGGATGATGCATTAGCAGCATACCACCTCTGCCAAGCCAAGATGACATGAAAGGCTGACCTATCTAAAAGCTTTCATGGTCTGAATGGGGCAAAACAAGATCAGATTAAATCCTATGAAGTATTACTCTTGTTCAACAAACTATTATGGCAATTCAGTATCATCAGTTACAACAACTACTCTAGATAATTGCTGTAGGAATTGGTTCATGATGAAGAAGGGGGCTAGACTTAGCCAGCAAAGAGAAACTATAGAGGATGTGTGTTATAATTCCCCTTAGTGCTCTACTTGTACTCTAGCTTAACCAAGAGAATCTGATGATGGCACTCAGGCTTTGATCACTAGACTTCTGCAACACATTTTTTGTAAGATAGTTTTTGATGATGACCCAAAAGTTGCAGTTGACCAAAATGCAGCAATCAGTGGAACAATCTACTTTTGAAGCTAGACTAGTTAGCAGCAATTGTCTGGATTCAATTCAAAGAGCTGTTGATTACCTAATAAGCCTTTTACAACATGGCACTGAAATCATCATATATCATGTTATTTGCCGAGAGAAGAAGATATATTGGGTAATTATATCATGCTTTGTCTCTAACTGACTATAGATGTTAGCCTTGTGTTTTAATCTGTGTGGTGGTGGTTGTTTTTACTGTCTTGTACATTATTCAGATTCACACAATTAGGAAGATCTACATACATTGTAAAGCAATAAACTAAATGTAGGCTAACTTCAGCTAATATCAATAACTCATCCAGAAATGCACAAATTAACTTATGAAGCAAATGTTTCCTAATGCTTTTCCTTCCTGGAAATCTGAACACCGATAAGAAACCAAATTAAGATGATCTGGAAAATCTTAATAAGAACAAAAAAAACCCTGGAGAATATAAACTTTGGCAACATGTGAAGGAAGTCAACTAATTTGATTTGATTTGATTTGATTTATTGGATTTGTATGCCGCCCTCTCCGGAGACTCGGGGCGGCTAACAGCAATAATAGAACAGTATACACAATAATCCAATAGTAAAAACAATTAAAAACCCATTAAAGTAAAAACCAAACATACATTCAGACATACCATGCATAAAATTGTAAAGACCTAGGGGGAAAGAGTGTCTCAGTTCCCCCATGCCTGACAGCAGAGGTGGGTTTTAAGTAGTTTACGAAAGGCAAGGAGGGTGGGGGCAATTCTAATCTCTGGGGGGAGTTGGTTTCAGAGGGTCGGGGCCGCCACAGAGAAGGCTCTTTCCCTGGGTCCCGCCAAGCGGCATTGTTTAGTTGACGGGACCCGGAGAAGACCAAAGGCTTCAATTTTGGCTGATTTCCTTCTGATCTCAGCCAATTCCAGAGATTTCCCTGATAATAAAGCTAGTGGATGACAAGGTCTCCATACATGGCCATTCTTACATTCATTGCTTGATATAAACCAGTGAATAACATCAATTTAAAGTTCAAGAACTTATACAAAGGATTTAACCCTAACTATCTGAACTAGGCTTCCAACAGAGGTTTTAAAAATAATATTAATATTTTATTAATTTATTAATTTATTCAATTTTTATGCCGCCCTTCTCCTTAGACTCAGGGCGGCTTACATGTTAGCAATAGCACTTTTTAACAGAGCCAGCCTATTGCCCCCACAATCCGGGTCCTCATTTTACCCACCTTGGCAGGATGGAAGGCTGAGTCAACCTTGAGCCGGTGATGAGATTTGAACCGCTGACCTACAGATCTACCGTCAGCTTCAATGGCCTGCAGTACAGCACTCTACCTGCTGCGCCACCCCAGCTTAATAATAAATCTGAGTGAACATGAGTTTTAAGAACTTGAACAATTTTATATAGGCACAATTTATCACTCGTCCTGCACTTTAAAAAAAACCACCTACTTAAATTATTCAATTCTAGAATACTCTACACACTTAAAGACACACAACCAATTCCAGAACTTACGTTAAATTAAATTTAAAATTAAATTGCCATGTTGAAGTTCCTGGAGGGTATTCACCTTGCTCATTCATGAATGTCAACCCTAGTTGGATAATTTTAAGTAAATCTACATTACAGCGGAGTAGCTGGTATTGATAGTCTGCATTGCTTCTGAATTCTCCAATAGGTCGTGCAACTACACCAGGAAATTCTGTGTCCTGGAAAGCATAAATGTGAAAGACAATAGGAAATAATTAGAAGAGTAATAAATTCTCCACTTTTTATAGCTAGATACTATAAATGTTCTGTATACTTTTCTTGATCTAAAAGACTAAATAGGGAACACAATTACTGTATTGTAGTTAACTCAGGCACTATGGGCAAACCAAGGAGCTGTGCAAAGAAGCTTATTAATTAATCTAATTGTTCAATATTAGTTTATTTTATTAACATACCAAATAGAACTAAGAACTGTAAAGACAATACAGTGGTACCTCTACCTAAGGACGCCTCTATTTACAAACTTTTCTAGATAAGAACCGGGTGTTCAAGACTTTTTTGCCTCTTCTCAAGAACCATTTTCCACTTACAAACCCGAGCCTCCGAAACTGTAACTGAAATGGTAGGGAGAAGCCTCCATGAGGCCTCTCTAGGAATCTCCTAGGAGGAAACAGGGCCAGAAAAGGCAAGAAGCCTCTGTGGGTCCTCTCTAGGAATCTACTGGGAGGAAACAGGACTGGAAAAGATGGGGTGAAACTTCCATGGGCCTCTCTAGGAATCTTCTGGGAGGAAACAGGGCCTCCACCCTCCCTCAATCGCACACATTATTTGCTTTTACATTGATTCCTATGGGAAAAAATGCTTTTCTACTTAAGAACCTGGTCATGGAACGAATTAAGTTCGTAAGTAGAGGTACCACTGTACAGTGATCCCCCGCTCTTTGCGAGGGTTCCGTTCCAGGACCCCCCGCAACGAGCGGGTTTTCGCGAAGTAGCGCTGCGGAAGTAAAAACACCCTCTGCGCATGTGCAGAGGGTGTTTTTACTTCCGCAGCGCTAGCGAGGAGCCTAAGATTGGGGGCGGCGCGGGTGTTTTAAAACATCCCCGCCGACATGAGGGGCTCGCTAGCACACCCCCAAACCCGGGTTGGGGGTTCGGGGGTGTGCTAGCGAGCCTCCCATGTCGGCGGGGATGTTTTAAAACACCCGCGCGACTTTCCAATGAGTCCCGAAGACAAACGCGTTGTCTTCGGGACTCATTGGAAAGTCGCGCGGGTGTTTTAAAACATCCCCGCCGACATGGGAGGCTCGCTAGCACACCCCCGAGCCCCCAACCAGGGTTTGGGGGGTGCTAGGAAGCTCCCATTGTTGGCGGAGACCTTTTAAAACACTCGCGCGGCTTCCAAACCGAGTCCTGGAAGCCGCGCGAGTGCTCCCATTGTTGGCAGAGACCTTTTAAAACACTCGCGCGGCTTCCAAACCGAGTCCTGGAAGCCGCGCGAGTGTTTTAAAAGGTCTCCGCCAACAATGGGAGCTTCCTACCACCCCCCAAACCCGGGTTGGGGGCTCGGGGGGGTGGTAGGAAGCTCCCATTGTTGGCGGAGACCTTTTAAAACACTCGCGCGGCTTCCAAACCGAGTCCTGGAAGCCGCGCGAGTGCTCCCATTGTTGGCAGAGACCTTTTAAAACACTCGCGCGGCTTCCAAACCGAGTCCTGGAAGCCGCGCGAGTGTTTTAAAAGGTCTCCGCCAACAATGGGAGCTTCCTACCACCCCCCAAACCCGGGTTGGGGGCTCGGGGGGGGTGGTAGGAAGCTCCCATTGTTGGCGGAGACCTTTTAAAACACTCGCGCGGCTTCCAAACCGAGTCCTGGAAGCCGCGCGAGTGTTTTAAAAGGTCTCCGCCAACAATGGGAGCTTCCTACCACCCCCCAAACCCGGGTTGGGGGCTCGGGGGGGTGGTAGGAAGCTCCCATTGTTGGCAGAGACCTTTTAAAACACTCGCGCGGCTTCCAAACCGAGTCCTGGAAGCCGCGCGAGTGTTTTAAAAGGTCTCCGCCAACAATGGGAGCTTCCTACCACCCCCCAAACCCGGGTTGGGGGTCGGGGGGCGCTGTCTCTCGGCGCTTTCGTGCTGAGTCCGGGAGCGAACTCGCTCCCCGACTCAGCTGAGTCGGGGAGCGAGTTCGCTCCCGGACTCAGCTGGAAAGCGCCGAGAGACAGCGTGGACAGGCCCGTGCGGCGAGAATGAACGGCGTGGGCGGGCGAAGGGCGGGCGGCAGCGAGGAGTTTGCGTGGGCGGTGGGGAAACTCCTCGCTGACGCCAGCAAGAGGGGGAAGACCCAGGGAAGCCGCTGCCATCTACGCATGCGTGCCCGGCACGCATGCGTAGATGGTATTTTTGACTTCCGGGTTGAAAAATAGCGAAGTACCCTATTCGCAATGGTTGGGGACGCAATAAACGGGGGATCACTGTATATGCATATGCCCCTATTCAGAACTGACTTGTATTAATTACTTTGAACTTTTTTCCAATGAAAGCAGTAAATGGAGACAGTTTGGTCTAGTGGTTACCCAGCTAGAAAGTGGGAGAGTGTAAATTCTAGTCTACCACCTTAGCTGGGTGATTTTGGTCAAGCACTCACTCTCAGCCCAACTCATCTCGCAAGGTTGTTGTTGTGGGGCAAACAGGAGGAAGGTGTGTTGGATATGTTCACCGCCTTGAGTTATTTGTAAAAATAATAAAGGCAGGATATACTGTATATAAATAAATAAAATGGAAATATTTTGTTATCTTTGAAGAAATGCATTATTTCCTTTATGTTTTTCTTTTACAAATCATTTACACTGCCTCTGTAACCAAAGAAGAAAATAAAGAAAAATGCTCAAAAAAATAAAGGGAACACTCAAGTAACACATCCTAGATCTGAATGAATGAAATATTGTTATTGAATACTTTGCTCTATACAAAGTTGAATATGCTGACGACAAAATGAAATTGATTGTCAATCAGTGTTGCTTCCTAAGTGGACAGTTTGATTTCACAGAAGTTTGATTTACTTGGAGTTATATTCTGTTGTTTAAGTGTTCCCTTTATTTATTTTTTTAGCAGTATATTATATTCCCAATATCTTACCATGGCAACATAGTTAAACTTCCGTATAACCTGACGAATTCTCTTCATCTCTTCATCCAGGTTATAAGCCCACACTTCACAGATTCTTTGGCTGTGATCTACTGTGGCTGCTGGCATAATTAGGAGGTTTCAGATACCAGACATCAAAAAGGTACACTTGATGAAAAGTCGATTTCATAAAACAAGTTTAAATTTTATACCTAAAACAGAAAGACAAGAAATAAATAATTTTAATAAATTTATAAACATAAATAAAATTATCAAAAAGTATGTGACAGCTCAACACACTATAGCACAACCAGCACAAGCCACACCTCACAAACATCTTTAAAATGACTCCTTAATTTCACAACACATTGGCGGATTTAACCAGAGTTTATTAGTATTTAGACCAAGATAAATCCCAAAACACTAGACAATTCCTGGCACTCAGACAAATCAGCAGGCACAAAAAGATAAAGAATATTTACATATCATTCAAAAGACACAATAAAAAAGCTAAAAAGCAAACAAATAACAAACCCTCCAACCTCCCCACCAGCAATTCACACCCAGATAAGCAGGCATGAATACCAGAATTAACACCAAAGAAAGTATGTAAACAATATCATAATCAAGAAACTACCATCTCAGATAAACAATCTGTCAGAATTCAAAAAGTTTGGAGTAAACAAAAGCCTAATAATAAAAATCTCTACCAACACATACAGCTAGCTCCTATATATAAACCAAGAGCAAACTCAATTTCCTTCTAAACGCTTAAGATATTACCTAATCTGGTAACAAAACAATCACAAGAAAACAAGTAAACTCAGACAGCTTCAAAGACTCCACAAAATTCAACTTTCTGGACTCTAAAAATATATAACAAGAAAGGGAGAGGAAAAAATTCACATAAATTATCTTACACAACTCCATCAACTAAGATTACCCCCTTTGCAAATCTTAAGTAAAGAACTAATTATTATTTGTTGGATGAAAATCCAGCTTGCAATCCTATACAGTAGAAACGTCTTCAAGAAATAGCTTCCACTGAGCTCAATAAACCCTAATCGGATATATAAATTAAAATTCTACACCAACTCCATAATGAAGTAACAGTATATTGAGTACATCAATGTACAGTGGTACCTCTACCTACAAACGCCTCTACTTACGAACTTTTCTACATAAGAACCGGGTGTTCAAGATTTTTTTGCCTCTTCTCAAGAACCATTTTCCACTTACAAACCCAAGCCTCCGAAACTGTAACCAGAAAAGGCAGGGAGAAGCCTCCGGGGGGGCCTTTCTAAGAATCTCCTGGAAGGAAACAGGGCCGGAAAAGGCGGGGAGAAGCCTCCGGGGGACCTCTCTAGGAATGTCCTGGGAGGAAATGGGAGGAAACAGGGCCTCCACCCTCCCTGTGGTTTCCCCAATCACACACATTATTTGTTTACATTGATTCCTATGGGAAAAATGGCTTCTTCTTACAATCTTTTCTACTTAGGAACCTGGTCATGGAACGAATTAAGTTTGTAAGTAGAGATACCAGTGTATTAGTATACACACCATTTATTCATATTTTCAAGTAAATCTTTCTATTTCAATTAATAATCATACTAATATGTAGATATAAATTTATTTTTAACTGTTGTTCATTTCTATGGGATTTGTTTAGCATATTTTGAATGGAAACTTTGAATACCGTAACTTAAATTTAATTCAGTAAAATAACAGCCATTGTTTGCAATCTACTTAAGGCATTTTAGCTTAACCACGTTTTTATAATCAGCATAATAAAGTTTAATATTTTTACTGGCTACTAATGTAAAATAAAATATCAATTGATCAAGAACAAATAAGCAATTAATGTAAAAATAATATCTCTAATATTTCCGGGGTTTGTAATTATAAAATTACAAATATTGTTCCATATACTCTCTTCTCCTCCAATCTAGGAGTGTTGTTTAATTGCTAAAGACTAAAAATTTAAACATTCTTTATACAGTATATTTAAACTGTGTCCTCCATTTGAAGCAGCGAGCAATCTGACATGAAACTCTATGGTTCTGTAATTACAGCAGTTGGTAATTCACCAATTGATTTGGACCTTAAAATATTTGCCCTCTGACACAATTTGCTAGGAAATATGGAAGCTCTAATCCTGGAGAGTATCAGACTGCTAAGGCCTTTTTTAACGGCATAGAACAAATTACTATAATAATAAAAGCATTAAACAAATATGTAGAGCTAACCATTCCTATGCAATCTGAATTTCCTTGGTCTGGTTTAGAGTTTACCCACAGAAAACATTAAGAAAATTTGATAAATATATATTCATGTTAATTATGTAAGCCTTTAGACCCCTAATAGCAAACCTGTGGCACGCGGAGCCATATCTGCCAGCAAGGCAGCCATTGCCATAGATCAGTTCCAGCACACGTGTGCGCTGGCCAGGAGTCTCCAGCGGCCCATTTTGAGGTAAATAACGGGCTCACACAGAGGCTCTGGGAAGGTGTTTCTGGCATCAAGGGGGTGGGAAGGTTTTTCCCCCCTCCCCAGGCTCCTAGAAAGCCTCTGGAGCCTGGGGGAGAGCAGAAAACAAACCTTCCGGTCCTACCGGAAGGTGGGAAATAGGAAGTTTCCAGACTCTGTATGGCGTCCGGGATAGTGGGGGACACTGTTTTCACCCTTCCCAGGCTCCTAGGCGGCCTCTGAAACCTGAGGAGGGCAAAAAATTGGCCTACAGTGCCATTGTATCCAATTGGGGGATCCTGATTTAAGAACAAACCCTGCTCCTATCAGCAATGATGATGTGAACCTTTGCACAGGTTCGCCTAGTGCACCACTTACAATCATATCTGGATCAGGAGGCTCTTCTCATGGTCACTCACGCCCTTATAACCTCACAGTTACATTATTGCAACACGCTCTACATGGGGCTACCCTGAAGAGCGTTTGGAGACTTGCAGTTGGTCAAGAACACAGCCGCGTAATGGGTACACCCACACTACACCAATTCTCCGCGGATTGCACTGGCTCCCGATTGGTCTGTTGGCCCAATTCAAGGTGCTGGTTATCACCTTTAAAGCTCTACATGGCTTAGGACTAGACTATCTTTGAGGACATCTCCTACCACATACCTCCCAGAAACCAATAAGGGCCCACAGGGTCAGTCTTCTCCAGGTTCCGTCAGCTAAATAATGTCGGCTGGCGGGCCCATGGGGGAGGCCTTCTCTGTGGCTGCTCCAATTCTTTGGGACATGCTACCTCCCGAGATCCAGACTGCCCCCACCCTACTGGCCTTCCCAAAAGCCATAAAGACCTGGCTTTTCCAGCAGGCCTGGGGTCACTGATCAGATGGTACACCATCGGGATTTGGCCGCAAGAGTCATGCATGGGTTTTCTTAACTGTTTTAACTGCTTGATTGTTGGTTTTAGATGTTTCAAACGGTTTTTAGGAGGTTTTAGATGTTTCAAACGGTTTTTAGGAGGTTTTATGTTGTATTTTATTTGTATTTGGCTGTGAGATGCCCAGAGTCCTTCGGGAGTTGGGCGGCATATAAATCCAAATAAATAAGTAAGCAAGTAATGAAACTTCTCTAAGAAAACTACTAAGCTCAGAAACACCAGGGAAGGACCCCTCCATCGTGACTTAGATAGGAGGCATGTATACGTTATGCACACTCAGCTCTGCACATCAGAATGCATACCTTTAGTTATTGTTGAAAGATAGGTCTTTGCAATGACCACAAAACAAAAGACAACCAACTAAATGGCATGTAACTCATATCTTCCCTCAACACTTTATTTTTTTGTGAGTAGGAGGGAACTTCGGAAAAGGGAGCTGCAGACGTTGCCAAAGGAAGATCTGTTCAAGGTGAGGCAAGGGACACCTCTAGCATTACTGTCTCTGGAAGGCAGGCAGGCAGGTAGGATTTTTTAAATTTATTATTAGAGTTGAAAGGGACCTTGTAGGTCATCTAGTCCAACCCTTGCAGGTATGTAGGCAAGCAAGCAGGAAGGAAGGGAGGTCGCACAGGCTAAAGCAAAGGTGAGATAGGAGACTTCCAAGCACCAGCCTGTTCATTCCCCCCCCACACACGCCCATGTTACGGAAAGAAAAGTTCGCCGTCGGACCGCGCGCGCTTCCACTTTACTCTCCCGACCACCTGCGTCTCCACCTCACCTACACATACACACAAACACACACACAAGAGAAACGCTGTCGCCGCCGCCGCTCCTCACGGGCTTTCCTACTGAAAGAAGCGGTTACTCACGCGCGAGGGGAGGGAGAAATAGGTCGAGCGGGGGACCCGGCGGCGGCGGCGGCAGCCCCAACGCTGCGAGGGAGAGCCAGAAAGCGCGGAAAACCCACTTGCGCGGCTTCCCCACCCCCCCACAAGCCTCCCAGCGCACAAAGCCATTACATCATCAGCGCGCGCCGCGCTCTTCACCTTTCAACCCTCGTTTCGCTCGCCCGCTCGCTTCCCTTCTTCACGCTCCTTTCCCGGCCGCGGAGACCCGGCAGAGCTTAGCCAATCGGAGTCTTCGGGATGGCCCCTCCCAGGCCCTTCCCAACCAATGGAAAGTCAGCGGGCGGCGGGGACCCGCCCAGAGGATCGAGCGCAGGCGTGTTTTTGACGCCCGGGTGGCGGGGTCGCTTGGGTTTTCGTGGTCTCGGGGCTTTCACGTTTTGCTGGGGCAGGAAGGAGAGAACCGCGGAGGGAGGCGAAGTGGTGGCGGCGACGACGGCGAGGGCGCTGACGGAGAAGCCAAGTGAAGGCCTGTCCTCTCCTCCACTCCCTCTCTGTTAGCAAAGAAAGAACTGGAAGAGGATGAGCTGGCTCTTCCACTACTCCAAAGGCGGTAGCGGTGGCGGGGCCGCCGCCGCCTCTTCCTCCTCGTCCGCCGGCGGAATAGCGTTGCCTTCGACTCTCACCAGCCTCCAGCAGCAACGGCAGCGGCAGATCGAGTCCCTGCGCAGCGCCCATGCCGCGTGAGTGATACCCCCTTGGGGGGGGGGAATCGCCGGCCGACTCTTTTTCTTGGAGATCAATCCGGGGGGGGGGGGGATTTATTTTATTTATTTGTCAAAATGTGTACAAGGTAATAGGTATGCTATAAACATAAACAAAAACAATTGAGAAATAGGGCAGTAGGACAGGGACGGTAGGCACGATGATGCGCTTATAGAAACAGAACACTGACAGCAGAAAAAGATCTCATGATCCATCTAGTCTGCCCTTATACTATTTTTGTATATATGTTTATTCCAGGCATGTTTAAATTCAGTTACTGTGGATTTACCAACCACGTCTGCTGGAAGTTTGTTCCAAGCATCTACTACTTTTTCAGTCAAATAATATTTTCTCACGTTGCTTCTGATCTTTCCCCCAACTAACTTCAGATTGTGCCCCCTTGTTCTTGTGTTCACTTTCCTATTAAAAACATTTCCCTTCTAAACCTTATTTGACTTTTTAACATATTTAAATATTTCGATCATGCCCCACTTTCCCTTCTGTCCTCCAGAACAGTGTTTCCCAACCTTGGCAACTTGAAGATATTTAACTCCCAGAATTCCCCAGCCAGCATACAGATTGAGTTCATTAAGTCTTTCCTGAAGTTTTAAGCTTACGACCTTCCACCATTTTTGTAGCCCGTCTTTGGACCCGTTCAATTTTATCAATATCCTTTTGTAGGTGAGGTCTTCAGAACTGAACACAGTATTCCAAATGTGGTCTCACCAGTGCTCCCTTTACAGAGCTCTTAGGAATGGAGTGAGGTCGACTATACATAGTCTAAGGTTAAAGTTTCTGGGGTTGGGGGAAGAAACCACAAAATCAGGTAGTGCGTTCCAGGCATTGTATGATTGTATGAGAATATGGGGATCTCTCTGGTTGATTTTTCCATTGCTGTTCCTCCGAGAGGGGTGGCATATAAATACAATTAATACATAATAATAAATAAATATTGGCAAACATGGCTTTTTTCTTCAGCAGGACTAGCTCCTCAGTTGAAAACTCAAGTCATCAAACCAGGGCAAATGAGGTGGGGGCACTTTGCACTGACTCGGGCCACCAATAATTTTTAAATTAGTAGTAGTAGTAGTATATTTAAGGTGTGCCTTGATATTGCAGCTTCAAAGGGTTGGTGGGCAGAAGTCAAAGCCAGAGGAGACAAAAAGTGCAAGGAGGAGCAAGTCACAAAACCCTAGTTGAAAAGAACAGCTGGCATACAGAGGACAAATGCCTCTTTCAAAGCGAAAATGGTTTGGTTGCAATCCTAAAACTACTACCATGTACAGTGGAGGGAATTTGACCTTCCCTGTATTAGAAAACAGGAAGTGAGTAAAATGCTGGTTCACCAATAGTCCTCCACTTCCTTCAAGCAAAACAAGTGGTTGCCCACACATCCTCCTATCAGCTTTCTTGTGAACAAGTTACTATCTTCTGTTTCAACTACTAGACCAATATGCCTTTCAAGGCCGGTTCTTATGTTTTCTGGTGTCCTGATTAAAATAGGAAGAAGAGAATCAAGCTATTAAAGGAACCAGTTCTATTTTAGTTATAATTTAGAGTTTCTAAGAAAAGAAATTATAGTTTGATCTGACCTTTGAAATTGGGGCTTTTTAAGATGCTTAATTGGATAAATTAGTACCCGATTTCACTATTACAGAAAACGTTAATAAACATGTTTCTCTTTTTAGTATAGCTGAAATACAAAAAGATGTGGAATATCGGTTACCCTTCACTGTAAATAACCTGACAATAAATATAAATATGTGAGTATCTTTTGATTTGACTGTATGTAATGTTGAAAACTAAAATCATGTTTAGTGAATCAATGTGGAATAGAAAGTCTTCTGTTAATTTTCTATCATCATATTAGGGCTAGAGTGTGTTTTCTTTTGTTTTCCTCTGAGAAAATGTTTTTTCTGTGTGACTCTTAAGGAACACATTACCTAATGTGACAAAATTGTCAACAGCTGTATTTGTCAGCATTTTTTCTTACACACCTAAATGATAATAATTCAATTTCATGAAGTTTTGCTTCATTTTGATTTTAACTTATTTTCTTGCAGTGCAACTAAAATTATTTTGATGTAGAAATTCACATTTCTTCTAGGAGATTTCAATAAAAAGGGCTTTGTTTAGTATCTTCAAACATCTGGTTCAGAAAATTACCTAAATAAGAGATTGAATAGGGCACTTACTTCAGTTATTGTCTGACAGAAGGAGAATACATTAGCTGCCTGTTGTTTGTGTTGTGTGCTAGAATTCAAATGGAACTATGTGTTTAGCTAGATTGTGATTGTACATAAATTGTTAGGAAAAACTCTACTTTCACGCCCAGTTGTTCCCATTCTCTAGAATGGTGGATTTTATATTTTGAAAGGTGATGCAATAGAGCTAAATCATATATGGATTATAATAATCAAATATCTTGGTGTTTGCAGCTTGCTTCCTCCTCAGTTTCCTCAGGAAAAGCCGGTCATCAGTGTTTTCCCCCCAATACGGCACCATATAATGGACAAACAAGGAGCATATGTAACCTCTCCATTAATTAATAGTGTATGTATAAATGAATCATTTTCTAGAATAATCGATGGTAAAATGCATGTCTCTTTCAAGGTGTGCAGCTGGCAACAGTTATATTTTATTGTAGAATTGTTAATGTTTATACCTGCTGACCTCTCATGGACTTTCTTGTACAAAACCCCACAGCTTTAGAGTGGTTTTTCCAAACTATTTTTTTTTAAAAAATTAACTATTTTTACAGAGCTTCTGATGAGTTTAAAGTTTTTATAATTTTAGGTTGCCAGCTGTTTCTGCACACAAAACAAAACTAGGCCTCATTGTATATATAGCACTGTCACTTTAAATTCATTTTCTAGGAGAGGCCACATGATTGTTATTAGATTTGTATCATGCCTTTTCATTTGTGTATCTATCTAATATGGGCGTCGGCAGCCCATGGCTCTGGAGCCACATGCAGCTCTGTGGGTCCTCTGCTGTGCTTCCCTGTTGGTTGATTCGACCAATAGCTGGCCCCACCCTTCCTAGTCACTCTTTGCCTGGCCTGAGAAGGGTGACAGTAGGAGATGGAAAAGCAACCAGGGCTTTACCCTTTTTTAACTGCCCCAGTCTGATGCCTCACTCTTGCTGGAGCTTCTTCTGGCCCTTGTTGGTCTGGGCATGCTTCAGTTACTTTGAAAGTCACGCAACCTGCTCTCTGCCCTGGCTGTGACCAACGCCAGCCTGGCAGGGTGGGAATGGGATCCTGAAGGAGGAGACAACGGAAAGGGGTATAGGCCCACAGCGCCCAGCCATAGCTTTAAATCCTACATGGAGAACTTTCACCACCTGGTGGACACTTTTCAATGAAAGCCACTGGCGGCACTGCTCCAATGGAGGAGTAAAGCTCAGGGCAGGGGGAAAAGGAGGCTCACCCCGCTGAATCTCTCATACCCAACCCCAGGATTCAGGCTTGGGGAAAGCCAAATACCCTCACCAAGCATGCTCGCCCATCGGCTGGTCTCCGTCCCCCCTCCATTTATTCCCCTGCCCAAGCCTTGGTGACCCTCCTTCTCTTGTAACCCCCTAGCCTTCGGCAGCGACTGTCCTCTTCCTCCTCCTCCTCCCAACCAAATTCTGAGCTTTTATTTCTTTCCTAATGGGTTTGCACGCATTATTTGCTTTTACATTGATTCTTATGGGAAAAATTGCTTCTACTTAAGAATAGTGTTGGGCGAACTGAACCCGAACCTGAATTTTTGCAAAAGTTCGGGTTCGGGAGAGCGCCAGGAAGCGCTGCCGCCCAGCTGTCACCTTCCAAAACAGCTGGGGAGCTGTTGGCCGGTCGGGAGGCGAAAAAAGAGGTGGGGAATCCCACGAGGAGATTCTAGGGGCAGAGCTTTGACGTCACTGAGATGTCCTTCCTGGCCAGCTGAAACGGGGATTCCAGGAAGGACGTCTCAGTGACGTCAAAGCTCCGCCCCGGAATCTCCTCTTGGGATTCCCCACCTCCTTTTGCGCTTCTCGGGGTCTCCCGAACTCAGAAGTTCGGCAAAAGTTCAGGTTCGGGAGAGCGCCGGGAAGCACCCCGGCTGTTCCGGAAGGCGACAGCTGGGTAGCAGCGCTTTTCGAAGCGCCGAACTCAGAAGTTGGGCAAAAGTTCAGGTTTAGGTGCCGAACCCGAACTTTTTTTAAAATTCAGGTGCCGAACCCGAACTTCTTTGGGTTCGCCCAACACTACTTAAGAATGTTTCTACTTAAGAACTTTGTCACAGAACGAATTAAGTTGTTAAGTAGAGGTATCATTGTACGAGGGAGGGAGAGATATACAGAAAGAGAGAGATAGAGAGAGACATACAGAGAGAGATACAGAGGGAGCGAGGGAGTGAAAGCTAGAGTTACAGGGAGTGGGAGGGAGAGAAGGACATACCGGTAGATACAGAGAGGAAGGTGAGAGATGTCAAAAGAGTTTTATGGTTTCCAGTGTTTTTTAACAATAGTTCTATGCCTTAATGACCGGTTGAGTAGGTGTGACTGGGGGGGGGGGGGTTTCATGTGACTGGATGGGAGTAAGTGACGAGTTGGCCACACTCATTCAGGTTTTGTGGCTCCCAGTGTTTTCTGTGGGAATAGGGTATAAATGGCTCTGAGTGTTTTAAGGTTGCAGACCCCTGATCTAATCTATCTCAAGGCAGTAAACTCCTGTCTCTCCACAACAGCAATCCTGTGAGATAGGGTGGGATGAGAAAGAATAAATGATTCAAAGTCACCCAACTGGTTTTCATGTCTAAGAGAACACAGAAATGGCAGCCTCCTGATTTTTAGCTCAGCACTTTACCCACTACACCAAGCTGCCTTTTTTTCATTTAAATGAATAATAAATGTACTTTGTTGTATGGCACGTAATTTTTAACCATGATCATGTTTTAATAATTTAACAGTTTACAATGCACTCTGACCTTGGCAAAATCGTTCAAAGTATACTTGATGAATTTTGGAAAAATCCTCCAGTTTTAGCTCCCAATGCAACAACATTCCCATAGTAAGTAAGCACATTAAAATGTTGGTAATGCTGTAATTTCAAGCATAACTGTGTATACTTATGGGACAAACTCAGATCGAACATAATTAAATCAGGATATGGCTGTTAACCTTATATAGCAATTTGGTTTCCTTCCTTCATCTTAGGCATTCAGTTATTGCATTAACAAATCAGATTTGAATAAAATTGTAAACTATTTTATTTTGGATTTAGCTGTTCTCTGCTGGCCATAGGGATAATACACATTAGATAGAAATTACGTTACAGTGTTGAAGGCCCTTAGCTCTAAAGATCTTTGTTTCCCTGCTCCATCTCCAACTTATAAGTACAAATGTTTATTTATTTTGGTCAAAGGAGATACAGAACTGAGGCAATTTGTAATACAAAAGAGAGAGTTTATAGCAAGTTATCAGCAAAGTACAAGGATCCTTTGGCCTGGATTTAGTGGCATTAGATGCATCATTCCATTTGTTTTCTAAATTTCAGCACCTAGATATTAAGTTCATGTCTTATACTGCACTTTGAATTACTGTCTATTAACACTGACATAGCTGATTCATAATAAAACATTGCTGAAGTTTTAGTTAGCCCCTCAATTTTGGATTAAAAGAACCGTCATATCTAGATGCCTCAGGAAATGATGAATCATTGCTATGTGATCACTCTGACATTGATAAGATTAACAGGATAGCTTGTCATGCATTCAGTTACAATTAATTACAACTGTTGTCAATTGTGTTTAATCAGAAATCTATGTGATGCTTAATACAATTTCATTTTGAGAAGAAATGCCTGAAAATGCTATAAAATTATTTGCTGATAATGGATTGTTTTTCCCTTAGCCTTTACAGCAAACCAACTGGAATTCCTACATATGCTCAAAATTTTCAATTTCTTTCTGCATATCTGCCACAAGAAACAAATAGGTCTGTAGCATCTGTGCCCCTTACGGAATCACTTTCTTCAGGGTATAGTACAGATAGAGCTGCAGCTCCTTGCTTTGGCATGATAACTGATTTGCCGTTACCTGTTCCAACAACAGAAACATCACAGGTCTGTATTGATTTGATTGATTTATTAGATTTGTATGCCGCCCCTCTCCGTAGACTCGGGGCGGCTCACAACACAATAAAACAGTTCATAACAAATCTAATAATTTAAAATTTAAAATATTTTAAAAACCCCAGTATTAAGCAGACATACGTACAAACATACCATACATAAATTGTATAGGCCCGGGGGAGATATCTCAGTTCCCCCATGCCTGACGACAAAGGTGGGTTTTGAGGAGTTTACGAAAGGCAAGGAGGGTGGGGGCAGTTCTAATCTCTGGGAGGAGCTGGTTCCAGAGAGTCGGGGCCGCCACAGAGAAGGCTCTTTCCCTGGGGCCCGCCAAACGACATTGTTTAGTTGACGGGACCCGGAGAAGGCCCACTCTGTGGGACCTAATCGGTCGCTGGGATTCGTGGGGCAGAAGGCGGTCTCGGAGATATTCTGGTCCGATGAAATGAAGGGCTTTATAGGTCATAACCAACACTTTGAATTGTGACCGGAAATTGATTGGCAACCAATGCAGACTGCAGAGTGTTGGTGTAACATGGGCATACCTTGGGAAGCCCATGACTGCTCTCGCAGCTGCATTCTGTACGATCTGAAGTTTCCAAACACTTTTCAAAGGTAGCCCCATGTAGAGAGCATTACAGTAGTCGAATCTCGAGGTGATGAGGGCATCAGTGACTATGAGCAGTGAGTCCCGGGCCAGATAGGGCCGCAACTGGTGCACCAGGCGAACCTGGGCAAACGTCCCCCTCGCCACAGCCAAAAGATGGTTCTCTAATGTGAGCTGTGGATCGAGGAGGTAGTGTATGTTACAAAACAATCTGTTTACTTCCCAAAATATACCATTCAAATATCAAATATTAACCTTTAGAGAAACTTGAATTTGCCAGCAATTCTTGAACTTTAAAGAAGATGATATTCTGAGCTCCAAAATCTTTATAAAGATTTTATAGAATTTGACTTTGAAAAATCTGCTGTTGTTTAGCGTAGTATTCTGTGATATAGATATCATGCTAGCTGGATTGTTATTTAAAGACATATATATATTGTTTAAATTTTTAGGGAAACCAAAATGGATTTGGGTACAAAATGCCTGATGTTCCAGATGTATTTCCAGAACTATCAGAACTAAGGTAAGAAGATTTAAAAGGGTGTGTGTGTTCTAAATATGGGTAAAAGTTGTTCCTCAATATTGAAAATGATAGACTTACCTTATATCTATACTGCTCAAAAAAATAAAGGGAACACTCAAATAACAAATCCTAGATCTGAATGAATGAAATATTCTCATTGAATATTTCATTTGCACAACTATTCCATTTGCACAACAGTATGTGAAATTGACTATCAATCAGTGTTGCTTCCTAAGTGGACAGTTTGATTTCACAGAAGTTTGATTTACTTGGAGTTATATTCTGGTTTTTAAGTGTTCCCTTTATTTTTTTGAGCAGTGTATATCTCAGTAAAGCCAGAATGTTCCTAGTAGTATAAAATAAGTCATCAGCAATATCTCTATTTAGGTAGATCAGAGTAGAAGGTGAAAACCGCAATACTATACCAGTTTCACTTTTATTTTTGTAAATACACTGTCTGCACAATTATTAGGCAAGTGAGTATTTTTACTATATCAGCATTTAATGGATATTTTCCGCCTCCAGGGGTATAAACGTGAATGTTTAGTGCAGGGATATCAAATTCAAGGCCCACAGGTTTGATGTGGTCGGTATGGTGCTTAGATCTGGCCCACAGGGCCAGTCTGGAACAAAGCTCCAGCCAGTGACTCTGCCAGTGAAAATAGAGTTTGGGACGGCCGCACCTCTAAGCTACATTTTAGGCTATGAGGACCTATTGCAGCCCTCTGCCAGCAAAAAATGGAGCTTGAAGGGCCTCACTCAGCCCTCCCAAGTTCCATTTTCACTGGCAGAGGGCTGTAGGAGGACATCGCGGATGAAAATGGGACCGGGGGGGGTCACTCTTGTAATTTCTAAGATGTTGCAGCACTCTTCAAATTGCTAAGATACTGGGTTGTGACCACAGAATCATCAGATGTTTTGTTGCAAATAGTCCACAGGGTGGCAAGAAACATGTTTAGAAAAAAAATGTACATTAACTGTCAAAGAGTTGAGAAGAATCAAACTTGAAGCTACCTGGAACCCATTATCCTCCAGTGCTGTTATATTCCAAAACTGCAGGCTATCTGGAGTGCCCAGAAGCTGTTCAGTGCTTAGAGCTGTGGTTCCCAACATTTTTTTGCCCACGCCCTACCTAAGTATCTCTAAAATCCTGATCCCCCCCCCCCAACATGTAATTCTTACTATTCAAAAAATGAACTCCTCATGTGGAGGAGGCCTAAAAGGCCATTAACATGGTTTAAACAAAGTTCCAATTGCCCCTATTAAAAATTAAATTCCCCCTCCTCCGTGGGGTGTATGTCCCATGGTGGGAACCAGGGGCTTAGAGCCATGGCCAAGGTACAGAAGGCTGAAACCTGACCACCACTGAACAAGACATATAAATTGAAATAGCAAGACTGGGCAAAGAAATAACTGAAGACAGATTTTTCAAAAGTTTTATGGACTGATAAAATGAGAGTGAATCTTGATGGACCAGATGGATGGGCCTGTGGTTGAATCAGTGACAGGCACAGAGCTCCACTTTGACCAAGGTGGAGGTGGGGTACTGGTATGGGCTGTTATTATTGAAGGTGAGCTAGTTGGATCTTTGGGGGTTGAAGATGGCCTCAAAATCAACTCCCAAATCGTATTGCCAGTTTTTAGAAGACACTTACTTCAAGCAGTGGTACAGGAAAAAGTCTGCATCTTTCAAGAAGATCGTGATTTTTATGCAGATGCTCCATCGCAAATATTGAAGTATTGTATTGCATGGGTAGCCAGTAAAGGCCTTAAAGATGAAAGGATAATGACATGGCCGATAAGGTCCCACAGAGTTGGCCTTCTCTGGGTCCTGTCGACCAAACAATGTCGTTTGGCGGGCCCCAGGGGAAGAGCCTTCTCTGTGGCGGCCCCGGCCCTCTGGAATCAACTCCCCCCAGAGATTAGAATGGGCCCCACCCTCCTTGTCTTTCGCAAATTACTCAAGACCCACCTTTGTCGCCAGGAATGGGGGAGTTAGGATATTCCTTCCCCTAGGCCATTACAAGTTATGTATGGTATGTTTGTGTGTATGTTTGGTTTTTATAATAAGGGTTTTTAGTTGTTTTATTAAATTGGATTGTTACATGTTGTTTTTTATCATTGTTGTTAGCCACCCCGAGTCTGCGGAGAGGGGCGGCACACAAATCCAATTAATAATAATAATGGCCCCCTTCCTCATCTGACCTAAATAGTATTGAGAACTTGTAGGCCCTTCTTAAATGGGAAATTTGTGGTGAAGGGAAACAGTACACCTCTCTGAATAGTGTCTCAGAGGCTGTGGTTGCTGCTGCACAAAAAGTTGATTGTCAACAGATCAAGAAACTGACAGACTCCATGAATGGAAGACTTATGACTTATTGAAAAGAAGGGTGGCTATATTGGTTATTGTTTTTTGTTGTTGTTTTGAAATGTTAGAAAAGTTACTTGTACATTTTGAGTTGTTTATTATTCTCACTTTAACAGGTGCAAATAAATGAATGAGATGGGCAAATTTTCCTTTTTCATTTAGTTGCATAATAATTCTGCAGACTAAGAGTTGCCCAGTAATTGTGCACACATAGATATTCTCCTACGTAAGCCAAAATCTCACTTTTACTTTCTTAAATATTCAGGTTTGAGGTTTAACATTTTGGATTGACCGAAAAGCACTGTTGCTGTTCAATAATAAAATTATTTATTAATTTTAAACTACAAGTTGCCTAATGATTGTGCACACAGTGTATTTGATTATGTTTCTGCTTTGTTCATTTGTTTAGTGCAGTAATTGTCACAAACTGTTTTTGCCTGAGTGTTGGCAATTCTCAAGATTCATTATCTAAAAGTTATGGCGTTCTCAAAAAAGAACAGCCTGGGTTCAAGTTTTGGAAATAATTAAGCATAAACCTTGTACAGTATGCGTGTTCCTTTTTTTCATGAGATAACGATTAGCATTATATCATATGTACCAGAATTAAATGGCACATTATCAAAAAAATCTTTATCTACATTTGTCAAAATAATACAATATAAATTTTGCCTGGTTAATAAATGCTGTTTTTATTTTCTTTGCAATTCAGCATAACCCAGCTTATGGACATGAATGAACAAGAAGATATACTGCTAGAACAATTTGTTAATCTACCCCAATTGAAGCATATAATTAATGATAAAGATGATTT
Source organism: Erythrolamprus reginae (assembly GCF_031021105.1). Classification (NCBI taxonomy): domain Eukaryota; kingdom Metazoa; phylum Chordata; class Lepidosauria; order Squamata; family Dipsadidae; genus Erythrolamprus; species Erythrolamprus reginae. The sequence continues at coordinate 56,297,025 of NC_091956.1, read as the reverse complement.
AGTGAAAAGTATTGAAGATTTAGCAAGTAAGATTTCCAAATATTTCTAATTAGAATAACATTTTATCAAAAAAAAAGTGATATTCTTCTAAAATTCAACAGTGGGTTTACCTTGCAGAAAAAAATTTATTATTGGAACCAAGCTTGGAGACAAAAAGGCAAACAATACTAGATAAAGTAAGTATGAGTAAAAATATTTTCTGCAATTTGGGAATTCATTTCTGACCCTGTTTAATAAAGCCATATTTTCATTCTAGTATGAACAACTGATTCATTTGAAAACCACATTTGAAAAGAAAGTACAAAGGCAGCATGAACTTAGTGAGGTGAGCTTTTCCTTTTTGCAAGAGGAAACAAAGAATCATTCATTTACCTGTACAGCGGTTGTTAAGACAAGATTTTAATTCCCATCCCATCCTGTTTTGGAGACCAACCTCCCTTAATTTTTTTTCCTTTGGAGTTAAAAGTATAATTTATTTATCCTTTTTTAACTGCCCCAGTCTGACTGTTCTAAGTAGCATATAACAAAGCAAATATTTAAATGGTAACTGATCAACCCATCCAAAGATGGACACCCATAGTAATTAATTA